>NC_057396.1:51798268-52142993 GCF_019320065.1 Cervus canadensis | reverse complement strand
ACTTTCAGTTAGGCAAGCATATTTTAGATATGATACCTAAAGTGTGACCCATAAAAGAAATAAACTGAAAAATTCTACTTCATTAAAATTAAAAACATTTCCTCAACAAAAGATTCTATTAAGAGGATGAAAAGACAAGCCATAGTCTGGAAGCAACTTTTATATCTAACAAAGTACTAGTATGTATGTAATACATAATGAATATCCCAAATGAAAAAAACCCAAATAATCAAATTTTTTAAATGGGGAAAAGATATGGAAAGATACACTACTAAAGAAGATAAGTGGAGAGAAAATAAGTACATGAAATGAACCTGTGTCTCCTGCATTGGCAGGCGAACACTTTTCCACTGTGCCACCTGGAAAGCCCCTAATGAGTCACTGTTGTTCAGTCGCTCAGTCGTGTCCTACTCTTTGCGACCCCATGGACTGCAGCATGTCAGGCTTCCCTTCCCTCCTTCTCCATCTCCTGGAGTTTGCTCAAACTCATGTCCATTGTGTTAATGATGCCATTCAACGATCTCATCCTCTTTCACTCCCTTCTCCTCCTGCCCTCAATCTTCCCCAGCATCAAGGTCTTTTAAAAACAACCATGGCATACCACTACTAAGCACCTGTTAGAATTGCTAAAACTGAGAAGTGCTGGGGAATTTATAAAGGAATTAGAACTCTTACATAGTGCTAAAGTGGAAATATAAGATGACAGAACCATGTTGAGAAACAGTCTGTTTCTTAAAAAGTTAAAAATATATCCATAGGATATATTTGATCAGCCATTTGACTCCTGGATATTTAAGAGAAGTGAAAAAATATATCCACACACAAAAACATACACTCAATGTTCATAGTCCCTTTGCTGTAATAACCATCAAATCAAACTGGAAACAACTCAAATGACCATCACCAGGTGAGTGGATAAACTACTTTTGGTACATCTACATGTGATAGACTGATTAATCCAAGTCCTCGTCCCATTAGCCTGTGAATGTGACCTTATATGGCAGAAAGGACTCCACAGTTGTGATTAAGTTAAAGATTTTCAGGCAAGGAAATTCTCCTGGATTACTTGGGTGGGTCATAAATATAATCCCAAATGTCCTTATAAACTGGAGGAGGACCAAAATTTGACTAAAGAAGATAAGACCATGTGGTGACAGAAGCCAGGACTGTACCTGCACACCTTGAAAATGGAGGAAGGGGCAACAGTGGGGAAAACAGGCAGTCTCTAGAAGCTCAAAAGGCAAGGAAAGGGATTCTCCCCTTAGAGTCTCCAAAACAAACCAGTTCTGCCAACAATTTGACTTTATCTTGGTGAAATTCATTTTGGACTGTGACCTCCAAAAATGAAAGAGAATAAGTTTAAGTCAATAAATTTGTGGTAATTCATTATAGCAGCAATAGGAAATAATACTTTATAATCAATATAATCAAATGCTAATCAGCAATAAAGAAATGAATTATTTATATACATAATACAAATGAATATAAAATAATTAAAAAACAGAGACATTATTTTGCCAACAAAGGTCTGTCTAGTCAAAGCTCTGGTTTTTCTAGTAGTCATGTATGGATGTGAGAGTTGGACTACAAAGAAAGCTGAGCACCGAAAAATCGAAGTTTTTGAACTGTGGTGTTGGAGAAGACTCTTGAGAGTCCCTTGGACTGCAACCAGTCCATCCTAAAGGAAATCAGTCCTGAATATTCACTGGAAGGACTGATGCTGAAGCTGAAACTCCAATGCTTTGGCCACCTGATGCAAAGAGCTGATTCATTGGAAAAGACCCTGATGCGGGGAAAGATTGAAGGCAAAAGGAGAAGGTGACAGCGGATGAGATGGTTGGATGGCATCACCAACTTGATGGACATGAGTTTGAGCAAGCTCTGGGAGTTGGTGATGGACAGGGAAGCCTGGAGTGCTGCAATCCATGGGGTGCAAAGAGCCAGACATGACTGAGCGACTGGACTGAACTGATATAATAACTACATTGAGTAAACAAAAAGATAAAATATATACTATTTACATAAAATTATGTCACTTACATAAAATTCCAGAAAATGCAAAAGCAATCTACAGTGTCAGAGAGTATGCTGGTTATTGTCTGGGGACAAGGGGGACAGGTAGGTGAGCAAAGGAGTGCTATGTGGAAAATTTCAATATTTTGAATTGAATTTGAATAACTGAATTTCAAACAATATTATATTGAATGTAGTTTTGGTTTCATTGGTGTGTACATAGTCAAAAATTATAAAATTGTACACTTTAATTACATGCAGTTTATAATATGCCAAATATACTTCAAGGCTTTTAAAGTTAAAAATAAATGCATGTAGCAGGTACATGCATTGTGCTCAGTCACTTAGTTGTGTCCAACACTTCGCAACTCCATGGACTGTAGCCCACCAGGCTCCTCCTCCATGGAATTTGCCAGGCAAGAATACTGGAGTGAGTTGCCATTTCCTACTTCATGGGATCTTCCTGACTCAGGGATCAAACCTGTGCCTCCTGCATTGGCAGGCAGATTCTTTACCACTGAGCCACCTGGGAAGCTGTAGCTGTAGCATACATATATAGATGTGTGCATATATATATGCATATACATACACACACATAATGTATTAATATATATGTGTGCACATGTGTGTATAAACATATAGAGTAGATACAGAAGAATGGAACAAAAAGAAAAAATACAAATAGATGAAAATAGGAGAAAATGAAATTTGAGAAGTCACAATTTTCAAAATCTATCTTATAGTAACTTAAGAAAAAAATGGATAAAATTTAGAGAACTGTTATAGAGATAACACAGGAAAGTTTCCCAGAATTAACAGGCTTCAATTTTATATAATAAAATAAGGAGCTTATAAGTGACCAGCATGAAGAATAATTAGAACCAATGCTTGCCATTATGAGATTTCAGAATACCAAGTTAAAGAGAAGATTCTAACCCTTTAGAAGAGTTGGTATTGTGAGGAACAAGAGACTGGGAGAGAAAAATAAATAAATAAACAAGCAAATTAAAAAGTTGTAAAAGATATTTGGATCCAGAGTGATGTTAGGCTATTTGAAAGCAAATGTCTGTTAAAGCAGCAATATAATTCAGTAAAAGTTTTGTGAAGAAATAATTTCTATCTTAGAATTCATTATCTAGCTAAACAGTTCATCAACTTTGTAGGTATGGGGATAAAAAGGCATTTTATGACATGCAAAGGCTCAAACAATTAACTCCTCAAACATCATTTCTCAGGAAGTTACTAGAGAATGTCTTAGCAAAATAAGACAGCAAATCAAAAAAGTGAAAGACATGGAATCAAAAAGAGATCTAAAAACAAGAAAACTGAAAAGAGAAGTTCCAGTACAACAGCTCTGCATCAATCTTGAAGTCTGGAGTAGAAGGAGACAGGTAAGATGCAGTAGCATCTTCAAGAGGGAAGAAAAAAAAATTACAATCATCTATGTTTCAGTACAAGGAAAAATAATTGTTAAGCCTTTAATAAATTATTTTTGAACACTTAAGAAATTATGGAAGAGTTAATAAAAATAAAGCAAATGAAAAACGAGTTATTCAAGAAAAAAAAGAACTCATAAAAAGGGAATTAATCAGTATACTATTTGACTATCACTTGACAAAGCACTAAAATATTATAATATGATAATAATATATTTATTAACTAGTGATTTAATCAAAATTAATAAACTTTACTGGGAAAGTAAAGGAAGAGGGATTGTGGTGGTGATGCAGTGGCAGTACAAAAAGTTAAGTTACAAGTAATTTGAGAGGAAATCAATAGATTGTATCTAAATTTAACAAATAATAAAGTGCATCATAAGTATATAATTTAGAAATACAGAGGAAAATACCAGAATAAAGAATACTAAGAACTAAAAGAAAGGTTGTTCTTGGGAAAGGTCCTGGGGAGTACAAAGGAGTAAAATAAGCTATTGCTCTTTTCTTAAGTCTTTTTTCACTATCCCTTCATTTTCACATTTTCCCTTTCATTTTACTTTAATCTAAAAATGTTTAATAAGGAATCAGCAACTGTTGTCTTAGCAATACCTCCCAATTAGTGCAGCTTTGAATAAATCTCTACTTGGATTCTGAGCCTTTTTTTTTTTTCAGCAAAGTATGTTTTACAGTTAAAAGGAAGAATAAATATTTTAATTGAGGTTTACATTTCCTCATTTTTGAATGCCAATTTTTCAAAAACAAGATAAAAATGAATATCTACTGTTGTTAAGTGAGGATTTCAACTTTGGTGGTAAAAATTAGTAAGAACATGTTCTTAACATATTACAGTTTATTGGTGGGTGCTAGTGGCAGCAAACAGAAAATTAGAATTCATTGTGATTATGCTCAAAACAGTGCAGAGGGTGGCTGGGTTTAATTATGAAGAAATTTCAAAACTAGGATAGTTTCCAAATTTATAGAAAAACTTCTTGGAGGGGCAAGTGTAACCAAGACAATGAAGGGGGAAGGGTGTAAATGACGTAATACGTACTATATACCAGACAGAGGTCACCAGACAATCAAGATTTAAAACAGAATATGTGCTTTCCAAATCACTGAGGAAATTGAAAACCAACAAATTAAGTTTAATATAACAAAGACAGAAAGTAAAAAAAAAAAAAAAAGTAAATAAACACAATATCCAGGGAACGTTAAGATAAAATGAAAAAAGGGCACACATCCATTTTAATAATTATACTTCCTATTTTTGCAACATTCTTCAATTGTATTTCTAAGAGAATTCTGGGGAGGGTGCTTTCTTAAAATCACTCATATAACTCCCTCTGTCTGAAACTACAAACTAAATGACCAAGGAGGAAAAAGGAAGAGGATGAGGGGAGGGGAGGGGCAGAAGAAGGAGAAATAATATAAATGAACGAATCTTCATTACTACCACAATGCTACAAGCTAGTAAAAAAAAAAAAAAAAGTCATGGGATAAACAAAACCAGATTAAATCAAGGTGTCTAGTCAGATTTGGTGCTAAATTATTGGAAGAAAGTTTATGGAATTCTGATATGAGTTCATTAATATCTGTTGATTATAAAAGCAAGGATAAGTGGACAGGGCAGAAAAATAGACCAGTCAGCATCCCTTTATGTATTAACAGGTGAGAAGAAATAGCATAGGGCAAGTTGGTCCATACCAAACAGAAAAATACTTCAAAGTGAAGTTTTTCATTGATCCTACTGGGTTTACTTTGATACAGAAGGAAACAGAAACAAGAAAGAATTACAGAAAAACACACAATTTGCCTAAAGTAGAAACCAGGCCAAAAATGTGGACAAATATGTGTCCACCTCTTACATCCATACATGAAAACTGGAAAAACCATAGCCTTGACTAGACGGACCTTTGTTGGCAAAGTAATGTCTCTGCTTTTTAATGTTTTCTCTATTGCTTTGGGTCAAATATCTGGCTTTTATAGCCCTTTCTTTCATTAAAGATGAAAATTATAAATTAATATATAGAACTAATGAAAATGCTTATTCTTTTTTTCAATATAAGGTTGCAAAATAGTAAAACCGAACAAGACAAGTCACAATAAACAAATATAGATAGCACCTGTGATTTCCCCTAAATTAAAAAAAAAGAATTCTTAAAAATTGTTACACTACATTAAAATGAAAACAGAGCTAGATAAATTGAAGAAATAATTTAGAGTCATTAATAATTTGCTGCTAGAACTTAATAATACTTTTTGAAAAATAAAGAACAAAATCTACCCATGAGAAAACTGGATCATTGATACAGAAGGCAATCTTAAGCAGTACTATCATAATATGGGGGGGGGGGGGGAAGTGGAAAACGGATGACAAAACAATGGAGAAGATAAAATTAATTTGAAAGTTGTATATCCCAGAGTTTATATAATTAATTGTGATGGTTGAACAATGAAGCAAGAATAAAAGAATGAGAAATAATAAAGTGAGTTTTAGATAATTATTGAAGTTATTAGAATGACATAGCCAGTAAGTGATAAAACAAGAATTTGAAATTTTATATACAACTCTCATCTTATACTACCTCCTCATAAGAATTGTATACTATAATATTTTATTAAAAATACTTCCAAAATATTAATATGGGCAGCACATTTTGAATTGCAATGCTGGATCAGCTCCCAGGAGTTTATTCCAATGACAAGGCTGACTATAGCTGTTCTTAAAGAAGTTTTGCTTGTTTCCAAATTTTTAAGTCAATCCTTGACCACAAAGCACTTTTATGATTGAAGCTGGTGTCCAAATTGATGACAGCCAGTTATTTCTTCAATAAAAATGATTGGTTAAGAGACAGCTCTATGTTGAAAACCCATGCGTATCGATGGAAAGGAACATAAATTTTGAAGAGCTTCTTCAGCAGATGTCAAATTTAATTAACTGTTGTGTTTCCAATATTTATCACAGTGTCTGGAATGTAGTAGATATTCAATACATATTTGTAGAAACACATAATTACAGAGTTAGGGTAAGCCACATTATGATTCCTGTCCCCTTGTTATT
This sequence comes from Cervus canadensis, assembly GCF_019320065.1. Classification (NCBI taxonomy): domain Eukaryota; kingdom Metazoa; phylum Chordata; class Mammalia; order Artiodactyla; family Cervidae; genus Cervus; species Cervus canadensis. The sequence goes on along the minus strand of NC_057396.1, from coordinate 52,136,483 downwards.
TTTCATACCTGTATACATATTCCAGTAAACAAAAGCTTAACATTCAATATTCACATTTAGGGGAAATAAAGTAACAAACAGCAAGTCCAGATTTAAAATGGTAGCATGAAGGATATGTGACTAAAGGGAATTGGGTGTTTTGGGAGAGGGTGGTTTAGAATAGAATAGCATGAGACTGGAACAGAGTCATTCTGAGATGGTAAAACAATCTTCACAGATATCGACTATACTATAAAAAGAGATACAATCTGTGACAGAAATTTTCAAATATTCTTTGTTGATATCCCTCTTGTACCTTCTAACTGGCTGAATAACACAAGCACCCAATAATCCTTCCACCCTGCATGGTATACAAAGCTCATATCTTGGAGTATTCATCATAATTATTGATTAATAAATTTTTTTTCTAATCCAGTTTTTTCAGGATGACTTATAGTAGAAACAAATCTTCTTAAATATAATGCATTTCATGATAGTGGAAAGTCAGTGAGATTTTACTCCAGGCCTGCCACATATTATCTATGTGAAGTGAAGAAGTGAAAGCGTTAGTTGTTCAGTCATGTCCGACTCTTTGCGACCCCATGGCCTGTAGCCCACAAGGCTCCTCTGTCCATGGAGTTCTCCAGGCAAGAATACTGGAGTGGGTTGCCATTCCCTTCTCCAGAGGATCTTCTCCACCCAGGGATCAAACCCATGTCTCCTGCATTGCAGGCAGATTCTTCAACATCTGAGTGACAAGGAAAGTCTGTTAGGCTATGTGGCCACATGCAACTTTAAATTCTTCATCTGTTTCCTTATCTGGAAAACATATTTGTGTCTGAAATATATAAATTGTGTGATACTGCATGTATACAATGGTCAGCACACTGACAGACAAACAGTAGGCCTGAATATTATCAGCTCCTCTTACCCACCTTACTAAAATGCAAATACTATTTCAGAGAACAAGTTATACAGCCAAATTGCTGGTTTAAAGTTCATATCCTAAATATTCACCTTATGTTACTGGGTAAGCTTTTGTCACACTGTGCCTCAATTTCCTAATCTATGAAATGAAGCTGAGGGTACCTTCTGCGATGGGTTTTCAAGAGAATTATTTTAATTCAATGCACATCAAGCACAGTAAGTTCAATTATAATCCCCCACATCTTTAAAACAGGAATTTTTCAAAATGTTCAATGAACACCTGATAACATCTCTTCATCTACTGAGAAGCTGAAGAAGACATTTATATCTGGCCCAAAATTATTCTGACAGAAATAAAACTCAAATATGTTAAGTTTTATATCTGCTGGGTACTATACACATCAAGGATTATTATCTTGGTTAAACGAAGAATTGTCAGATAATTTCAAAGAAAGCCTTGCTTGTGACATTTCCAGTTGGCTATGGGAGGTTTTTTTCAAGACTGGGTCTGAAGCAGGGAAAAGTTTGGAATTTCCCCATCCCTTTTTTACCTCTTACTTTCAAAACAAGCCATTCTTAAAAAAAAAAAAAAAAAGTAATGCATTTTTAATGGGAAGATAATTGCTTTACAATATTGTGTTGGTTAGCACCATACATCAAAGTGAATTAGCCATAGGTATACACATTTCCCCTCCCTCCTAACCTCCCTCCCACCTCCCACCCTACCCCACCCGTCTAGGTTATCACAGAGCCCCAATTTGACCTCCCTGCATCATACAGCAAATTCCCACTGGCTATCTAGTTTGCAAAGCATGCCATTCTTAAAGACAATGTGGTACTCAAGCACTATGCAGGTCTCAGATTATACAGGCAAATTATATTATGTCTTAGACATTATATTTAGACAGAATATCCTTATGTATACATTCTTTATTCAGTTATATCATTACATGGTGGTTTCAAATACATAAAATAAGTTTTGCAAAACGTGAATTTATATGAACTGTATACTAGAGTGACTGTTATCCATGATTTATTTTTTTCTTTTTTAAAAAATTTATTTATTCTAATTGGAGGCTATTACTTTACAATATTGTGATGGTTTTTGCCTTACATTCACATGAATCAGCCATGGGTACACATGTGTTCCCCATCCTGAACCTCCCTCCCACCTCCCTCCCCATCCCATCCCTCAGGGTCATCCCAGTGCATGAGCCCTGAGCACCCTGTCTCATGCATCAAACCTGGACTGGCGATCTATTTCACATATGATAATACACATGTTTTAATGCTATTCTCTCAAATCATCCCACCCTTGCCTTCTCCCACAGAGTCTAAAAGTCTGTTTTACATGTGTGTCTCTTTCGCTATCTCACATATAGAGTCATCGTTACCATCTTTCTAAATTCCATATATATGCGCTAATATACTGTATTGGTGTTTTTCTTTCTGACTTACTTCACACTGTATAATAGGCTCCAGTTTCATCCACCTCATTAGAACTGATTCAAATGCATTCTTTTTAATAGTTGAGTAATATTCCATTGTGCATATGTACCACAGCTTTTTATCCATTTGTCTGCTGATGGGACATCTAGGTTGCTTCCATGTCCTGGCTATTGTAAACAGTGCTGCAATGAACATCGGGGTACATGTGTCTCTTTCAATTCTGGTTTCCTCGGTGTGTATGCCCAGCAGTCGGATTGCTGGGTCATACGGCAGTTCTATTTCCAGTTTTTTAAGGAATCTCCACACTGTTCTCCATAGTGGCTATACTAGTTTGCATTCCCACCAACAGTGTAAGAGGGTTCCTTTTACTCCACACCCTCTCCAGCATTTATTGTTTGTAGACTTTTGGATAGTAGCCACTCTGACCAGCGTGAGATGGTACCTCATTGTGGTTTTGATTTGCATTTCTCTGATAATGAGTGATGTTGAGCATCTTTTCATGTGTTTGTTAGCCATCTGTATGTTTTCTTTGGAGAAATATCTGTTTAGTTCTTTGGCCCATTTTTTGATTGGGTCACTTATCTTTCTGGAATTGAGCTGCAAGAGTTGCATGTATATTTTTGATATTAATTCTTTGTCAGTTGCTTCATTTGCTATTATTTCTCCCATTCTGAAGGCTGTCTTTTCACCTTGCATATAGTTTCCTTCATTGTGCAAAAGCTCTTAAGTTTAATCAGATCCCATTTGTTTATTTTTGCTTTTATTTCCATTACTCTGGTAGGTGGGTCATAGAGGATCCTGCTATGATTTACATCAGAGAGTGTTTTGCCTATGTTTTCCTCTAGGAGTTTTACAGTTTCTGGTCTTACATTTAGATCTTTAATCCATTTTGAATTTATTGTTGTATATGGTGTTACAAAGTGTTCTAGTTTCATTCTTTTACCAGTTGACCAGTTTTCCCAGCACCACTTGTTAAAGAGATTGTCCTTTCTCCATTGTATATTCTTGCCTCCTTTGTCAAAGATAAAGTGTCCATAGGTGTGTGGATTTATCTCTGTGTTTTCTTATTTTGTTCCATTGATCTATGTTTTTGTCTTTGTGCCAGTACCATACTGTCTTGATGACTGTGGCTTTGTAGTATAGTCTGAAGTCAGGCATGTTGATTCCTCCAGTTCCATTCTTCTTCCTCAAGATTGCTTTGGCTATTTGAGGTTTTTTGTATTTCCACACAAATTGTGAAATTATTTGTTCTAGTTCTCTGAAAAATACCATTGGTAGCTTGATAGGGGTTGCATTTAATCTATAGATTGCTTTGGGTAGTATACTCATTTTCACTACATTGATTCTTCTGATCCATGAACATGGTATATTTCTCCATCTATTTGTGTCCTCTTTGATTTCTTTCATCACTGTTTTATAGTTTTCTATATATAGGTCTTTTGTTTATTTAGGTAGATTTATTCCTAAGTATTTTATTCTTTTCATTGCAATGGTGAATGAAACTGTTTCCTTAATTTCTTTCTGTCTTCTCATTGTTAGTGTATAGGAATACAAGGGATTTCTGTGTGCTAATTTTATATCCTGAAACTTTACTATATTCATTGATTAGCTCTAGTAATTTTCCGGTGCAGTCTTTAGGGCATTCTATGTAGAGGATCATGTCATCTGCAAACAGTGAGAGTTTTACTTCTTCTTTTCCAGTCTGGATTCCTTTTATTTATTTTTCTTCTCTGATTACTGTGGCTAAAACTTCCAAAACTATGTTGAATAGTAGTGGTGAGAGTGGGAACCCTTGTCTTGTTCCTGACTTCAGGGGAAATGCTTCCAATATTTCCACCATTGAGGGTAATGCTTCCTATCTGTTTATCATATATGGCTTTTATTATGTTGAGGTATGTTCCTTCTATGCCTGCTTTCTGGAGAGTTTTTATCATAAATGGATGTTGAATTTTGTCAAAGGCTTTTTCTGCATCTATTGAGATAATCATATGGTTTTTACCTTTCAATTTGTCAATGTGGTGTATCACATTCACTGATTTGTGAATATTGAAGAATTCCTGCATCCCTAGGATAAAGCCCACTTGGTCATGATGTATCATCTTTTTAATATGTTGTTGGATTCTGTTTACTAGAATTTTGTTAAGGATTTTATGTTCATCAGTGATATTGGCCTGTAGTTTTCTTTTTTGTGGCATCTTTGTCTGGTTTTGGTATTAGGGTGATGGTGGCCTCATAGAATGAGTTTGGAGGTACCCATGATTTAAATTCTAGAGTAATGTTGTCTAAATGGGCATAAGTGCCTCTGAGTAGGTGATTTGCTCACATCTGGTAAGAGTAATGACTAATTACAAGCTGTTCATTGTTGTGCAAACACCAACTCTCTCATCTGGGAGCAAAATCTGAGAACTAGAGAAGCATCATTCAAAATATTAGTGGCCCAAAGTAGGCATTACACCAAAGACTATTTTCCTTAGTAAAAAACTTAGAATTTACTGTATCCCCCCAATTTTTTGGCTACTTTCAATGATGGACATTTAAATATTTTCATCTCATATTATAACAGACACAAAATATGAAAATGAGAAATGTAATTTGAACTCTAACTGAATAAAATTTGTTTTAGTTTCCATTTTCTGTACACTCATCCCATGAATAATATTGCTTTATAATTCTTATAAGCATAAAAGATATCATAAATCATTATCATAAATAATTATAAATTTATAATGTTATATCAGAGATTAACAATATATGGATTGTTTTTAGATAATTTTATTTCTAAACTGAAACTCTGGTATGTTGACATTCATATATAGGCTGATTTCTTTTGAATCATGGCATAAATGCTGAGCTGTAAGGAAAGTGCATTAAATTTGAATTTTCCTGATCTTTGTTATAGGGACATCTATAGTACAAGTTTCCCTGGTGACTCAGATGGTAAAGAATCCACCTGCAATGCAGGAGACCCAAGTTCGACCCCTGGATCAGGAATATCTTCTGGAGAAGGGAATGGCTACCCACTCCAGTATTCTTGCCTGGAAAATTCTATGGCCAAAGGAGCCTGGCAGGCTACAGTCCATGGGGTCACAAAGAGTTGGACATGACTGACTAACACTATCTTAGTACACACACTGTACTACAAGCGTAACTTGTACTGGGATATCTTAGAACTTTTAAGATTAGGAAAAGTTAAAACAATAGCAAAAACAGGGAGAGCCAAATTGGTAAATGTATTATTTTTTAGAATCCACTTCAAAAAGCTATGCTCAAAACAATCCTATCAGTCCCAATTTATATAAGAGAAAGTGGGAAATTTAGAGAAGTAAAATTATGGCTAAGATCATGCAATCGCACATAGCAAATTATACAGAAGTATCATCTGAACCCAAGCTGCTTGACTCTTGCACTCAAGTTCTTGACAATTCATCTCTCTCTTACTGTAAGTCTGAGATACCCTTGTGTTGATATATTCAATCTGTATTCAAAGTAACTTTAGACAAATAGATTATAAGTGTACCACTGCCTGCAAGTATATAACACTGTGCCTGTGAGACTCACCAATTCACAGATTAAAAACAATTTTTATGTCTTTTGAATATGTCTAAGTTGAGCTAATGTTGGTAAATTAAACTCACTTAAAAAGAAAAAAAAAAGAAGCTGAGTATTTTCAATCAGCTCAACTTTGGGAGAATCATTTGAAAAAAAGAACTGGGAAATGTTGGTGAAATCAAGTGGGTAGAGGAAATAGCTAGGTAAAGAAGGAAATCCCTGTACTGAGTTAGGAACAATTTTTAATCTTATTGATTTGGAGTCAGAGTAGAGAGTTAATGATGCTTCATGTAAACATTATTTACAAAGTACTGAGTCTACTATAGAGCGATTTCTGTAGAAGTAACTAATGGTACACTAATGCTAATCTTTGTAACATTTCTATCTGCCAGGTAGGTAGCTTAGCTCCACTTCTACTAGTTTTGTGACCTTGAACACTTGTTTAATTTCTCTGTCCTTGTTTCCTCACTTATGAAAATACGCTAATAGAAATGTCTGCTTAGGAATATTAAGTGCTTATTACAAGCAAAATGCTTTAAACAGTGTCTGGCAAAGAATAAACATTTAATAATAGCACTTATTATTATTCTGATTTTAGAAATGAGGAAACTGAAACTGGCTAAAAGCAGTTTGCCCATGATCCCCCACTATGTAACAGTCTTTAAAATTCAAACACAGTCTGTAGGATTCCATACCCCCATTTTTGATTGCACACATTGCCTTTCTCACAGTGACTTTAGATTATGACAGTAAATTATTTAGAAAACACAAACCTAACACATATCTTTCCTATATATCAATCAAGGAGAAACTTAAACTTTTAGTGTGCATTTTTTTTTTTTTTTTAATTTTTTTTATTTTTTTTTTCCAGTGGGTTTTGTCATACATTGATATGAATCAGCCATAGATTTACACTTATTCCCCATCCCGATCCCCCCTCCCATCTCCCTCTCCACCCGATTCCTCTGGGTCTTCCCAGTGCACCAGGCCGGAGAACTTGTCTCATGCATCCCACCTGGGCTGGTGATCTGTTTCACCATAGATAGTATACATGCTGTTCTTTTGAAACATCCCACCCTCACCTTCTCCCACAGAGTTCAAAAGTCTGTTCTGTATTTCTGTGTCTCTTTTTCTGTTTTGCATATAGGGTTATCGTTACCATCTTTCTAAATTCCATATATATGTGTTAGTATGCTGTAATGTTCTTTATCTTTCTGGCTTACTTCACTCTGTATAAGGGGCTCCAGTTTCATCCATCTCATTAGGACTGGTTCAAATGAATTCTTTTTGACGGCTGAGTAAAATTCCATGGTGTATATGTACCACAGCTTCCTTATCCATTCATCTGCTGATGGGCATCTAGGTTGCTTCCATGTCCTGGCTATTATAAACAGTGCTGCGATGAACATTGGGGTGCACGTGTCTCTTTCAGATCTGGTTTCCTCAGTGTGTATGCCCGGAAGTGGTATTGCTGGGTCCTATGGCAGTTCTATTTCCAGTTTTTTAAGAAATCTCCACACTGTTCTCCATAGCGGCTGTACTAGTTGGCATTCCCACCAACAGTGTAAGAGGGTTCCCTTTTCTCCACACCCTCTCCAGCATTTATTGCTTGTAGACTTTTGGATAGCAGCCATCCTGACTGGTGTGTAATGGTACCTCATTGTGGTTTTGATTTGCATTTCTCTAATAATGAGTGATGTTGAGCATCTTTTTGTGTGTTTGTTAGCCATCTGTATGTCTTCTTTGGAGAAATGTCTGTTTAGTTCTTTGGCCCATTTTTTGATTGGGTCATTTATTTTTCTGGAATTGAGCTGCAGGAGTTGCTTGTATATTTTTGAGATTAATCCTTTGTCTGTTTCTTCATTTGCTATTATTTTCTCCCAATCTGAGGGCTGTCTTTTCACCTTACTTATAGTTTCCTTTGTAGTGCAAAAGCTTTTAAGTTTCATTAGGTCCCATTTGTTTAGTTTTGCTTTTATTTCCAATATTCTGGGAGGTGGGTCATAGAGGATCTTGCTGTGATTTATGTCGGAGAGTGTTTTGCCTATGTTCTCCTCTAGGAGTTTTATAGTTTCTGGTCTTACATTTAGATCTTTAATCCATTTTGAGTTTATTTTTGTGTATGGTGTTAGAAAGTGTTCTAGTTTCATTCTTTTACAAGTGGTTGACCAGTTTTCCCCGCACCACTTGTTAAAGAGGTTGTCTTTTTCCATTGTATATCCTTGCCTCCTTTGTCAAAGATAAGGTGTCCATAGGTTCGTGGATTTATCTCTGGGCTTTCTATTCTGTTCCATTGGTCTATATTTCTGTCTTTGTGCCAGTACCACACTGTCTTGATGACTGTGGCTTTGTAGTAGAGTCTGAAGTCAGGCAGGTTGATTCCTCCAGTTCCATTAATTCTTTTTCAAGATTACTTTGGCTATTCGAGGTTTTTTGTATTTCCATACAAATTGTGAAATTCTTTGGTCTAGTTCTGTGAAAAATACCGTTGGTAGCTTGATAGGGATTGCATTGAATCTATAGATTGCTTTGGGTAGAATAGCCATTTTGACAATATTGATTCTTCCAATCCATGAACACGGTATGTTTCTCCATCTGTTTGTGTCCTCTTTGATTTCTTTTATCAGTGTTTTATAGTTTTCTATGTATAGGTCTTTTGTTTCTTTAGGTAGATATACTCCTAAGTATTTTATTCTTTTTGTTGCAATGGTGAATGGTATTGTTTCCTTAATTTCTCTTTCTGTTTTTTTTCATTGTTAGTATATAGGAATGCAAGGGATTTCTGTGTGTTAATTTTATATCCTGCAACTTTACTATATTCATTGATTAGCTCTAGTAATTTTCTGGTAGAGTCTTTAGGGTTTTCTATGTAGAGGATCATGTCATCTGCAAACAGTGAGAGTTTCACTTCTTCTTTTCCTATCTGGATTCCTTTTACTTCTTTTTCTGCTCTGATTGCTGTGGCCAAAACTTCCAACACTATGTTGAATAGTAGTGGTGAGAGTGGGCACCCTTGTCTTGTTCCTGATTTCAGGGGAAATGCTTTCAATTTTTCACCAATTGAGGGTGATGCTTGCTGTGGGTTTGTCATATATAGCTTTTATTATGTTGAGGTATGTTCCTTCTATTCCTGCTTTTTGGAGAGTTTTAATCATAAATGAGTGTTGAATTTTGTCAAAGGCTTTCTCTGCATCTATTGAGATAATCATATGGTTTTTATCTTTCAATTTGTTAATGTGGTGTATTACATTGATTGATTTGCGGATATTGAAGAATCCTTGCATTCCTGGGATAAAGCCCACTTGGTCGTGGTGTATGATTTTTTTAATATGTTGTTGGATTCTGTTTGCTAGAATTTTGTTAAGGATTTTTGCATCTATGTTCATCAGTGATATTGGCCTGTAGTTTTCTTTTTTTGTGGCATCTTTGTCAGGTTTTGGAATTAGGGTGATGGATGCCAATAAAATGGACAACTTGGATGAAATGGACAAATTCTTAGAAAAGTATAACTTTCCAAAACTGAACCAGGAAGAAATAGAAGATCTTAACAGACCCATCACAGGCAAGGAAATCGAAACTGTAATCAAAAATCTTCCAGCAAACAAAAGCCCAGGACCAGATGGCTTCACAGCTGAATTCTACCAAAAATTTAGAGAAGAGCTAACACCTACCTTACTCAAACTCTTCCAGAAAATTGCATTTTATTTTTTAAAAAGCCATGTTGAGACATGTCATAATAGCAGAATACTCACGAAAGTGTTTTCTTTTGCAAAAATTTATACAGTAAAAAATAGGAATTAAAATATCTGGGGCATAAATGAATTGACAGCATTTGCAGTATTTACAAAGGTGATGACAGGACAACTGGAGACAAAGTCTGAGAGCTCTTCCTTACAAGTATAAAAACTCCTTTACCGAAGTATCCAGTAAAGGACACCAGACAGTAACTCTCATTTAGGCACTTCATCAAACCTTACAGAGGAGGAATTGGGGAATTATAATTATATTAGAAACACACTAAGTTACGTTTTCATAGTACTAAATGCATGTATGAAGCTTAAGTGCTAGAATCTATACAGTTTTGCCTCTATTAATAAGAAAGATCATCTATTTACAATTTAATTTAGCCCACTCTCTTAAATCCATTATCTCTCTCAGTGCTTACACAGTTACTACTTTTTTTTTTTACAAAATTGTTTCTCAAATGCACCTTGTAAGAATTCCACAGTGCATAATTGTGCATAATTGTAAAGAACACAGATTCCCAGTGTCCCCAGAGATGAGATTTTGTAAGTCTGGAGGCAATGAAGAACTTTAATTTTAACAAGAACTCCAGGTGATTCTTTAAATCTTGCAAATGTGGGAACTGAGCTATGGCAGATAAAATGAATTGCTCAACCTATCAGTGAGTGATGGAAACTGTTTAAGACAGAACTTGTGCATGTATTTACAATGTAGCCACACCTCCACCTCCAAATTGCTTTTAAAAGAGCTCCAAAGCCAAACATAAAATATATACAGTTTAAGAGTTATTTTAGGGAGATGCCTTTTGGTCAACCTATTAAGTTCTTAGAAACATAATGATGAGAGGTGTTCCATGACTAATACAGTGCAATTGAAAAATACTTTAAGCTATGTACTTTCACATCCACCCAATTTACCCACAAGAAAGTCCTCTCCGTGGCCAACTATTTCTCATCTTTAGTGATGATGTGAGTCTGGGCCTGATGTTTTGATAAACCTGAGTCCTGCAGCTAGTACAGGCTTCTTACATGCCTGCTGAGTTGCCATGTAGGAAGTAACTGCTGCTTTCCCATGCAATTTAGGAGGAAAGGCAATAAATGAAGGGAAGGTTGGATTGGTTGTACTAATGATCTGTCAGGTTTAGAATATGATTTTATACTTCTGTAACTTCTGAGGAAGTCAGAAGGTATAATGAGGATCATTCTGTTTAAACTTTTCACTTCACTAAGGCCGCAGAAGGGAGTGAGCTGACCACGATCAAGCTCAGAGATCTTAGAACTCTGCCTTGAACTCATTAAGAGTTAACTTGGCAGTGCATATAACATCTAAACCTTAATTCCCTCACCTTGAAAATAGAAAATATATATATATGTATCTATCTGCTAAAGTTTTAGTCATTATAAAATAATGCAGTGTACTTTTAAGTTTTGGGGATAGAGGATAGTGATAGTATTCACACAACGTTAGCAGCTTTTTTTTGTTTCTGTTTTTGTTACTATCCTTCACCGCATTCCTGAGAGATGAAGATTATTATCCCAAAATTTTGGATAAGGAACCTAACAACCCAGTCTTTGTTAGGTAAATACCCAGAGTTATAGAGGAAAAGACAGGATTCAATAACAGGAAAAACTGAGTCAACACTTCTCATCAAGGTACGATTACTTTACATTAATCTGCAAATACTAGTATTTTCTAAACATCTGAGCAATGGTAAAATGCCAAAGTAATAAATAGAAGAAGGTCAAGCTTTGCTATGCTTATAGATTTGGGTTTCCTTTGATAGGTTAATTTATACCCAGTTGACCCTTGTACAATATGAGGGTTAGGGTGCTGACTCTCCATGCAGTCAAAAACCCACGTATAATTTACAGTTCGCCACTAAATATCTGGTTCCTCTGTATCCACGGTTCTGTATCTGTGAATTCAACCAACTGTAGATCGTGTAATACTGTAGTATTTACTGTTGAAAGAAAACCACATGTAACTAGACCCATACAGTCCAAACTCATGTTGTTCAAGGGTCAGCTGTGATAATCAACCCCAATATTTTTTTCCAGTAACATCATGCTCACAGTATAATGTTAAACTCTACATTGAGATGAAAATTTCAGCTCTCTAGACCTCTGAGGAAATATGAAGCTTTGGATACTTGAATTTCTAGATAGCTTTCATAAACACATATTTACATTATAATTAATTTGGATGGAATTGCTTTTAAACTTTACCACTTGTCTTCATTCCTACTATAAAATATATATTTATTGTATAATATATACTACTGTTGCTAATTAAAAACTATCATTTTAAACATCAATGTTCTTACTTTGAAGTAACATGGCAATTCCTCTAAGCCGTTTGTGATACATGGGATTTTTAAAGAGATGATCCTAGAAACATATGTTTGCTTTTTGGACTGAAATATCTCTTTATTCTATTCACAGTTTGATTCATAGTTACTAGGAGATTATCTATAACTAAAGTCATAAATATCTAAGAAATCGCCTGTGGAAAGGGAAAGAAAGGGAAGGGTAAAAATGAAGAGAGCAGAATACCTGAGGGGCTCTCGATTAGATTAGACACTCAATCCTTTCTGATGATCCAGGGTGATACTCAGTACCAGCCTGAGTACCAGTCTGTGCCTAAGGACCAGTCAGAATAATTTTCTGACATTAAAATATCTTCCCCAACGTTTTCCCTATATAGCTGGCAAGTATTTTAACAAGAGACAATGCCTTCCCTTCTTCAGTCATAAATAAAGGAACAGACTGTCAAAATACCAGGGAGAGTTACTACGAATGTGTGAATGCATTTCTGTCATTGCATAAATGGCTTTAGATTTTTTCTGGATTCACTAGGGTGAGAGTATAGGAAGATTCTAGATCCTAAAAATATCAGTGAAGGGAAAAGGAGGCTTAAACAGTGGATGCCAGAAATTCTGAAACCAGATATTCTCCCCAACACCCTCCCTTCTAGGTCTTGTGAAGCAGAAACTAGACACAAAGCAAGCTGGTTGCTGAGACGCTCGACCGGTGGGCCCCCGCAGTAGTGAATAATTTATTTTAAGAAAAAGAGAATGAAAGTGCCTGTGGCCTGCCAATTCCCATGTAAGTGTAAAGATTACTATTACCACATAACTTATTTGGGTAGGCAGTATTTGATTCTGTGGAGATATTATAAACACTCCTCATGTTTAACCAAATGTCCTTTACGATAATGATGAATCACTTAACCACTTCTGATGATCCCATTAAATCCAAGCTTTCTGGGACAGGCTGTGTTTGCTGTGACCTATGGCTTCTCTGAAAGTCTTACTGGCTGCATTGGTAAATAACAGTCACCAGAAGCCAGAACTATCATTGTCTTTTTCCCGCCCACTCTTGGGTGACACACGAGTCCATTTTAAATCAAGTGAAACAAAGCAAACAGGCTGAGGAGCAGTTGGATCTGCATCAGAAATCAATGATGACTTGCCAGCTAGTAAGTTCCTCCAACATGTGCTAAGTCAAAGGCAAACACACACTCCCAGTTGTCTGTAAGCATAATATACTCATTTACCTTTGGGACTTCAGGAATACAGTTGCAAAAATCCCATCCCAACACTCCCCCCACTCTAGCTGAGGATTCTCTCATTTTTTGCTTCCTTCTTATGCCTCTTAATGAAACAATCTATTAATAAAATTTAAATAAAAATCAGCAACATATGTGGGTCTTTTCTTCAGAAAACAAAACTTAACTGACATGGCCAAGAAACAGAGTGTCAGTATCTTCTTAGAAAAATACAAAGCTCTCTATAATTTACATAAAGGTGGTGTTCGGCAAGCCTCTCATACTTCCTACTGTACAAAGTTCTCTGAAGGAGGTTTCTGCAGCAACAGTCTTGGGAATGAAAGTGTCCTTAATATTGCTACCACTAAGCATAGTCCCTGGCACACAGCAAGAACCTGCTAAATATGAGGTAAGTCGGTAGTGAATAAATGCAATTTATTTGCAAAGGAATTTTAAAATTATGAAAAGAATTTAATTTCTAAATTTACTTTTATGGGAATTTAGGTGAAGTTTTCCTAAGGCATGGTCATATGAGTTGAATAGTTCAGGACTCAAGACTACTGGGAGGAATCCTTAGATGCTCTGGAATCCAGTTTTCCCTAAGAAACCCTAAAGTAACAACAATAAGTGAGACTAAGGAAAGTAAAGGGCAATGAATTATAAGGAAATCACTGAAGGTCTGTGTTTTTTTTAACTCCTAAGAAGTCAAAAAAAATGAGACTGGGAAGAAAAACTATTATTGCTACTGTTTTTGTTATTGTTTACTACATTTTGAACCCCAGTCATGTGCCAGACAAACTAAGGTACTTTGCAACATATATATTATTATCTTTATTTCACAGTGGTGGTGATTGAGGTTTAGAGAGATATTAACAAATGTAATTTGTTAGTAGGATACGTAGGATAAAAATCCAAGGCTAAAAATGAAGAAGATAGATTAATCTAAAGATAAATATTTTAACATCCATATTGATTTATTTAAAACACTGAGTGATATCAATGTTTGGATCAATGATTGATTACTACATATTTCTCACATATATTGGAACATCTTGAAGCTTGCTGAGAGTTTCATTACTGTATGCTTGTTTATCAAGTTAGCGAACATTTTTAAAGTTTTATAATAACAGTTTTTCTGAATATCTCAGGCTATTTCTAGGTATTACAAAGTTGAAATCAAAACCACAAAAGACATTGATATCACTTAAGATAAAAATAATCCTCATAAATTGCTTTACTAATCCAAATTATGTCCCAAAAGTAAACTAAAAGCAGTGCTTTCCACTTTATCTGGCCCAGGGGGAAAAAAAATTATCTCTTTCATTGCACCTGCCCTTCCCATAGACCAGAGGAAGACCATGGTGTTCAGGTGCTCACTTTTTTCACATTTATATATGAAGAAAAGTCCAAATAAGTTAAAAACTTCACTCAAGGTTTCTAAGCTAATTATAATGGCAGGCTTAGGATTTAGGACACTAGAGTTACAGTACACAATTTTCTCCTCTTTAATGTGCAGTTTTCAGGTTAATGTTACAATGAAAAGCATCCCTAAAAGCTTTCCGTCTCACACTTCCTGGGTAAGAAAGCATCCAGAATATTGTTTTACTCCTCCCTCTTTGTAAAATTAAAACAGTTAAGCCTATGTTTGGTATGTCTTTTTGAAAAGTCCATTCAGGGTTAACAATGAACTAAAACCACTTTAATGATACTTCTTTCCTATCCCTCCTGCTCTCTGCATTTATCCTTCTGCTAAAGTTGCTTTTTGTGCCAAAAAGTAAAGGAAGCTTGAAAATAGATGGCTCATAATGCATCATAATGGAACCAATGTTCATAATGCATCATAATGGAAACAATGACAGTTGGTCCTAGAGTTGGCAATTATTTGCTTTTAAAAACACAATATGTATTCATATATAAGTTGTGTGAGGGCTAATTCAATAGTTCAGGTCCCAGAAATAAGTTACCCATAGCACCCATGCTTCAGGGGAGGATTATTAACCATATCAATCTGGTGCAAAGTTCCTATACTTTCTTCATTCTGAATGTTTGTATGTGTTTAAAACAATGATTAAACGGAACGCAACTTTTGGAACAACTAAATTTTCTTTGGAACATTTAGATTTGAAATGGAATTGCATACAAGTTGAATTTTTTGTCTACCCAATCTCTCATCTCACTTCCAACTTCAACATATTTGCAAAATAACCTAGAGAACTTGGACTTGAAGAGAGTATAAAACTATGCCATTCAAACCTCACTCAGTCCATAATTTGCCTAATACAGGGATAGCTCCTAAATTATCCCTGGTGGATTCAACAGTTTTTGCTTAGAAAAAGGCAAATATCTCCAAAGAAACAACTGTTGGCCAAAAAAACAAAAACAAACATGAATAACATCTAGGCATGGGGCAGTAGGAATACTTAATTAAATGTATATGTCACCTTTTTTTTTTTTGACCATGATGCATAGCTTGTGAGACCTCGGTTTCCAGACCAGGGACTGAACCTTGGCCATGGCAGTGAAAGCCCAGGATTCTCACCACTAGGCCACCAGGGAACTCCTTATTTACTTCACTTTGCATGAACAAATCTACTATTCCAGAATTTACATATCTTAGGTACCATATGATCAACTATGACATAATTATCATCATTAATTTTTTAAAAATGGCAATTATGCTATTTAATAATTTTAGGACAAACTCCAGAAACCTGGAAACATATCTAAAATATGTGATCTATTACAAAGCTTTTAAATAAAATAATGAACAAGGACCAAAGGGTGAGAATAGCTTGAAAAAAAAATCTTGATTTGACTATGAACATATATAGACTCACCACTGTATCTAGGAAGAAATTTGAAGGAAAGGCAGAGAGAGATAAGACAAGAGAACCTATCAGAGGAATCTACTAACAATAATAAAATCCTGAAACCCAGAATCAAGCATAACGACAAGGGAAAAATTGAATTTTCTGAGAAAGTTTCAGAGCCCCTTCAACAGGCCAACTTCTAGAACTGTCCAAAAATTAATTTATCCTAGGATTGTGTAAAATCGTCTTAAATAGATCCACTTATGTGGAGCTTATTAACCATCTGAGTCACAGGCTGGGGCAAACCTGGGCCAGTATCTCAGTTTTCAAATCTCAGAGCGCAATTGGGTTGGTAGAACAACTCCTACTAAGCTGGTTTACTGCAATGCATTGACAGAATCTTAGAAGAGATAGACATTACAGTCTCTGAAATGACGAATTCCGCTTTTCCCAGGGACCGTGCGGAGGCTCAGAGATCAGACTCATTTCGGATGCAAAGTGAAGTGGCATTAAAAAAAAGAAGAAGAACATTTTTAAAAAAAACTTCACAGAGTTCTCCACCTCTGCGACGCATTAGTCTGGAAAGGATGCTCCTACACAACTGCAAGGGCATGCAGACGGGACGTGACGCCCACAGAGAGGGGGGGACCAAGATTCCGACTGACCTTTCTGCTGTTTAAAGGACTGAATCGAGCCTGAATGATGGACCATTTTCACTCAGTGCGTCCCCGCCGGTTTAGGAAGCTGTCCGAGGGAAAGGTGGAGTAACAGTATGCAGACTCTGTGAGAGCCTCCGAGGCTCAATGCAATCCCGGAACAACAGCGAGCGCACTGCAATCAGACACCTGCTTTTGCCGGCACTTAGCTCCCTAGACAGCGCGCCCACTGTTGTCATGGCAACAGCGAGGGCGGTCCAGCGTCCGGCTCCCCTTAGCGGCTACTGGAGGAACAGCCTCGCATACCCAAAGTGTCCAGTGCCGCAGTGTGGGTGGGCGTTATGCGGGGTATGCCGGGTGTGGGAAGGGAGTACTTCTAGAGTTTGTAAATAAATTGCAGCAAGTCTCTAGAACCGCAAGTTCAGTTCGGTTCAGTTCAGTCGCTCCGTCGTGCCCGACTCTGCGACCCCATGGACTGCAGCACGCCAGGCTTCCCTGTCCATCACCGACTCCCAGAGCTTGCTTAAACTCATGTCCATCGAGTTGGTGATGCCATCCAACTATCTCATCCCCTGTAGTCCCCTTCTCCTCCTGCCTTCAGTCTTGCCCAACATCAGGGCCTTTTCCAATGAGTCAGCTGTTCACACCAGGTAGCCAAAATATTGGAGCTTCAGCTTCAGCATCAGTCCTTCCAATGAATATTCAGGACTGACTTCCTTCAGGATTCACTGGTTTGATCTCCTTTCAGTTCAAGGGAGTCTCAAGAGGCTTCTCCAACAGCACATTTCAAAAGAATCAATTCTTCAGGGCTCAGCCTTCTTTATGGTCCAACTCTCACATCCATACACGACTACTGGAAAAACCATAGCTTTGACTAGACAGATCTTTGTTGGCAAAGTAATGTCTCTGTTTTTTAATATGCTGTCTAGGTTTGCCATAGCTTTTCTTCCAAGGAGCAAGCGTCTTTTAATTTCATGGCTGCAGTCACTATCTGCAGTGATTTGGAGCCCAAGAACATAAAGTTTTCTTTATTGCTGTTTAACACTGTTTCCATTATTTCCCCAGTTATTTGCCATGAAGTGAAGGGACTGGATGCCACGATCTTCATTTTTTGAAAGATGAGTTTTAAGCCAGCTTTTACACTCTCCTCTTTCACTTTCATCAAGAGGCTGTTTAGTGCTTCTTCGCTTTCTGCAATAAGAGTGGTTTCATCTGCATATCTTGAGGTTATTGATATTTCTCCCAGAAATCTTGATTACAGCTTGTGCTTCATCCAGCCCAGCATTTCATATGCTGTACTCTGCATATAAGTTAAATCAGCAGGTTGACAATATACAGCCTTGACATACTCCTTTCCCAATTGGGTATCAATCCATTGTTCCATATCCAATTCTAACTGTTGCTTCTTAACCTGCATACAGATTTCTCAGGAGGCAAGTAAGGTGGTCTGGGATTCCCATCTCTTTAAGAATTTTCCACAGTTTGTTGTGATCCAAACAGCCAAAGTCTTTGGTGTAATCAATAAAGCAGAAGTAGATGTTTTCTGGAACTCCCTTGCTTTTTCTGTGATACAACAGATATTGGCAATTTCATCTCTGATTCCTCTGCCTTTTCTATATCCAGTTTGAACACCTGGAAGTTCTCGGTTCATGTACTGTTGAAGCCTCACTTGGAGAATTTTGAGCATTACTTTGCTAGCATGTGAGATGAATGCATTGTGCAGTAGTTTGAACATTCTTTGGTATTGCCTTTCTTGGGGATTGGAATGAAAACTGACCTTTTCCAGTCCTGTGGCCACTGCTGAGTTTTGCAAATTAGCTGGCATACTGAGAGCAGCACTTTCACAGCATCATCTTTTAGGATTTGAAATAGCTCAACTGGAATTCCATCGCCTCCACTAGGTTTATTTGTAGTGATACTTCCTAAGACCCACTTGATTTTACACTCAGGATGTGCGGCTCTAGGTGAGTGCTCACACCATCGTGGTTATCTGGGGCATTAAGAACTGGGTCATCAACAGAGGATTGGATTAAAGATTAAAAAAAAAAAAAAAGATTTACTGAGTATGGACGCACCCATCAGAACAAGACCCAGTTTCCCCCACAGTCAGTCTCTCCCATCAGGAAGCTTCCATAAGCCTCTTATCCTTCTCGATCAGAGGGCAGACAGAATGAAAACTACAATCACAGAAAACTAACTAAACTGATCACATGGACCACAGCCTTGTCTAACTCAATGAAACTATGAGCCATGCCTTATAGGGCCACCCAAGATGGGCGGGTCATAGTGGAGAGTTCTGACAAAATGTGGTCCACTAGAGAAGGGAATGACAAACCACTTCAGTATTGACCTGAAAACCCCATGAACAGTATGAAAAGGCAGAAAGATATTACACTGAAAGATGAATTTCCCATGTCAGTAGGTGCCCAATATGCTACTGGAGAAGAGTGGGGAAGTAACTCCAGAAAGAAAAAAGAGATGGAGCCAAAGCAAAAACAACACCCAGCTGTTCTGACTGGTGGGTGTGACTGATGGAAATAACGTCTGAGGTTATAAAAAACAACAGGAACCTGGAATGTTAGGTCCAGGAATCAAGGTAAATTGGTCAAACAGGAGATGGCAAGAGTGAACATCAACATTTTAGGAATCAGTGAACTAAAATGGACTGGAATGTGCAAATTTAATTCAGATGACCATTATATCTACTACTGCAGGCAAGAATCCCTTAGAAGAAATGGAGTAGCCCTCATAGTCAACAAAAGAGTCCAAAATGCAGTACTTGGATGCAATATCAAAAACAACAGAATGAACTTGGTCTGTTTCCAAGACAAACCATTCAACATCACAGTAATCCAAGTCTATGCCCCAGTCACTAATGCTGAAGAAGATGAAATTGAATGGTTCTATGAAGACTTACAAGACCTTATAGAACTAATACCAAAGAAAAAAAATATATATGTCCTTTTCACCAGAGGAGACTGGAATGCAAAAGTAGGAAGTTAAGAGATACCTAGAGTAACAGCCAGGAGAAGGCAATGGCACCCCACTCCAGTACTTTTGCCTGGGAAATCCCATGGACGGAGGAGCCTGGTAGGCTACAGTCCATGGGGTTGCAAAGAGTTGGACACGACTGAGCGACTTCACTTTCACTTTCCACTTTCATGCACTGGAGAAGGAAATGGCAACCCACTCTAGTATTCTTGCCTGGAGAATCCCAGGGATGGGAGCCTGGTGGGCTGCAGTCTATGGGGTCACACAGAGTCGGACACGACTGACGTGACTTAGCAGCAGGAGCAGAGTAACAGCCAAGTTTGGCCTTGGAGTACAGAATGAAGCAGGGCAAAGACTAACAGAGTTTTGCTAAGAGAACACACTGATGATAGCAAACACCCTCTTCCAACAACACAAGAGAGCACTCTACACATGGATATTACCAGATGGTCAATACCAAAATCAGACTGATTATATTCTTTGCAGCTGAAGATGGAGACTCTCTATACAGTCAGCAAAAACAAGAGTGGGAGCAGCCTGTGGTTCAGAGTATGAACTCCTTATTGCCAAATTCAGACTTAAACTGGAAAAAGTAGGGAAAACCACTAGACCATTCAGGTATGACCTAAATCAAACCCCTTATGATTATACAGTGGGCATGACAAAAAGACTCAATGGATTAGATTTGATAGACTGCCTGAAGAACTATGAATGGAGGTTCATGACATTGTACAGTAGGTAGTGATCAAGACCATCCCCAAGAAAAAGAAATGCAAAAAGGCAAAATTGAGGCCTTACAAATAGGTGAGAAAAGAGGAGAGGCTAAAGGCAACGGAATAAACAAAGATATACCCATCTGAATGTAGTTCCAAAGAAAAGCAAGGAGAGTTAAGAAAGCCTTCCTAAGTGATCAGTGCAAAGAAATAGAGGAAAACAATAGAATGGGAAAGACTAGAAAGCTCTTCAAGAAAATCAGAGCTACCAAGGGAATATTTCATGCAAAGACGGGCACAATAAAGGACAGAAATGGTATGGACCTAACAGAAGCAGAAGATATCAAGAAGAGGTAGCAAGAATAAACAGAAAAAATATATAAAAATGATCTTAATGACTCATAACTACAAGTAATTCACTCTTTTTCAAGTTTTGAGGCTGCTTATATCTAGGAACAGACTGATTTCCTAAAAATTGGTCTGAAACACCAGCACTTATAGAAGGGCAAAGTTGGTTTCTGCTCTAAGAGGAATGCAATGGCAGATGCAGGGACAGTTTTATTTTTCCTGCTAAAGTTGAATATGGAAAATATGAATAACCTCCACTTATCCAGTAGAATGGGTTTTTAGATAAACAATGTTAAAGTCTAGTACATTACACTTGAGTTCTCCTCTTGTATTTCAGTTACTGAGACTGGATCATATATGATATGGGCTCTGAACCTTTTCAGTAGTCAGGTATGGATGTGAGAGTTGGACCATAAAGAAGCCTGAGCACCAAAGAATTGGTGCTTTCGAACTGTGGTGCTGGAGAAGACTCAAGAGTCCCTTGGATGTCAGAAGATCAAACCAGTCAATCCTAAAGGAAAGCAACCCTGAATATTCATTGGAAGGACTGATTCTGAAACTGAAGCTCCAATACTTGGGCTACCTGATGCCAAGAGCCAATTCACTAGAAAAGACCCTGATGCTGGGAAAGACTGAAAGCAGGAGGAGAAGGGGATGACAGAGGATGAGATGGTTGGATGGCATCATTGACACTTGAGTTTGAGCAAACTCCTGGAGGTAGTTTAGGACAGGGAAGCCTGGTCAGCTGCAGTCCATGGGTTCACAAAGAGTCAGACACAACTAAACAACAACAACAGGTAACAGGTGCTGAAAAAATGCTATTTGAGATACTGAATTTAATCCTCATAAAAGAACTATAAAGTGGGTAGACTATCATTATCTGAATATTATAAAAGAAACTGAAGCTCAGCACAACAAAGAATTATCACGTAAAGAAACACGTAAAGCAACACCTTGAGAGAGAAAGGAAGGCACATGATACCTAAAGACATGAAGTCACTTTCAGAAGGCCACAGTGGCCAGAACAGAATTAGGGGCCTGCTCAACACACTTTTTGGTACAGTCTCTTTTCCTCTTACTAGTGCTTCCTGATTTCAAACTTCTCAAGTTCCTTCTGGAAGATGTAACATATTGCAGAATAGACACACAACAAAAGAGTCTAATATTTCCTGAGTTTTAAAGTTTTATGAGATCAACTCAGAATCAGGTGAAAGATCCAAATAAAGGTAGATAAAAGAGAGAAGGATACATAGATATCAAAAATTTCAAAACCTCAGACAGGTCGAGCCACTAGCATATGCTCTTTGATTTCACCTATGGTTCATGATATAAGGACAGTAATAGGAATGCAGTTTTGCACAAGCAGATGTTCCAGTTATATATGACATCATAACAAACCACTCTGAAAGTAGAGGCTTAAGACTGAAATTTATTATTATCTCTCATGGTATTTTATGGGTTCCCTCGGGTCAGCCTGGTGGTTCTGACTCGGAGTCTCCTGAGTTTTCAGTGACCGGGCCTGAAGTCATCTGAAGCAACAAGAGTGACACTGGATTTCACTCTCAGTGGGAGCCATAGCAAAGGATATGCAGCCTTCTTGAATGAAGGAAGGTCCTACAGAGGAAAATGTTGAGCTTTCAGTAAGAGCTCAGGAGGCAGAAACCAAGAAAATATTATTACTACTAATATTTGGCCAGAAGAATGAACTCAATGTGAGTTTATCTCCAACTGAAGATTTGGAACAAATCTCCACTCTTCAATCTCCACAAAGGGTCCTTTTAGAGATATTTCTATTGAAGAGGGCACTGAGAGCCAAAGCCATAAATCACTTACCTGAGGATGTTTTTGTTACACTTTGCTCATTTCATTAAAATTCTAATACAACTGGTAGGTCATTCTGATACAACACAACTCACTGGAATTTAATACAACCCGATTCTCATAGGTGAATATTAGATAATGTATTTAAGGGCTAGTTTATGACAGACAACTAACACACCTCAAACATTAGATACTATTATTATAATTATGATCCCAATGGAGTTGATCTTCCTTTTCAAATCCTTTTAAATCACTGGGTTTGAATCATAAATATTTTTGAAATGTGAGCAGTAATCCAATTCATGATCAGGAGGAACAGTTGCAAGAATTAAAAGCCTCTGGTTCTACTCTACCTATACTCCAGATATAGGTAACATTTTCAATTTTCTAGAACAACTTCATTCTGCTGATGTCTGATTTTCTCCAACCACACATCAGCAGGAGGCAAGAATGCATGCACGGGATCTAGGGATGACTAAGAATTTGAACCTCATTAGAAAGAATTTAGCTTCATTATTTTTTTCCCAAAAAAGTAGTTTGGCATTATTCCTAGCACCCTTGTACCCAAACCTCTGCAGTGCATCTAAGATTAAATTATCTTCTCATAAAATTGACTGCTTTTAATTAGAAACATTTTAGGCTGGACTGACAGATTGACTAGCAAGGGACACAAAGAACATCTTTGCTTGTTTTAAAATCAGTGTTTTAAGGAAGGTTGCTAGAGGAACAGCTTTGTGAGGGGCCTTGGAAATTTCTAGCACCATCTGCTTTACAGGAAAAGCAATGCAAAGAGAAGGAAAGGCTGTGTGTCTGTGTCTGTGTTTCTGTGGTGTAATTAAAGAAAGAGAGTTTGTGTGTTTGGGGAGTGGGGAGTACAAAAAGAGGTGTTTAAACAAAGACTTTTCTGAAAAACAAGTCTATGATTTGTTAAAAAGAAATAGTTTATACTGACATCTCTACTGCAGACAGTTTAAGAAAGCATATTAAATAGCCTCATTAGGGAAAGCTAAACTAAATGGCTTGTTTTTCTTATTGTTTTCCATTTTGGACTTCTTCACATCTTTAAAAATTTCTTGCAATTTAATACAAAGTGGAAAATATGCAGAGTAAAATGATTCCAAAATTTTCTGAGAGAAAAATACATGTATATCTTGAAATTATTTGTTTATATGTCTGCATTCCCTTTAGATACAGCTGCTCTTTGTGAATGGCTAATGTGTCTTTAAGTTTGTAAACCCAGAACCAACCACCGTGCTTAACACAGTGCTTCACATGAGTGAATGAATGAACAAAAGGAAGAAAGCAATAAAAAGAGGAAGGAAGGGAGATAATCCACTTCTAGGAATAATCATGAAAATGAGATTATTGGAATCACTGATACATGTTCACCATAGTGCTGTAAGCAGAATATAGAACACAGAGGTTCAGAGTCAGAGGTGGCCTGCTTGGGTTTAAACCTTGACTTCCTTACTTGCTAGATGTCTCCTCTTGAGCAAGTTCCTTTCCTCAAATTTTAATAATGAAAAATATTTATTTTATGTAATTTTCAATAAGGGGGCATGGTTAATGTGTTCCTGACTATAATATATGTTCTTGACTATAATTTGCAAAACAGGGGGAAAAAAAGACTAGAAAGAAACATACCAAAAATGTCCAGAATCATTAATTTTGCAAGTTGGGATAAGAGTAGATTTTTTCAATTCCTCCATATATGTTTGTCATGTTCATATTTTGTATATATTATGCAACATTGATTTTAAATTTATTAAATACATGTATCTTTAAAAATCCCTCCATATCTATCTTTCTATAACTCTGAGTTTCTTTCTTTTTCCATCTTGGAACATGGCTTTTTTTTTTTCCTTGTTGAGGTTTCTGCTGCATGTGCCCTCCCACAGGTCACCACCTGTCTCCTGTCCTCCTTAAGTAATTAATTTATAAGGCCCCATGCTAACTGTTGCCTCCCAGAGAGGTAAAGGACTCTGATCTTTATGTAACTGAGAGGCCTCGTATTCCTTTGAATTCTGAAATATGACCCTCAGCTCAGCCCGTTGTGACTTCCCCATACCGCACTCTGTCACAGGGAAAGAGAGTTTACTTGTTTACCTCTTCAGCTCTGGAATCACTGACTTAATTGAAATTGCCAATTCTGCTTCTCTGCCTAAGTGCAAACAGAAATAGAGACAGAAATTCTCTTTGAGGTTACTCCCTTTCTAGAACCCAGTTATTTAAGGTATTAATGGGCAAAATAAAATAAACGAGTCACATCAGCATGGATTTATCTACAAAGAGTAACAGACAGTGAAGGCGCTATCTCCCTGGAAGACATTATGGGTGGGAGAGTCTCTTTGAGAGCTGACTGTAGAATATCTGTTTCTTCTGAGACCAGTATAGTTCCTGTCACACATGCTTAATAAATGCTTACTAATGAATAAGTAAAGAAAGCAATGAATTTTAAAATGTAAAATGACTTCAAGAAAAAAATGTTGTTTAGTTCCTTCATTTTCATATATATATATATGTATGTATGTATGTGTATATATATATACATATATATACATATATGCATTAATTACTTTTTTTGTTCTAGTGGCTCTCCCTATTCAAAAGCAAAAAAAAAACAAAACAAAACTCTTTAAAAAAGTGATATGCTCGGGTGGAGAGGAAGGGGGGAGGGGGGATCGGGATGGGGAATACGTGTAAATCTATTGCTGATTCATGTCAATGTAGGACAAAACCCACTGAAAAAAATAAATTAATTAATTAAAAAAAAAAGACACACAGAAAAATAAATAAATCTCAGTTCCATTAAGCACACACACACACACAAAAAAAGTGATATGCTGTGATAAATGGAAGGGTGGAGGGCAATTTAACAACTGCTTCCCCCAAAGTCAATGGTTCCTGGCCATATGTGACTATATAACAACAGAATTAGGCAGGTTAGACCTGCTAAAATCCAGACTAAATGTTCAGAGAAGCATTTAGGAATAACATTCCTGATGGATTCATGTGACTAAAAGAAAGCAATGGAGGAAAATCAGCATCTCCATCTTCTCTGAATTCCACCTGATAAGTTTTTTATCACAAGTATTTTCAAGTTCAGTTCAGTTCAGTTCAGTTGCTCAGTCGTGTCTGACTCTTTGCGACCCCATGAACTGCAGCATGCCTGGCCTCTCTGTCCATAACAAACTCCCAGAGTCCACCCAAACCCATGTCCATCGAGTCAGTGATGCCATCCAACCATCTCATCCTCTGTCGTCCCCTTCTCCTCCTGCCCTCAATCTTTTCCAGCATCAGGGTCTTTTCCAATGAATCAGCTCTTTGCAATAGGTGGCCAAAGTATTGGAGTTTCAGCTTCAACATCAGAGACAACACAAAATGATTTGCTGGAGAAGACAACCTCAAGAGAAGGCAGATGTATGGGATAAAGGTGATGGCTTAAACCACAGATTGTATGACCCTGCTGAAAAACTTAACAGTTACTTCTTCAAGCTGCTTAGAGAATACAGTCCAGGTTCACTGCTCTACCGCTCCAGCAGCTCCATGATCTGCTCTCACCACTTCCCAGTCTTGTTTCCAAGGCTTTCCTTTATAAACTGCTTTGATCCTACAATGGATTTCTTCCTCAGGCCTGGAAGATATGCTTTGCTGCTGCTGTTTCCTCCACATGGAATGTTCATTCTAAAACTCCTATCTGACTCGTAAGTATTTTCACCCCCTACCCATTCTTCAAGGCCCCAGAACAATACTATCTTCAGGATGATGGCTTCCTTTATCCATACCCATCCACTATAAAGCCAGTTAGATGTGAATTTAACCTCCTATAATCCCTAGAGGATATGACTAACATCTTTTCAAAGCATATGTTTCTACCATGCATTATATGTATAAGCTTTTTTTTTTTAATATTATGTTTTTTTTGTGCTTAGATGCTCTTAGTCATATCTGACTCTTTGCGACCCTTTGGACTGTGGTCCACTAGCCTCCTCTGTCTGCGGGGTTTTCCAGGCATGAATACTTGAATGGGTTGCCATTTTTAATTAGAGGATAATTACTTTACAATATTGTGATGGTTTTTGCCATGCATCAACATGAATCAGCATTAAGCTTTTTAAAGTAGGCATACACTTTTCTTCTAGTTCAGAAGAAATACTTTAGGGAAGACTTTGTACTTACCCAATTTTTTTTTAAAATTTCTTACATTGCCTAAAAGGTAGTCTGGCATGTAAAAACGAATCAAATATACATCTGCTGAGTAGAGGGTTTTCTCTGATACCCAACTGCTTTATAGTATGTGTCAGAACAATCTAGTAACAAGATATTCAAATCTAAGTCTTTAATTACCTTTTAAGTTTTGGATGCAAGACTATGGATTTGCCTTCCTTGTAATTTTATTTATTCCAGGCAGATAATCTCATAGACTGTTTTTTTTATGAAAACCCAAGAATGCAATAATTATTGCTTTATTTTCTATGTCTGCTCATCTTTGTAAATTCTTAAACTGACACTCTGGTCGTATCAACTACTCAACTACATTTTATTGAGTTCTTATGCTTTTGAGCACAGGTGATGCTCAGCTGGTGTTCTGGATGTGGTGGAACTGATTCTGGGTGTGACTAGAATCTCTTCTGATAGTTTGATGGCCAGACCTGACTGGTGTAGGCCTGTGCTGTTGTTGGTTGTTGGGTGCTTGCCAATAGGAAGGTAAAAATGGAGGAAGATTTTGTATTTACCAAATTACTTTTCAAAGGTAATATATGCTTAACCTCTGAGAAGCTGGAGTGACTGGGTGTGAACAAACTGGGGTCTCTATTTGAACATAACCAACTCTGTTGAGCAAGGAATATGTCTGCTGGCTTGTCATTTGTCCAAAGATATTAACAATGTAATACTAAAAAATCCATTAAAAATATAGTGTGCATAAATGCTTATTTCCTGGAAAAAATGTTTGACATATGTTTTACTAATAAGAACAAACTGCAAAATAATATTTCAATGTGAGATCCGCCTTTGTAAAAAGTCACATATACATAGGTATATCTATGAAAGAACTAAAATTAGAGCTAAGTCTGCATGGAGGAAATACCAGTGAACTGAATATTTTTATTTTACTTTCTAATATTTTAACCTTATTCTCCATCTATTCCTAGAGTGATTTTATATTCTAGGCTGCCTTTTGTTGCAGTGTAATTATTAATAGCCTCAAACTTTAAAAAGTCCTCTGTCTTGGACAGCAAATTATATAGTCACTTTAGTTATCAAAAATGTATTGCTTATGTTATAAAAGTAAACGTAAAAAAGAAATACCTAATGATAACAAGTATTTTTAAATACTCTTGATATAAAATACCATTATGCCATTTTAATCCAGTAATAGTACAGATTTGAAATTGAAAAACAAACTCAGCAATTGGCCATGGAGACCCCTTTTTTAACCTAGCAGAAAAATGTGGAAGGAGGGCATTGCTTTGGGAGTCTATAGCCTATCCACTTACCCGGGCCTATAAATTGGCATGCTAACCTTGTGAAAATCATCTTGCCTTCTTGGCCCAAAATGTCTCATCTATAATAAGACTGATGGATTAGGTACTCCTTAAGGTCTGTTCTGTTCCTCATATTCCAGGCTTCTTGTGTGCTGGAAGAGAATTTCATGTGCTCTGACTTCAAATATATCATGCATATGGCTGGCTTTACTAGGGTCATTCCTCTTTTTCCTCTGAAGGAAAATAGTCGGAATAGCACAGAAAATCCTCACGGATATAAATCTACAAATAGAAGCTTTGTGCAACATGAACTTGAGTGGGATCTGAAATTAAACATTGTAATGTGATGAAGAGACACAGACTTTGCCAAAACAAAAGTTATAGGATGAAAAATTATTGAATTATTTAATGAGATACCATTAAATCTGCTTTAAAAATGAATATTGCTACTTGAAACCATTTACATATCGGTAATAAATCTTCCATTTATAACCTTTGTACTCATTAAATCTAAAGAATCTATTTAGCATCACAGAATAGTTGATCACATTATATTACCTTGAAAATAATCAATAAATCACATTTTATATGAAAGAAAGGTCTTTTTCCCTTCCTATAATTTCTATAGGTAAGAGGCGAAAACTATGTATTACTTTTCCTTACATTAAACAAATATATACTGGAATCTATATGCCAAATTCAGTAGGGATGTATAATTTTAATTTTTGCAAGCTTTATAGGAGAAGAAACAGTACATCTTTATAATTACTTTAAGAGTAAGTAGCAAATGGTTATATAAGCCTTATATGTTTGAAGTTTCAAGTCTTCCAAGTTTATGGTGTTTTATCGTAAAACAATGGTAGACCATTTAAAAAAAATATTGTCACATTTTACAAAATAAAAAATGAATGTGCATGTTTCCTTTCATGAAAGTTTGCTTGTCAACGCTAGTAACTATATTTTCCAGTCCCCAAATTAGGTTTTGTCACCTTGGAATCATTAAAATATTGAGAAAGGAAAAGAGGAAATAGACTGCCATCAGACTTTCTAATCTGCAATGATGCAAGCTGGAATAGTTCCTTCAGACTGATGATGAAATGACTTCAAACCTAAGTCACATACCTAGACAGGATATAATGTATTCTCAAGTATAGTAAGACATTTAAGGATTTGCAGTAAATTGAGTAATATATTTAACTTACATACTTTGATTAAACCCTTAAGGAAAGAGAAGAAAAAAGAGAGATAAATTAGAAAAGAAACCTCAAGATAAAAGAAGAGTAAAATAATACAGTAGTAGTATCATGCTTATATATTTATTGAATTACATGCAAGTTAATAATAATGCATTTTCTAGGGATACTTAATATAAGACCTATTAAAAGATATTTTAAAGAAGAGAAACACTATAAGACAAATTCCACTTAGTTATCAATTCTTTCAACAAATCCAGGTAGTTGAGAGTAGGGAAGTAAAAATGTTATAGAAGTCTAACGAGGGAAGGGAGAATGAGTCAGGAAAACTGAAAACAATCTTAATGCCTTCTTTTATTCAGAAGAGGATAAAACAAGAGGCAAACAGAGGGGCTTTCCTGATGGTCCAGTGGTTAAGAATCTGTCTAGCAATGCAAGGGACACAAGTTCAATCCCTCATCCAGGGAGATTCCCACATGCTACAGAACAACCAAGTCCATGAGCCACAACTACAAAGTAAACACAGAATGATCTAAATGACTTTTCACAATCAATGAACATTTAACAGAAGTTTATAAGAACATATATTATCTTTGTATTTTGTGAACAAACTGTAACAACACCTTTTGTGTCAACCTCACTAAGCCGCAGCTAAGTTTTCCAGAGTTGCCTTCCTTGTGTGGTTCCAGGTTAAAGTTAATCAAGACAGAAATTAGTGCGTGACTAGGAAAGCTGGAGGAAAGCAGCAGCTACTGCACTTGGAATGTCGTTATGTGTACAAGCAATGAAAGAATGACACAGAAGTGCACTCAGCCCTTATTGTTGTTGGCACCATGTCCAGCTCTTTTTTTATTTTCCTACAGAAAAGCAATGCCACCAGCAGGTACTAAAGCAACAGCTGTTCCATGCAGTGCGCCATCATCGTCCCACTCCATGTTCCCTGATTGTCGGCCATACCAGTGCTACAGAAGAGCTGGTTAGTGGCTTTTATAGGGTCACCCAACAGCCCTCTTTGGACCACTTTTTTCCTTAAAATCTCCTATAGTTGGGTAAATTCAAATTTCTAAAATAAATCCCTATTCCATGATACTTAAAGTATTTCTCATTCTGCTTCCCCTGTTAAACCTAGACTGACAAATTTAAAAGAAGGTAGAGAGAAAAAGAGAGACACAAAAAACAAAAGAAAAGAAAAATGTAGAGTATTTACAGACTGCATTCTCATATCATAATCTAAAAAGTCATAAAAAATTTTAAATGGGAAATACATTTTCTCCAGCAGTCAGGGAAATATAAGTTAAAATAACTAGGTATATTTTTAAGCTCTGCACATTAACAAAAATGGAAAGGAGCCATGATACCTATTTTTAAAGGGGATGTTGAGAAAAGCTTTCTTTCATATATTGCTTTGGAATTGTGATGTATGAGAGTCTATTTTAACCAATAATCCACCTCCTCAAAGTATATCCCATACAAACACAGAAGCCATAAATAATGACCTAAATGTCAGAATGTTTATTGCATCACTGATCTTGGTAGAAAAACAGTGGAAACAAAACTCAGACTCAGCAACATGTTAAATTATAATTTATCCTATCATGAAACCTGTCTGATTGTTTGAATATGTGTGCATTATTAAAATACACACAGAACTACATACCAGGCTATTAACATGGGTGTGGGCAGGTAACACGGCTGTATACGAGAAAGGAAGAGGAGGAATCCCAAAAAGGGGAAAAGAAAAAAAGACTATATATTCAAAGGCATGTATATAACCATATTTATGCATTTATGTAAAGTTATATATATATATATGTATGGCTAAAACAAAATTAAACATTAAAAAAATTCTCAAAAGCTGGCCCAACTCAGTTTTTCCACCAGATTTCTCTTGATTCCCCAGCACAGGCTCTCAGTTTGGGTCAGAATATATTCCTTGATCTGCCTCATAAAAACAACCAAAAATACTTCTCTTTGTTTCTCTCATGGAAATGTTCTCCACCTGCTATTCATCACTCAAGTTCTCCAAAGCACAATTGATGTGCCACCTCTTTCCTGAATATACCAGCCCACATGGAGTCTCTTCTGAACTTCTTTATCCTTACAAAATAATTCAGCACTTAATTATATAGAATCATGAGTTGTTCTGATTCTTTTATGCTAGTTAGTCTTGTCTCCCCAACTATTAGTCCTATTCTATGAGTCTATTTCCCTTAACACATGCATCATCAAATTGTACCTTTAGTGTAGTAATTGTCATGTATAGTGTAATGCTTGATCTTGGGTTTCCAAATAGGGATACAGCTAGGGAACTACGTAGCCTTGACCTCAAAAGCTCTTAGTTAAAATCTGTGCTCTCTTACTTCCTAAGGGATGTACCTGAGTACATTTTTCTCTTAGCCTTAGTTCCATTATCTGTAAAATAGGTTTCTCAAGTTCAATATAAAATTTTAAACAGCCTAGGTTATGGAAAGAACTCTGATTCTAAAGTCAGCTAACCTGGTTTTGAGTCTAGACAGTACAACTGTTTTATTTCAGCTAGTGCTAAGTAGTTTTAGTCATGTCCAGCTCTTTGCAACTCCATGGACTGTAGCCCACCAGGCTCCTCTGTGTATGGGATTCTCCAGGCAAGAATACAGAAGTGGGTTGCCATTCCCTCCTCCAGAGGATCTTCTTTACCCAGGGATCGAACCTGGATCTCCTACATTGCAGGTGGATTCTTTACCACTGAATCACCAGAGAAGCCCGATCTCCTATAGTACCCAACAACTATTATTAACCTGTGTCTCTGCATTCAAGTGATTTTGGTTTGTCAATAGCTATGATATGCGTTAAGTAGCACTGATGTCACCACATAATTTATTTCCCTAACTGGCATAATTTCAAGTATGAAAAAGGAACTATTAATTTATTACACTGGGTGGGAAGGCAAGTATAAACAGGGACTGTCCCTAGAAAACTATTAGAAGCTATGGTGACCCCCACCTAGAGCAAATATTCTAGCAATAGACACCTTATTCATGAGCAGCAGGAGATAATTTTATTCTCAATTCACCCTTCCTATTCACAATCCTAGGCTTCCCTGGTGGCTTGGTGCTGGTGGCGATTTAGTCACTAAGTCGGGTCCAACACTTGCGACCCCATGGACTGTAGCCTGCCAGGCTCCTTTGTCCATGGGATTCTCCAGGCAAGAATATTGAAGAGGATTGCCATTTCCTTCTGCAGGGGATCTTCCCGATCCAGGAATCAATCCCGGGTCTCCTGCTTTGCAGGCAAATTCTTTACTGAGTTATGAGGGAAGCCCCTCCCTGGTGGCTTAGTGGCAAAGAACTTGCCTACAGCGCAGGACATACTGTTTTGATCCCTGGGTTGGGAAGATGCCCTAGAGAAGGAAATGGCAACCCATTCCAGTATTCTTACCTGGGAAAACCCATGGACAGAGGAGCTTGGGGGGAAGGGGGGCTAGGGGGGAGGGGGGCTATAGTTCACAGGGTCACAAGAGTTGGACACGTCTTAGTGACTGAAACACCACCACCACCATTGTCAACCCTGCCCCTGGTGAAAAGGAGAGGTCTTTTGTCAGAATAAAGAGACAAACTATGCTGTCATAACTCACTAGCCACTTGATAAAAGACAGTCAATATTAACAGGTCTTCATTTTCTTTATATTGTCCCTCAAAAGTATATAAAGCAGTATATATATAAAGAAGTATATAAAGCAGAGGTTTCAAGTTGATAGATAAAGGATAAATCTGAACTTAGGGTCATTTTATTAGGCTTACACATTATTTTTTTTTTCAAGGATTAGAAAGTGTTGCCAACATTCTAAATTGAAATATTTAGGCAAATGCCCTCATTTGCAACTTCTCTTGAAAAACTGGGGACAAGTGTTAAAACTGAAACTTCATTATCACTTGTCAAGGGCCAAGTGGGACTGAACTGTCAGTGCCTCCTCTCCCATCTCTCTTCAATTCGTCACACTTCTCCTAAAGTTGAGGTTTAGTTTCGTTCATCATTCCCTTTGTCATATTATAATCTGCCTGCCTAACTCACTCACAACTCCTGCAAAGACCCTGAAAGATTTTAGATGCTTTTTTGAGTTTCATGTAAACCTCTTTCAAGTAGCTTGCAGCAAAGATTTTCAGATTGGTGCTGAAAACAATGAGAGCAGAGTCTTACAAAAGCTAAGGAGATTTAAAAAGGGACGAAGGATACAGACTAGACAAAACAGTGGACTCTGCCCAACTAAAGTGGGTTTTTGTGGGCTGAGATATGAAATAATATATAAAGAGGTAGGAAATAATAGACAATTACTAAATATTTATGGACTGACAGACGACTAGATGGATTACTCACCATCTGAATATCATAGGTAAGTGTGATTATCTACAGCTTTTTTTTTTTAATAACATACTTACAGACCTGCCTAGAATTTATAAAAAAGGACACAAAAATTACATGCAAAATAAAAGCAACAATGTTTATTTAACTTATAAAACTGTTGGGGTCAAACTCAGTAATAAGTAAATGTGACTTTAAAATATAATAACTATAAAATGTTATAAGGCTTGATGATGAAGATGAGGAGGAGGAGTCATTTGTATTTATAGAGCATGCTTGTTGGTTTGGGAGGTTATCTGACTATCCAGATAAAGTCTATATTTCTTGCTTCTGTATTCATTTTATTCATTGATCACCTCTTGTTGAAAATGGACAAAAAGTCATTACTAATATGACTTGGGTCAGTTTGTTACTTATTTTATTTATTCCCTGTACTCCCTGTTCCTTGCATATTGCCATTCAAAAAAGGAAAGAACCATGATTTCTGAGCACCAGATGGGTTTGAAGCAAGGGTCCTGGACAATCGAAGCTTTGAAGAGTGGAACCATCAATATACAGAAGACAAAGAAAGAAAAAAAGGAAAAAGAAAGATGGCCAACTTTCCATTCTCCTTTATCATACCAAGAGACCACTCACATTTCTTCATGGCATTCCTAAAAATCCACTTGTGGCAAAAGGAATTTTGTGTGCTGCCCCACTTACAATATTAGTAACATTAGTAAGGAACATAACAATTAATATTTAATGAGACCTTAGCATGCAAAACACTTATCTCAATCCTAATACTAGCCATATAAGACCAATAATATTATCTCAAACTTATAAATGAGGAAATTGAGGAACAAAAGGATTAAGCAAACACTAAAAGTCATGCAGCTAGGAAAATGCATAGTCAAAATCTGAACACAGATAATCTGATTCTACAGGCCATGCAGTCGGCTTCCTTGCCATGTGGTTGCGTTTCGTGCTTAGTCACTCAGTTGTGTCCAACTCTTTGCAACCCTATGAACTGTAGCCTGTCAGGCTCCTCTGTCTATGGGATTTCACAGGCAAGAATACTGGAAAGAAAGAAAGTGAAGTCACTCAGTTCAGTTCAGTTCATTTGCCCAGTCGTGTCCAACTCTTTGCGACCCCATGAGCTGCAGCACGCCAGGCCTCCGTGTCCATCACCAACACCAGGAGTTCACCCAAACCCATGTCCATTGAGTCGGTGATGCCATCGAACCATCTCATCCTCTGCCATCCCCTTCTCCTCCTGCCCTCAATCATTCCCAGCATCAGGGTCTTTTCAAAGAGTCAACTCTTCACATGAGGTGGCCAAAGTATTGGAGTTTCAGCTTCAACATCAGTCCCTCCAATGAACACTCAGGACTGATCTCCTTTAGAATGAACTGGTTGGATCTCCTTTCAGTCCAAGGGACTCTCAAGAGTCTTCTCCAACACCACAGTTCAAAAGCATCAATTCTTCGGTGCTCAGCTTTCCTTATAGTCCAACTCTTACATCCATACATGGCCACTGGAAAAACCATAGCCTTGACTAGACAGACCTTTGTTGACAAAGTAATGTCTCTGCTTTTTAATATGCTGTCTAGGTTGGTCATAACTTTCCTTCCAAGGAGTAAGCATCTTTTAATTTCATGGCTGCAATCACCATCTACAGTGATTTTGGAGCCCAGAAAAATAAAGTCGGCCACTGTTTTCCCATCTATTTGCCATGAAGTGATGGGACCAGATGCCATGATCTTAGTTTTCTGAATGTTGAGCTTTAAGCTAACTTTTTCACTCTCCTCTTTCACTTTCATCAAGAGGCTCTTTAGTTCTTCTTCACTTTCTGCCATAAGGGTGTTGTCATCTGCATATCTGAGGTTATTGATATTTCTCCTGGCAATCTTGATTCCAGCTTGTGCTTCCTCCAGCCCAGCATCTCTCATAATGCACTCTGCATGTAAGTTAAATAAGCAGGGTGACAATATACTGCCTTGACGTACTCCTTTTTCTATTTGGAACCAGTCTGTTATTCCATGCCCAGTTCTAACTGTTGCCCAGTCATGTCCAATTCTTTGCAACCCCGTAGACTGTAGCCTACCAGGCTCCTCTGACCATGGGATTCTCCAGGCAAGAATACTGGAGTGGGTTGCCATTTCCTTCTCCAGAATACTGGAGTGTGTTGCCATTTCCTTCTCCAGGGGACCTTCTCAACCCAGGGATCGAATTGGTGTTTCTGCTGTCTCTTGCATTGCAGATGATTCTTTACCCTCTGAGCTATCAGGGAAGCCCAGTTGCTTTTTACTACAAACATTTATATATTTTTCTCCTGCTGACTTTTTTGTGTTTAGAAAAGAACCTTGGCAGTCATTCTCCCTTTCTCTCTTTTTCTTATATCCCCTTCTTATTACATAATGAAATTTTTATAATAATATTTAATTTAATATAAAAACATAAAATGTTTTGTTATAATGTGGTAATAAAAGAACTTACCTTTATATAGCATTTTACAAATTATTTTATAATTTAGTAATTCTTCCAGTGCTCAGAAAATCCAAGTTTGTAAAGTATATATTAACACCATCATTTTCTTAATAAAAAATAGGAAACTCAAAGAAAATTTCAGTTTCCAAAGTCACACTGCTATTATACACCCCATTCTGACTCAATCTTGGCTTTTCTTACCTTGTATATAATGTTCTTTTTGGTCTCTCTTCCTATACTTTCTCACTTAGCTCAATGCCTGTTGCAAAAAGAACCATTACAATGCTATGATAAATGAATGAGTGAACACAAGTCCTAATAAAAGATCACTCCAATACATATATTCTTGTACAGATCTGCTAGCTTTCTTATTCACAGGATAGAAATTCTGGGTGCTAAGAATGAGTTTTTCTAGGCTGTTACTCAAGGGAAAATGGTAAGTAGAAACTACAACTTTTGGTTATTGACAATTAAGATTAAATTATATTCTCCCTCAAGAATTTGGAATTAATTTAAAACAGATTTTTTTAAGAAAATGGAATAAGCTATATTCCTTTGATATTTAAGCATCTACCATGTCCAGGAGAATAAGAATGGCATTAAAAGAAAAAGGAAATTTTGAAAATACTAAGGGGAAAATCTAGACCAACATCCCATAAGAATCATAAGAATCTCCACACAGTTAGTAATCTGGCTTTAATTAAGACAGGAAGATCTACAAGTCCTTAATGTGGCAGGCAATTAGCACTCTACCTCACATTAGGGATGTGTATACAGTATGCATGGGCTTGGCTAATTACTATTTTCAGAAGGACACATATAACAGAAGGAGAGACTGCTGTCTAAGGAGCTCAAATTGATGCTGCAGTTCACTCCAGGGAAATATAATACTGCACAAACTTCCAGTTGTACATTTTAAAGACAGATTACTGTGTAGTTCATTTCATCAGCCATATTTTTGAGAACCTACCATTAACAGGCACTGTTCTAGGCACTAAAGATAATGATCAAAATAGAAAAACTAAACAAAGCAAAACTTCCTTCTCCCATGCCAGGTACAATCTAATGGAAGAAAACAACTTATAATATAAAAACAACAACAAAAACAACAACTATAGTATGTCAGATATACGCTGTGGAGAAAAATAAGTGCAACGGAGTGGGGGCAAGGTATGCACATGATGGCCAGGGAAGCATTACTCAGGATCCCCCTGAAAAGGTGATGTTTGATCAAAGCTCTAAAGGAGGTGAGGCAGGAAGCCATACACATATTTGGAGAAATATAGTGTTCCAGACAGAAGCCACCACAGATACAACAATTCAGAGGTAAGGAGAACTACAAGGAGGCCCTGTGCTCTGTGGGGTGAGAAATGGAATATTTCCTGCCACATCAGAGAACAAAGGATGTCACAGTCATCAGCAATTGTAGCCATCAGCCAAGAGTAAGCTGGTAAGCCCTGAGAGAACTTAGGAAGGAAAGAATACCTGCCATCTAGCAGCTATCAGACTGTAGCCACTCCTCATGGTGTGTCCTGAGGAAACTCAGGACATGAAAACACAGGATATTGGCCCCAGATAGGTGAGGTACATATGAAAGGAATGATTTCAGTGAGACCAGGATCCTATATCTTCCCATACATGGAAAAGTGCTATATTCCTTGACCTGAAATATCTGGTTTCTTTAACTGACAATCTTTTGACGTTAGGATTACCTACCCTTTGTTGCAAAACTTCTGTATATCCTAGCTCCTCCCATTGCCTCCTCAGAGCAGTTTCTCGGAGCCATCTGAAAAGCTGTCCCCTGGGCTGCAGTCCTCATCTTGCCCTCAAATAAAACCTGATTTGCAACTCTCACATGGTGTAAAATTTTTTCAACAGGGGAATTAGTAGGAGATAAAATCATAGGGCTGGTAACTGGTATTGCAGGTCATTTTAAGTGAGGTCTGTATGACACAGGAAGCCTTTAGGGGGTTTTCTGGAAGAGGAGTGACCTTATCTGATTTAAGTCGTAAAATCTGTTGTAGCTATTCTGTCAAGAAGAGAGTGTGTGAGGAGTAGCAGAAGAGAGTCAAGGCTATAGAGGACACTGGTTGGGAAGTATTTCCATTATCTAGTGGGAAAGGTGATGGTACTTTTGACCAGAGTGGAAACAGTGAAGATGATAAGCAGCAGTTGAATTAGGCATGCATTTTGAAGATAGAGTCACAAGAGGAATTAACTAATCATATGTGGGGGGTGACAGTGAGAAAAGTATCATGAAGACTGTAAGGAGTTTGGTCCGAGTAACTGGAAAGATGGACTTGTAACAAAATCTACTGATTAAACCAAACAAACAAGAGCAACATAAAATCCATCTACCTTGCTAGCAAAATTTTAGTTATATAACACAATATCATTAACTATACCATTGATTGTCAGAACTTAATCATCTTGCATAACAGATGACTAGTACCTTTGACCAGCACCGTTGCAAGCTCCCTTTCCCCTAGCCCCTAGTAACCAACATTCCACTTACCATGAAAGAATTAATTAATTAATAAGTGAAATGAAAGTCACTCAGTTGTGTCTGTCTCTTTGCAATCCCATGGACTGTAGTCCACCAGATTTCTCTGTCCATGGAATTCTCTAGGCAAGAATACTGGAGTGGGTAGCCATTCCCTACTCCAGGGGATCATCCTGACCCAGGGATTGAACCTGAATCTCCCACACTGCAGGCAGATTCTTTACCATCTGAGCCACTGGGGACTCCTTAATTAATAGGGTTGGAGAATATTTTTGGATGTGGTGGATATGTTTATGGCACTGATTTCAGTGATGATTTCAAAAGTGTATACTTATCTCCAAATTCATCACATTGTTAACATTAAGCAGAACATTTTGTATGTCAATAAAACCTCAATAAAGTGACTTAAAACAAAACAAAACAGGGATTTCCTTGGTGGTCCAGTGGCTAAAACTCCACTCTCCCAATGCAGGTGGCCAGGATTCGATCCCTGGTGAGGGAAACAGATCCCACATGCCACAACTAAGAGTTCCCATGCCACAACTAAAGATCCCACATGCCACAACTAAGATCCATGCAGTCAAATAAATAACTTAAAAACAAAGCATAAAATGTCAAATACGACAATACTTGCTTCTTATCCCCAAGAAAAAACAAACTAGTAAATGCTCTGGCTTTACACTAAGAAATATACAAAAATAGGTATAATGTATTGTTATACAGAGGATTGTTCCCTTAGGCATCAGAGAGGAGGAAAGAGGTCTTCTTTCTCTGATAAGTCTGGCTTGTGGCCATGTGGTCCTGGAGCAGGAAAACCTTGAAAGCCTAAACCTTGCCAACAAGGAGACAGGTTTAGCACCTGGATGTCAATTTCTTCATTATAAATGGAAATTCTTTGGTACAAAAACCCTACCTGAAACTTTCATAGAACAGGATAAAAAGGACATGCCATTTAATACCACTGGTGAATCTAAATGAGAAAAATGCAATTATTCACTTTTTATAAAAAGAAGAAACTCTATAGAATTGTAGAATTAAAACAAAATCAACTTAGAGTTTCCTATTAAGTTAACCTTATCTTCTTCCATGATTTGTTTGTCTATCAGTCAGTCAGTCAGTTCAATCACTCAGTCGTGTCCGACTCTTTGCGACCCCATGAGCTGCAGCACGCCAGGCCTCCCTGTCCATCACCGACTCCCAAAGTTCACCCAAATTCATGTCCATTGAGTCAGTGATGCCACCCAACCATTTCATCCTCTGTCGTCCCCTTCTCCTCCTGCCCTCAATCTTTCCCAGCATCAGGGTCTTTTCCAATGAGTCAGCTCTTCGCATCAGGTGGCCAAAGTACTAGAGTTTCAGCTTCAACATCATTCCTTCCAATGAACACCCAGGACTGATCTCCTTTAGAATAGACTGACTGGATCTCCTTGCAGTCCAAGGGACTCTCAAGAATCTTCTCCAACACCACAGTTCAAAAGCATCAATTCTTCAGCACTCAGCTTTCTTTACAGTCCAACTCTCACATCCATACATGACTACTAGAAAAACCATAGCCTTGACTAGACTGGCCTTTGTTGACAAAGTAATGTCTCTGCTTTTTAATATGCTGTTTAGGTTGGTCACAACTTTCCTTCATTTGTCTATATACAGGATTTTGATGATTTATCATGTAAGATATGTCTGAAGACTAACAATACTCCTTCCCAACAATACATCTAATTTTGATTTCCACAGTTGATGAAATTTTGTTACTGATTCTTAGGATCACACCACTATCCGTGAATATTCAAGAGCTCTGTCTCTTCAAAAGACAGACCTGGTTTTGTTTCCAAGTTCATGCCTCTGTGAGGACAAAAGGAGCTAGACCACAAAATGTTACTTCACATGTCTAATCCTCATTTCGGAGAAGGCAATGGCACCCCACTCCAGTACCCTTGCCTGGAAAATCCCATGAACAGTGGAGCCTGGTAGGCTGCAGTCCATGGGGTCGCTAAGAGTCAGACACGGCTGAGCGACTTCACTTTCACTTTTCACTTTCATGCATTGGAGAAGGAAATGGCAACCCACTCCAGTGTTCTTGCCTGGAGAATCCCAGGGACGGGGGAGCCTGGCTGGCTTCCGTCTATGGGGTCACACAGAGTCGGACACGACTAAAGCGACTTAGCAGCAGCAAGAGCAGCAATCCTCATTTACCTAATCTGTAACTGATAGTACTCTTGGTCTCACAGAGTTGCTGGGAGCAATCAACGATCCCACACAATGGACTTATACACAGTATATGGCACACAGAATAACTCAAATACCAATTCCTTCTAACATTATTATTGCCATTAATGTTATACAGCTTGTTTTAATTCATATGAGTTTTCATTGATTCACAATTTCTTCTTGTTAATTACTTCACCATCTACCCATCAGAGAATTATGCATGAGCTGACCATGTACCCTGTGACTCTGTCACTACGCCTTTAAAAATCCTTCACTGAAATCCATCAGGGAGTTGGAGTCTTTTGAACTTTAGCTGCCCATAGTCCTTGCCAAGCACCTGCAATAAATACTGCACTCTCCTTCAACAAACCCTGGTATCAGTAGATTGGCTTTACTGGATAAAACTCAATAAGATGCACAATAATTAATCACATGAATGTGATCCTACAAATTCGTGTTAAATTTTCACAATCCACAAAGACTCTGGAGTTTCTCCTCCATATACCGAAGAAAACAGGTGGGAGCACCTGAAACCAACCTCAAAACTTACCTTCATTGTATTTGCCTTTTGACAACCCACACACTTTTCAAGCCCACGATGAGAAGAGCACAACTTTTGCAAGGAGGAACAAAGAACAAAAAATTGCTTAGAAACTCAATAGACCAGAAAGAGAGTAGAAAATTGTCATGAAAAAAAAAGCTTTTCATGTTGACTACAGTTGCTGTAAAACTACTATTTGGTATAGGTCAAATTAGTTATGAAAAAGTGTGTAGGAAGATACAACTTTCAGTAAATTGCATTAAAAACTAAGCAGGTAGGTAGCTTCTATTTGCTGTTATACAAGCTGATTGAGCTGTCATCTTTGAAGAACTTAGAATGGCTAGATTTTCCAATTAAATTTGCCCCAGATAAGTAACACATTCTTCTAATACCCTGTCCACCCAACCTCAAAAGCTTCATCTTTTCCTTTGCTCACTCCCTACTCTTCTTGTTACCATGTCTAATCACCAGAATTCCCTGAACACGACCTCTACTTCTTTGCCTCTGGGATTTTGCTCAATCTGTTCTCTGTGCTTAAAATGACTTGGCTACCCACCAAGTTAAAGGAAAGTCTATTCTTCTTATAAAACTCAATACTAAAGCTACTTTCAAAGGCAATTTTCTGACACCTCCATTTAGAAATAATTATTTCTTTTAAATAAGCACTTCTACAGAAATGTTTCCAAGCCTCAAAAGATACCTAATAAGATGTAATGAAGAGTACATTCTCATCACTCTAGCTATGTGACTTTGGAGAAATTAAGATTTCTGATCTCATTTTTTTTCTTCTGCAAAATAGAATAATAACCTTGGAATCTTGTAAAAAAATAGTTTGTTCATGTTAATTAGCATTCATATGGTAGTTCCTGGCATAAGTCCTAGTTCATATAAGTATTCAATAAGTGGTAGCAATTAACAGCTTCTTATGCTTATAATTATAGTAATCCCTTTATCTGTGTGCTCCCTCATTAGACAATTTTCTCCTGGAAGGTAGATACCAAACCTTTTAATTCGTTTCTCTATCCATATCCCCATCCCAGTCTATCAATATTTGTCACAGTGCCTTGTATTTAGCAAGTTTTTCCCAATAAAAGCTTCCTAGCTTATTCAAATAATATATAGGTGTGATGTGATTTATAATAAGAAATACATAGATGGTCTTCATCCCCATTTTTGGCATAGAGTTCCTAAAACCCTTTGGGTTTCCCAAGTTGGGGGGGGGAGCCTAAAGGTGTCCTTTATTATGTTAATTAGGTGCTTTATGGGAAGGACCTATGGACAGTCAACCACGTGATTCGAAAGCTGAAACTGCAGACCTGGTATCCTGACATCTGGGGAAGAAAAGTAGCTAGAGATGGAATTCAATCACCAATGGTCCAGAGCTGTGTAATGAAGCCTCCACTGAAAACCCAGAAGGACAGGTTTCTGAGAGCTTCTGGGTGGGTGAACACATGGAAATTTGGTGAGAGTAGCACAGCTGGAGAAGGCATGGAAGCTCTGCGTCCCTTCCCACATACCTTGCTCTATGCATGTCTTCTATCTGGCTGTTCCTCAGCTATAATCTTTTCTAACAAACCAGTGATCTAGTAAGTAAAATGTTTTCCAGACTTCTGTGAGCCTATCTAAAGAAATGACCAAACCCTAGGAAGGAGAAGCTCATGGGAAACCCTGATTTATAGCCAGTTTGTCAAAAGTGTAGGTAACAACTTTGGCATTTTTTTTTTACTAATTAATTTATTTTAATAGGAGACTAATTACAATATTGTAGTGGTTTTTGCCATACATTGACATGAATCAGCCATGGGTTGTGTTCCCCATCCTGAACCTCCCTCCCACCTCCCTCCCCACCCCATCCCTCAGGGTCATCCCAGCGCACCCTGAGTGCCCTGTCTCATGCATCGAACCTGGACCACTTTGGCTTTTGACAAGCATGTGAACTGCAAGGGAGAGGGGAAGCAGTCTTGTAGGACTGAGTTTGTAACCATGAAATTTGATTATATTTCTGGATAGACAGTGTCAAAATTCAGTTGATTTGTAGGATATCTAGCTGGTGTCCCAAGAATTGCTTGCTGGAATGGGAAACTTCCCCCATCACTCACATTGGAATTAGTATCAGAACCTATTTTGTGTGTGTGTGTGTGTGTGTGTGTGTGTGTTAGTAGCTCAGTTGTGTCTAGCCTGCCAGACTTCTCTGTCCATAGAATTCTCCAGGCAAAAATACTGGAGTGGATTGCCATTCCCATCTCCAGAGGAACTTCCCAATCCAGGGATCAAACCTTGGTCTCCTATATTACAGGCATATTCTTTACCATTTGAGTTACAGGGAAGTCCTGCCTATTTAGCAGGTCACCCCAGATTTTACTGGCTCATCTGAATAAAATTGGTCTTATACAGTTACTGAAATAGAATAACTATCCTGTAATTTATCTATTATTTTGATTCTGAAGTTTGAGTACTTTTATAAGGGTCTGAGGTTGAGAAATTTAATGATCAGCAGACAAACATGTAATAAAACAGAGTTTATTTTATATTAATAGAGATTGATTTATAATAGTAAAGTATAGCTTACATATACTGTATTAAATGCCTTTAAATATCAGTTTATCAATTATAAACTGAAAGGGACTTCAGTTCAGTCGCTCAAAGACTTAGGGTCTATCTAATCCAACCCTACTTATTTCATAAATGAGCAAATCAAGACACAGTGTATGTTTTGTAAGGGGTTTTTAAGAGACATGAAGATTGAAAGTCACAGAACAGACTTAAACCTAGGTTTCTTCATTATTCTTTCTTACCCAGCACTTACAAGTCTTCATAGAGTATTTCTATTTCCTGGTTGTTTTATTAATGTGATAAAACATTAAAAATTATTTTAGGGAGACAAAAACAAAAGTGTTTTTTTTTTTCCTTAGGATGGTCATAATAATTTTGAACTGAGTATCTTCAGGTAATAATAGGATTTAAGCTGACCTTCAAAAATATAAATGACTTGGATAGACTAAGATCATAAAGTTACTTCAAGCACAAGAAATAATGAGAGAAGTGTGGAAGCAAGACAAAGGCTTGCTGAGAGATAAGAAGAAAAATATGGGTTGCAGAAGCATATTTACAGAATCCCAGCCCCCAAAATGCAGGAAATGACATAATTATAAGGGACCTGAGAAACATGTAGTCCAATTCAATCATGTGATAGTCAAAAAAACTGAAACATCTTTTCCACCAAATTAGTAACTACATCTGAAGCAACTGAGTCTGGTTCAATTTCAGACACATTATCTTCAGGTTGAGTGTGAGATAATTTAGTACCTGTGTTCACAAACTGAGAGGGGGGTAGGAGTAGGAGACACAGATTGAGAGGCCACACACATAAAAGTGAGAGCTGAACTTATATAAGGAAAAAGCTCTTAAAAGAGAAGGGAAAAAAAAAACAGGAAGAAAAAATATACAAGGCCAAGACAGATTCCTAGCCAATATTCACACCTGGTTGGCAGAAAGAAAGGGAATCAATGAGAAAGTGAAGGGCCTCAAGTGGAGTATTTGAAAAAAAAAAAAAAAAAATCACAGTATTTTTAGTTCTATCTTGGGAGAACTCCATATCCTAAAAGTCACTGGGGAGGTCATCCACTGTGTATACACCCATCAATTTCAAAACGCTAGGCTCTGTTTTAGTATGTACGTCTGGCCAAATATTTCAAATCTTGC
Source organism: Cervus canadensis (assembly GCF_019320065.1). NCBI lineage: Eukaryota > Metazoa > Chordata > Mammalia > Artiodactyla > Cervidae > Cervus > Cervus canadensis. Next base: position 52,091,510 of record NC_057396.1, on the reverse strand, counting down.
ATGAAAAACAAATCTAGGAAGTTCAGCAAAGCATTTAGAAAGAAGAGAATTATATCAGACTAGTTCATCCTCAGAAATGCAATAGTGAATTGAAATATTTTATTAAAATTTTGATTTCGAAGTAAAAGTCTCTCCAGACTACTTGTTAAATATTAGTTATCAAATTTGCTTTAGCTCTGAAACCCCTCTTTTATCAGCATTTATGAGACACAAATGAGGCCTACTGTCTGACTTAGTGGAAAAGGCTATACTAGACTGGTAAAATTGCTTAAAATAAATTGACAGATCTGGACAGCAATATCATTGGAGGAGCTATATATAATCTTGAAAGAGATGGTAGAAGGAAGGACAATTGGTAAAGAACTTTAAATTAAAAAGCTTGCAACCATTCACTTACTCATTAAGTGATGCTGTCTAAACCAGAATGAGTCATATATTAACACTATCAATGCTGAAACACAACTTATGACTGTTTTTCATGATTACAAAGGTGTTTGTGTGAATTTTTTTTCAATTTTCAAAGAACTGATGAATCAATTCAGGATAAAAGTCATGAAAGTCATGACCAACTAAGCAGATAACCTTAGGAAGTTCATTTTTCCTTAATTTCTGTCTCTATAAAATGAGGGGATAAACTGAATAAACTGAAATCCCTTCTCTCTTTAAAAATAATTATGTAGTTTTTATCAAAGCCCCTGCAACTTAACTTTTCTAGTTGTAATATAGATATGGATGTAGGTATGGGGTACATAATATGTTATAGGTAAAACATTAGATTTAAACATTAGATTGAAATAAAAAAGATTTTCTTTAAAAAAATACATTTGTGGGAGGTTTAAAGACAAATATAGATACGTGCTATGTGGAAAATTAGTACAAAACTTTATGAAACATAGGGAGGCAAAAGTTCTACTCCTTAACCTCTTCTGTATGAAGGAGGCTTTATTCTCACTTCTCCAAGTATCAGGTTAAGATCCAGTTTACAGATAAAGAATCACGTGAGACAATACCACATGATAACTGGCAGACTGGCTGGATCTTGGCAGGTGCCTTCATGGCCTCTGCCCAGTACCTGAGCTTAGCAGGGTTGAATCACCAGTTTCTCCCCCTCCTTGCAATTAGTGGTATTAATCACTCTCTACCACTCTTAACCATGAAGATTCTTATAACAGATAAAGGTTTATCTATATTATGAAGCTTAAAAATGAGACGAGAAGCCAAAAGTCTCCATCAATCTCACTCAGAGCCACCTTCTTTGCCTTTGAGACTACATCAATGAGGGGGAAAATAAAGCAGTCTATGGTCTAAGGCATGGGTCTCCAACCCCCACGATCTAATGATCCCTAATGGCCTGATGATCTGAAGTAGAGCTGATGTAATAACAGTAGAAATAAATTGCACAATAAATGTAATGTGCTTAAATCATCCCCAAACTATACCCCTCCACATGGACCATGGAGAAACTGCCTTCCGTGAAACCAGTCCCTGGTGCCAAAAAGGTTGGGGACCGCTGGTCTAGGGTATATATAAGGGTCTTAGCAAACTAAAGGTGCATCTCTTGCCTGAAACTTTTCATCACACACACAAACTCACGTAGCATAATATCATATGTTTATAAAATGAGAGAACCACAAGAGACATTAGGTCCTCTAACAGTTTTAAATCATGATTCTTGGAGAACCTGAGTTCTGTGCAGCTGTCTGAAGGAAACCTGGGAAGGTTGGAAGGTCTTCAGAGGGTGGTCAACTAGGCCATCATATCTCTGATTCAAATTTTTAAAAAAATCATTTTCATTTCTCACACAACCAGGATGCTGGTACTTTAAAAATACTTTAACCACTGATCAAGCTCACTTTATTCAATTAATATGTTAACAAAATTAGTGACCCAAAGTTAGATACTTAACCAACATTACAAATCTATGGCAGAAATAGGACAAGAATCCAGGTTTCTAGACTTTAACTTCAAATGGAAATGAGAAAGTTAATGAAAGTAGTAATCACCTGTGATTCTGGATTTTCCATGAGGTTGCTATAGCTTATGAAAGTTGCATTATGAAGAGACAATTAAGAACTTAAAGAGGTAACTAGGCAACAGTAATGCCATTTTCCTAAAAATAATACGAGGGATATTATGCAGGGATGGTTTACTTTTGCTTCAGCTCAGCTGTTGCATATGTAGGAGAAGAGAGGTTGAGCATCTGCTGGGAATTAGCATAGACCTTTTTTCTACACACCTGTTCTGCAGAAGAATATTGATAATGAAAGTGCCTACTAGCTTGTTCCTATGTAACTAACAAAATCCAAGCCTGTAATATTCCCTGACCGTATCATTACAAAAGGCAGATTCTGATCTATAAGATGGCGCTAAAGAAAACAAATAAGGTAAAGTTTGATGAGGAAATTCTGTGGGTAGAGTTGTATGGAATCTTAAGCCCTCTGGGCCAGTCCCTCTCGCTGGGCTTTAGTTTCCCCATATGTAATAAGGGGAATGGAATTGATCTCTAAAATAAATTTTAATTCTTACACATCAGTTATGTTGACTGGGGTATAGTATTCTTTGTATTTTATTTTTTTGTTTTAAAATCAGATCCAATGCCTAGAGGGGAAAAGACAAAAGAAAGAAAAATATTAGCAACTGTTTTAGAAACATGGTATGAAAGCCTTTGTATTGCTATGTTTAAAAATACCGTCTCAGATAGAGCTGGAATATGGACCATGAGTATTATTAAAAATATTCTTTCGACTAGAATAGAGGAGACACAATTTATTTTTAAATACGATTTGCGTGTGTGTATGTGTGCATGTTCACATCACACCAACTCCAGGCACAGACTGGACAGTTTAAAACACAACTGGAGTTAAAAATGTGTCAACCTGTAGGCTGATCTCCCTAAAGTTTATAACAATAGCCTCAAATGGGTCCTTAATGCTGACCAGCAGTCAAAATATATTTTCACTCTCCTGGAAGACTATTTCATATTTTATTCCCTCACTTTAAATTCTGTCTTCCAACACCTCCTCCCCAGTGCTCACTCTCAGCTGATGGTTTTGCTTCCTGTTTCCCTGAGAAGACTGAAGAAAACTTTCACAGTTCCCATCCACCCCCTGGCATCTGTACCCATGTATTCTGACTTGCTGCCTGATACTCAAGACAAAATTACTGCATTCCCACCAAAGCCTATCTCCTTTACTTATGCAATAGTTTCCATTACTGTCACCTACTTCAGACCAATAACTTTCCCATGCTCTCTCCTTATTGAGTCAAAGCCAGCCTCTCTCCACACCCCACCTCACCCCTAGTTGATAACTCCCATCACCATACAAGCATACTCTTTTAATCCCTAAAAATTGGGGGGAGGGGAAGCAACCTCTTGACTCCTGTTTTCCTGGTGGTTTTTTCCATATTTAATTGTTTCCTTTCATTTCAAAATTCCACAAAAGTAGGGTTAGTGGTTATTGTTTCTAACTCTTCTTAAATCTTCCACAATAGGTTTTGTTGTTGTTGCTTGCTGTTCCATACCTCCACTAAGACTATCAGAGTCACCAATGGTTCGTCAATGCCAAAGTCAGTAGTCAATTCCTAGTCTTCATCTTATTTGGTCTATTAGGGACTTTTGACACAATTGCTTGCAACTTCCTCCTCAATACACTTTCCTCACTTGGCCTCCAGTGCACAACACTTCCATGGCTCTTCTCCAACTTCACTAGATGCTCCTTCTCAGTTCTCCCATCTCTTGACCTGTCTACTTTGGAAAGCCTCCATGACTCAGTCTTTGGATTCTTCTCTTTTTTATCTTTATCCCCTTCCCTTGGTGACCTCATAATTCCTCATGGTTTTAAACCTTATCTACATCTGATACCACTAGATCAGCATATTTCCAGGCCAGATATCTCTCCCTAACTCTAGGCATTTATATTACATATCTGTCTTCTTTATATTTCCACTTGGTCTAAAATAATCATGTTCAAACTCAACCAACATTCTCAAATGAACCTTCTGACATTTGCTAATGGATCAAATTCACTCACCATTTTCCCGTATCAGTTGATGGGGAAATCTTGGAGACCAAAATCTTGACCCCGTTTTCTCATTACCCACATTCAGTCCACTTTCAAAGTATATCCAGAATCTAACTATGACTTCTCAGATCTCCACAGCTGCAAGGCTTCTAACTGGTCTCTTACTATTGTAGTGACTGAGCATCGGGGTAGGTTTGGAATTCAGAGTGAGCAGACATGAGGCAGATGAGTTTAAAGTGAAATCCATCTAATACGACTTCTTTTCTTAAAACCCTTCATTCAATGAACTCCCATTTCACTCAGAGTAAAATATCAAATTTTTATAATTAATATATGGCAACAAGTCCTGAAATAATCGTGTTTGGCATTGCAGATACAAAAACACATCTGTTTCAGGAAACGCTTTTTCCATACTCCTCTGTAAATGCATCTTTAAGAATTCAAAGCACATCATTGCACACATGCTTACAGAGTTTACTCATGACTAATACAGCACTCAATTATCTTTATAATGATAAGGACATTTATAATTTAATTATGCTGTTTATTATGTCTCTCTGCTTCCAGTACCCTACACTCTCTTTTAAAAATGCTGCTGTCACTGTTTACAATAGCCAGGACATGGAAGCAACCTAGATGCCCATCAGCAGATGAATGGATAAGGAAGCTGTGGTACATATACACCATGGAATACTACTCAGCCATTAAAAAGAATTCATTTGAATCAGTTCTAATGAGATGGATGAAACTAGAGCCCATTATACAGAGTGAAGCAAGTCAGAAAGATAAAGACCAATACAGTATACTAACGCATATATATGGAATTTAGAAAGATGGTAACGATAACCCTATATGCAAAACAGAAAAAGAGACACAGATGTACAGAACAGAATTTTAGACTCTGTGGGAGAAGGCGAGGGTGGGATGTTTCGAGAGACAGCATCGAAACATGTATATTATCTATGGTGAAACAGATCACCAGCCCAGGCTGGATGCATGAGACAAGTGCTCGGGCCTGGTGCACTGGGAAGACCCAGAGGAATCGGGTGGAGAGGGAGGTGGGAGGGGGGATCGGGATGGGGAATACATGTAAATCCATGGCTGATTCATGTCAATGTATGACAAAAACCACTACAACATTGTAAAGTAATTAGCCTCCAACTAATAAAAATAAATGGAAAAAAATAATAAAAAAAATAAAAATGCTGCTGTCATTTCAGCTTTTTTCCAATCCTAATAATTCTTTTGGTTTCCCATCCTATTACTAGTTTCTCAATTCACTTTCCTTCCTAATTTCAAATTTTGCATGTCAAATTATGTAAGTGTTTTATAAACCTATTATCTCACTCTTGGTAATAAAATACTAATAGTCTTTATTTTTATTTTTGTCAATTATAAATGTGAACTTTTTAAAGAAAAATATCCTGAATTCATGACAAGAAGGGGCTAAGTGCTCCTTTTCATTGTTTCCTGTGTTTGTTAATACTATATGAATCCTTTTCATTGTTTCCTGTATTTGTTAATACTATATGAATTTAAAAATTGCATATACAGATGTTCCATGTGGAAGGACTTCAACAAAATACACTCCTAGTTTATCTGGGTTATATAATTTGCAAGTTTGGAAGAAAAGGAGCAAGGAATGCTTAGTTCAATAAACTTTTTATCTATTTTGGTTTGCTCCCCTATCTTCTGCCATGTAATACGGGGGTCAGACACTATGGAAGTTGTCTGAGGTCTATACTTACGTCAGTTGCTTGATGGGAAGGTCTACAATCCAGAAGAAGAGGAAAGTGGCCTAACTCATTTGGCCACACATCAAAGTTCCATTCTCCCAGCTTTCATCAATTATACAGCTGACCTTTTGATAGCCATCTGTCAGCCTCTAGTGCTCTATTTATCAACTGGTTTAAAACCCAGGTAGGGAGGAGAGAAGGGAATTTATGGAGTCCATCACAATTCCAACATATTCAAGGATCACGATACTAGTTTCTAAACTCCTCATTCTTGCATGTATAATCTGAGGGCAGGAGGCTATAGTGGAAAGAATGGACTCTGGGGTCAGTCTTTGCTTCTAATGTCAGATGTGTTACTTACTGACTATATCACCCTGAGTCAACTTATTTAAAGCCACTTGGCTTCTCTTACCTGATCTATAAAAGGAATGAGAAATGACTCCCTCACTGCATTGTTGTGGAGTAATATATGGAATGACTAGCAGGAAACTTGGTATAAATGTATGCTCAGAATTATTAGTGTTCCCTTTATATTAATAATCCATGAAATAAATGACTGAAATCAAGTCATAAATAAGATTCACCAGTAGTCATGAGAAAGTTGCTTACAGACTGAAAACAACTGAGTTGTATAGACCACATATTTTGCAAAATAACCAATCTTTTATATTGAAGGGAAAGTAAATATATTATCTTCTTGAAAAACTGAAAGAGACTAATGAAGAAGAAAAAGGTACCAGTAAATGTCCAAAATTTCCACAGTAGCTGATGTGGGTGGAATAAGAGGACCCTTGATTCATCCAGCCCATGGCTTGTGTTCTATATAATTACAAGTTTTTAATGGCTTCTGCAAGGGTGCTTTTGATCATTACATGACAACAAACCCATAAATATGTGTCTGTGTTAGAACACTAATACTCACTGGTTACTTCTGATACTGACAACAATACTCACTACTATTAATAAAATACATCCCCTTATAAAGCAAACTTAAATAATCCTCATAGATGTCAGCAAGGTAAAAAAGAGGATACCCAACTCCTAAAGTATACCTATAAATATCTGGACAAACATAACTGTAAAAGTTACCCAAAATGGAATGAGATGCATTGGTTTGTGGCTCCCTACAACTCAAAAGATGCCCAAATATATGTTAAAACCGTCATTTATTGGAGTAGCTCTAGCAAAGGTTCATGAATAATAATTAGGAATTCTAGATGATCTTTGAAAGTGTTCCAACTTCCAGTACCTAGTACTCAAGAACTCAGAGCAAACCCACACTTATCTGACTCGGAAGCTTGTAACATTTTTTATAGTAAAATCTGGTTCCTTTGCTCATATGTAAATTACATAAACCTTTTTTAAAAAATTATTAAGGCTCTACTGGTTTTGGAAATAGGAGTGCTTGTCAAATCAGTGCCCTTGCTAGCCTTTTGTCAATGATAATTACTCATTGCAGTGAAAAATAATAAAAAGTATCTATAGCTTCTTACCTATGGGATGATTTTCTGTCATTTAACACAAAAACAGCAAGAATAACTGACCTCTTCTCATCTCCTAATCCCCAACCTTAGTAAAAATCTTAAAGTCTCATAGTAAAACTAATATCAGGTTTCAGGAGAAATTCAACATGTGTCAGAGACTGCAAGGACTCTACCCTGACAGCTCATTATTTTTTTCTCCTTTTTAGACTAGTAAAAGAGAGAAATGTTTTGAATTTCTGGCTTAAACATGTTGCTTATTAGTCACCCCTCAAAGCATTAAAGGAAGGGTCAATTAATCTAGGGCCAGAAGAAGCCTTAGCATCCCATGCAGACATTTTCTCATTTCTTATTTTAGAGATGTTGACATTTAGGAACTTAGGAAGAAACTGTTAACTCGCCCGAGGCAGTACAGTTTTAATAAACCCATTCACATAATGACAGATTGCTTCCCTTAGGTACTAAGAACATTCTTAAATATAAATCAGTGCAGGGCTTCCCTGGTACCTCGGTGGTAAAGAATCCACCTGCCAATGCAGGATTCATGGGTTTGATCCCTGATAAAGGATGATCCCACATGCCGAGGAGCAACTAAGCCTATGTGTCACAACTATTGAGCCTGTGCTCTAGAGCCCAGGAGCTGCAACTACTGAAGCCTGCGTGTAAGTCCACTGCAATGAGAAGCCAACACACTGCAACTAGAGAGTAGTCCCCACTCACTGCACTAGAGAAAGCCCAATGCAGCAATGAAGACTCAGTGCAGCCAAAAATAAATAAATAAAATCATTAAAAAATAAATCAGTGTACATAAGATCATTTACCAATACAAGAGAAAAAATAATCTTGTTACCCACCACCACTTTATTGGGCTTCCCTGGTAGAGCTCAGTTGGTAAAGAATCTACCTGCAAAGCAGGAGACCCCAGTTCGATTGCTGGGTTGTCAAGATCCCCTGGAGAAGGGACAGGCTACCCACTTCAGTATTCATGTGCTTCCCTGGTTACCTAGATGGTAAAGAATCCACCTGCAATGCGGGAGACCAGGGTTCGATCCCTGGGTTGGGAAGATACCTTGGAGGAGGGCATGGCAACCCACTCACAGTATTCTTGCCTGGAGAATCCCCATGGACAGAGGAGTGCAGCTCTCAGTCCATGGAGTTAAAAAGAGTTGGACACAACTGACCGACCAAGCATAAGCACTCTATTACAGAGAACAGTAGCCAAATTCATTTTCTTTTCCTTATTAAAAATATATTTAGGCAATGAAGAAGAGTGGAAGCACTGTGTTTAAGTGTTTTTCTACCATCCCCCTTTCCAGTTATCATTGGAGTGTGCTGACCACAAGATAATATCCAGGCTAAATAAAACACATGTATATAGACATAGTAAGCTGTAGTTTGAGAGCAGGAGGAGAAACAGTTTCATGAAGAACACAGAAGATGAAAGCATGAGTGAGGGTAGAAAAAGAGGAATTTGACTCAAAGTGTCCATGTGGTTCTGCTTTCTCAGACTGAATTATTTCTAAACAATAGCATCTGTAAGAACAAAACCCAGAGATGTATTCAAAGGCATTTTCAACGAGGCGGGCTCAAGATGGCAGAGTAGGAAGACCCTGAGCTCACCTCCTCCCACAGACACACCCAAACTACAGCTACATATAGATCAACTCTCCCTGAGAATGTCCTGAAGACGAGCAGAACAGCTCTTCTACAGGAAAGGATACAGAGAAAATCACACTGAGATCGTAGGAGGGGAAAAAAAGAACCCAACCTTCAGTGGGCAACCCAAGAAAGGAAGAGTATTTCAAAACCTAGAAGACCTCCCTAAAAAGTGAGGAATTTGAACCCCAGTTTGAGCATCCCAGCGCTGGAGATTGGCACCTGGAAAATGAACCACTTAACTGGTTTTGAAAACACGTGGAGCCTATGACCAGGAAAATCAGAAGGCTATAAAAAATAAGACTCCTTTCTTAAAGGGTGCATGTATGAACTTACTTGGGCTTCCCAGGTGGCGCTAGTGGTAAAGATCCTGCCTGCCAATTGAGCAGACAGAAGAGACGTGGGTTGGATCCTTGGGTCGGGATCCCCTGGAGGAGGGCATGGCAACCCACTCCAGTATTCTTGCCTGGAGAATCCCATGGACAGAGGAGCCTGGCAGGCTACAGTCCATGGGGTTCCACAGTGCTGGACACGACTGAGGACTTAGCACTCATGCATGTATGAACTGACTTGCCTGAATGACAGCACAGAAGTGTCTGGAACATGAGCCTGCCTGCCAAGGCTGACCCAGAATACCCACCAGCTCACACCCAGCTCCAGCTTCAAGCCCTCTGCCAAGGCAGCAGCCATAACATGCCCCAGGAGGGGTTCCAACATACACTAGACTCCAGCTCTAGCCCCTCTGGTTCCAGAATTCCCACCAAGATAAAGGTCTCAGCACGTCCCAGGAGAAACCCTGGCCCATGCTGGGCTCTGGCTGTAGCCAATAGTTAAGGGATATACAAAAATATGTGAATGTGTCAAAAACATAAAACACGGGGGAGGAGTAAGGGTGTAGAGCATGATGACACTGTGATAATCATTTTTTTCAAACAGCTACAGGAAATATGTAACAACTCTCTACACAATGGCAAAAGAAAACATCTCAAAGGCCATGATGTTACCAAGTGTCAGAGAGAACACATCTGGGCGCAGGGCAGCAGGACAGCATCCTATTATTATTCGCTTCTGCAGTTGTTTCCAAGTTGCATAAAACAGAACTTGCTTTCACAAAGCTCATCGCCATCATAATCACTGTTATTTAGATCTGCTGTATCAAGATATACTCACATAAATCTCACAAATGTTTACTATTTTAAAGAAGAGGTAACTGAGGCAGGAGGTTGAAAACTCCTTTCAAAGACATGCAATAAATTAGTAACAGAATGGAATAAAGCCATACCTCTCATACTCTAAAACTCATGATTTAAAACAATCTATAGCTTGTCATCCTGTGTATTTATATAATTACAATGGAAGGAAAGAAGAAATAATGGCCACAAGAGAGGTACAGATAAAGCATTGTGTTGGCATTTCAGAAAAATTACATTAGTTTTTAATAGAGGCAAGGTGAGAAAATATCTTATGAAGATGTTTTGATTTGAAACCTTTAGGTAGGAAGTTCTCAATTATGAAAACAGGTACAGTACCCTGCAAAGCAAAGAGAACTATATGAGCAAATTCTGTGGTGAGGGAAGTTGGAAAAAGCACAGAAGCCATACAATTTCACTTTGGCTGAAGTGTATGTCACATCAAAGAAAAGAGAAGGAAAATAATATTCCCGAGTGTGTTCTTCTAGTGCTAGTCACCTTGCTGTGTATTTCACATGAAATACCTAATTGTTATTGAACTATTACAAGAACTCAGTGAAGTATTATTAGAGTTTTGACAAAAATAAGTAATTGACAAGATGACAGAGCAAACGTATTCTGGTGAGATGTTGAAATCAGAGAATAAAGCCCAAATTCTCTCAAAAAAACATATTTTATAACATGATGTAAAATCCTAAAGACAAATATAGAAATGGAAACAGGGACCACATTGAGTAGAAGCTTGAAGATCAAGATAAAAAAGATTAAACTTAGCTTTGACTATAATCATAATTCATTGCTGGCATATTTATATCTATACTCTAAAAAGATTTCTCTGTATGTCAAAAGCACATTTTAGTCATTAACTGACTGATTCGTCCATCATGAAAAACCAAGATCAGTAAATTCTAATGTGTTAATTGAAATTTGTTCTTTCGGCCAAACTTTAAGCTCCTGAGTCATAACTCCCATGCAATAATCAGACAAATAAAAAAATCAAAATACTTCAGTGAACATAAAATTCATGATAAAAATTATTAAATTACTCATATAAAGAGTAAAATAAAATGGATAGTAGGATGCATTCATGAAATGGAGACTTTCTGTATTACTCATATAAGTAGGACTAGAACATTTGCTTTCGTGAAGGAGGCTGCCATGTATTTGCCAAAAGACAAAATCTACCACTAAAATGTCACTCCTTATACATACTCTTTCCATGGATAATCATTTTTTTGAGAATTTATCCTGTGGAAGTAATTCAATACATGCAATATTTAGGCACACAAAGACATATTTCTAATCACAAAATTGTGCAGGAAAAGTACAATAGGAAGGTATAGCCTAAAATATTAACAGTGATTGTGGGGATGTCTAGCTTGTGGTTAATTTTGATTGTGTTTTCATGATATATTTTTGTATTTCAAAAAGTTTATATAATGAACACAAATTATGTTTATATTGGGGAAAATATACAATATTACAAAATGGAGGGAGTGAGAGAGGCACAGAACTGGGAATTAAGGGAGGACAGACTTCTTCATTTCTTCCTTTCTCTCTCTGCTTCTGGCCGTCTCTGGGCACAGGAATTTGTGCATGCCGCACCTTAAGTATAGACTGGGACAGGAGATGTTTTCCAATCTTTTGATGCAAAATGTCAAACCACAGGACCTAAGATGACTTTGAGTATTTGGAATGCAATATAACCTACCAGGAGAAGGAAATGGCAACCCACCCCAGTGTTCTTGCCTGGAGAATCCCAGGGACAGATGAGCCTGGTAGGCTGCCGTCTGTGGGGTTACAGAGTCGGATGTGACTGAAGTGACTTAGCAGCAGCAGCAGCAGCATAACCTACCATGTTGTAAACTTATTCTCAAACTGGAATTAGCATGGTTCACTATGTAAGACGTATTTGTTTCTGCCCAGAGAAAAGCAAAATTCATTAGAGTTGTCAAATGGTGATTGGAATGTGACCCTACATTCGTGATTTTTAGAGCTCATTTCTCATTCTCAAGGTCAAGGATCCATTACTCTGGCTCATGTTTTATGTCAGTAAAATGATTTTGGTTTTTAGAGTATCACTGATCATACTTCTTGAACTTTCAGACATTCTGTCTTATAATTTTTGATTTGTGTAGATGTGTGTGTAAAAAAACTCAGTTTTTGAGTTTCATATTAAAATTTAACTATATGTTTAATGTTCACTTTGATATTAAAAGTAAAATATATTGTTCTTGAGAAAATTAGATTTCTTGTTATAGATATCTAAATGCTTATCACTCAAATACACCTGCCAACATTAATGCACAGAGTGAATATTTCTGTAAGTAGTACGTTGATGGTTAATATTTTCTCACCATTTTTTCTTAACTATCTTATGCAGTTTCTGATTCTTGAAGCCATTTCTTCTGAAATTTTCAATTACATTATTACTAGAATTTGTTATTCAAGTTAGCCAAGCACAAATATCTTTATCTATTTCAATTTATATTTCTTTTGATGCTTTGCTTCATGGCACAAGTAAAAAGCCTTAGGTAAATCATTTAAATTATAAACTTAATTTGAGAGAATTGTTTATCATCAGTAAATAAACCAGTTGATTTGTAATAATGGTTATTCATACACTTGGACAGAAAGTGAAATGTCATTTAATAAGGATATGGAAAAGTTTTAATAAGTTGCACACAGGCCAGCTGAATATCTGAGAAAAACATCTTTTGGAGGGTTACCAGTGAAGAAGAAGAGGAAATTTCTGATATAGGTGGAAATTATCAGGTACAACTACTTTGGAAAGTAACATCATAAATATATATCATTAATAAACTCATAACTCATAAACATAAACTCATACACATAAACTCATCCAAAATGCACACACTAGTATATGAAATGTTAAGGAAGATTTAAGATTCTAGCCATATATAATTGTTCCTCTGGTATCTATGCTGCTTCATGGCATGTTGTTTTTCTTGCTCTATTTCCAGTGACTATTACCATGACTTCATGCTAGCAACAGAGCTGATGTTAGTCTGTTGGTAAGAAAATGTGCCTTTATCATGTCTTGAAAGACAAGTAATTTCACTTAAGTATTAAGCATGTTTGCAAATAACGTTCTAATATTTGAATCTGACATTCTTAGAATACATAACCTCTAAGACTGCTGTAGCGGAACCCTGACTCAGCCGTTTTAGCACACGCCTTTCTGAGCGTTGCTGCAAGCATCTCTGTGTCTCTGTCTAAAGGGTTTTTCCCTCACCATCTGTATCTATTCTGCTCATGCGAAAGGCAGGCTTGGAGTTCTAGGGAATTAACATCCCTGACAACATCCCCCAAACAGTGATTAATGGGTCTTAGTAGAAAAATACCCCAGGTCCTTCACCTCTCGGGTGAGATAAATCTGAGGCACGTGTGCCAGACCATTTTCAAATAACCTGGGATTCCAGACAGGACTAAGCTACAGATACTCACATTGAGGACTTTATTACCTTATTAACTGCTTTCATTCCCTGTCTTACTTTTCCACTTTCCTACTCTCATTCTCCTGAAATCACTTCTCAAATGAATTATAATAATTACATGTAATTGTTTGTCTCTGATAACTACTCATGGAACATCACAGTCACTCGTTCTGAACTTGATTCATAATCTCCTAGTCTGCTGATACACTGATTATGTTCAAAATCACAGTCACGGATTAGACACTTGAAAGAAGTTCCTCCCGCTGACATCTCTACTTCCTGCCATTTCAGAGCTAGTCAAACCAGTTTTCCATAATCTTGTCAGTGCTATATCTGTGTCCAGCATCTGGTACCCCCTTTATTTCTTTCCTGTTATTATTAACTTCATTCAACCCCCCAATTCCTCACACTTGGGATTATTTCCATATTAAATTACTTTAAATTATTAAAACGTACTTTATCACTTCTGTCCAAAATTGGGTATGAATTACTTAACTGCAAAAAGTAGTTGCTTATAGTCAATAGAAGATGGCAGTATACTGGACAAAGAAATAATGCAGTCATGGATGCTAAATGGAGTGAGAAGTTTACTTATTTATTATTTTTAAAAGCTTTTTTTTCCCCTTCCTAACCAGAATGCCAGAAAGGCCATTACAATGAGAGATCCACCAACTGTTCCTCTGTATTCTGTTAATACACCCTCATTAAGATAAAAAATCGAGTCATGGCACTCATCTCCTTAGCAGTTTTTAAATTGTATTTTACTGCCTAGAGAAGAGAGCGACATTCCTTAGAGACGTATGCAAAGTTCTGTCTTACACCTCTTGAAATCTCCCCACAGAAGTTCTGTGCTCTTCACCTCCCCGTTTACATCTCCCCAGTGTTCTTCATAACTCAAGGTATCTGCACAGCTGTTCTTGTGACCAGTAGGATTCTTGCCAACTAGTCCTTCTTAGAGCCTCAATGTTAAGGTTCTTTGTTAACATCTCTGGTAAGCCCTTAAAGCAAAATTCCCACCAGAGATAAACCACTTGTTCTTCCTCAATATCCCTGCAACTTCTCTCGCCTATATTTTTTTATTCTAATGTAATTTATTATCTACAATATCCTACATGAGACTGTGACCTGTTACAGAGGGGATTTTCTTTGAATCTCCAAAAGGTGAGTGCCATATGATTTGGTAATACTAAGTGGTCAGGAAATAGTCAAATAAATGAATGTAGAAATGACTGATGACTGAAGACTCAAGAAAAGTGATTGTGTATTCAATAACAAAAGTCATATTTAACCTAGTATATGAAATGTTAAGGAAGATTTAAGATTCTGGAGGCTGGTGGGTAATCTTAATAACACAAAAGAAAAGTAGTATAATCAAATGGCATAACACTAAATGAGTTTCCCCAGTTACTCAGCAGTAAAAAATCCAGCTGCAATGCAGGAGATGCAGGTTCAGCTCTTGGGTTGGGAGGCTATCCCCTGGAGGAGGAAATGGCAACCCTCTCCAGTATTCTTGCCCAAGAAATTCCACGGACAGAGGAAACTGGTGGGCTACAGACCATGGGGTCATAGAAGAATTGGACATGACCTAGTGACTAAACAACAACAACATAACATTAAAAGACAAAGAAAGGCCAGTGTGTGAAAGTAGGCAAATGATGAAACGGAGTATATCAGAGGAAAGGTTGTATATAATAGACTCCTCAGCTCCAGCATACTGATTCACTAATTAAAGAAATGAAGTGAAATACAATTTTAACCTATGTGAGGGCATTTAAAGATACTTTAGAACATAAAGTTTAAATGGGAATCCAGTGATCCAGAGCCTATATCCATAATGAGTCAATCGGTACGCTGTAACATTAAGGGAGAAAGCAATTGAGAACTTTCATTTGCGACAACAAACTTCACGATGATAAGTAGGTGGAAATTACTGTATACTAGCAGAGTCAGCGGTGGTTGTGAGAACTAGCAAAACTTTGTGAAGACTTTATGTTGCATCAACATCCTATAAATACCAAAGGTGGTTAATACTGTTAGAGGTATGGGCTCTTTTGAAAATAGGATGAAAGCTGCTGATGCTCTCCTAAAAAAGAGCAGAGTCACACATGCACACTAAAAGTTTCACACAATTTTAGGTAATTCATAAACTGATCAATTCAAATAAATGAATGACCATGCTGCCTTTTCCTGGAGTGTACAGACTGTAAAAGATCTTCCTCCAAAAAATCTTAGATTAACAGCAACGAATTTAGTGTCCTCTTTGTTCATGCCCTGGCCTCTCTTTTTTCTACATTTTGGCATCAAAATCTAGATTCAAAATATATATTTGATCTCAAGGCCAAACACAAATTAGTATCTATTCTACTATCACATGATAAATTATATGGTATCGTATATCTGATGTTATTCTACTTTTCTTCATCATGGGTTGGTTTCTTTTACATGTCTGTATTTGTCCTAAAGTCTTGGCAGGATTTATTTCTAAATGTGCAGTATAGAAATCAAATTCATTTCCTTTAAAACCTAACCCATTT
The DNA here is from genome assembly GCF_019320065.1 of Cervus canadensis. Classification (NCBI taxonomy): domain Eukaryota; kingdom Metazoa; phylum Chordata; class Mammalia; order Artiodactyla; family Cervidae; genus Cervus; species Cervus canadensis. Next base: position 52,075,433 of record NC_057396.1, on the reverse strand, counting down.
TAACAGAATGGTTTAATAGAATAGTAAAGCAGACGAGCTACACACAATCAGAAATTTCCTTATACCACACTTCTAAAAAAAAATAGTAGAAACCGGACACCTAAAATACAATCTATCTGATAATAAATCTGGGTTTAAAGACTATTAATAGTGAGAATTGTTCAGATAGAGTTCGTATTTCCTTCATTTACTTCATTTACAACTAAGTGAACATGGGGCAGAAGCTACACAGCATACAGCTATTTGAAAAACTGAAAATTATAAAATCTATTGAGAGGCTATTTTCTCCCCAGAAAATGAGTGCAGACACATACATAAATGTGGTAAAATACTCATTTCAGGTGCTACTGGGACATTAAGCAAAATAATAGCACATGGGTTACTTATTTAGTTATTCTCCTGACAACAGCATAGAAGCATTGCTATTTTTACACTGTGAAGGAGGAAAAGAGGTTCTGTCTACCTTCTCTGATTTCTAAAAATAACGTTGGAGCTTTGCCTCAGTCTGACAAGGTCAACAGACATACCACGTTACCTCTTTGAACATTTTCAAGCACTTTTAAGAATACAGTTAGTTTCCATCTAGAAGCATATCGAATGTTTTGATATCAAGTATGGACACATATTTTAAAGTATTACAAATGACATTCTAAAAGATTAATTTTCCAAGCTAGATATAAGAATTTAAGTAACTTGAAATCCTTATAGAGACAAACAATTTAGCTATAAGGCACATCCATGCGTGCTTAGTTGCTTGGTCATGCCCACCTTCTTGTGACCCCGTGGACTGTAGCCCACAAGACTCCTCTGTCCATGGGGTTTTCCCTTGCAAAAATGCTGGAGTGAATTGCCATTTCCTCCTCCAAGTGATCGTCCCAACCCAGGGATCAAACCGATGTCTTCTGTATCTCCTGTATTGGCAGGCAGATTCTTTACCTCTGAACTACCTGGGAAGCCCCATAATAAGGCACATACGCATACACACATACACATACACATAATACCATCAAATTACACAATAAAACCATGGGGCTTATAAAAAATACAGTTAGAGATAGCATTCAAAAACTTCTTATATTACATAAAAATTGAAACTGAATAAAAGAGGAAGCATAGTTGTATAAATATTAAATGGTTAAGATGCACAAAAATTCTACAATAAACATGCTCTTTTCTTTGACAAAGACCTACAGCTTGCTTGCAGAAGTGTTGTAGATTATGAAGTAGTGGGAGGGGTGTTATCTGAATCTAAGGGAACTCTGTCATGCATAGGAGGACAGGAGGATTCATAACACACCTCGTGGCTGAGGGGGGTCAGTAGAAGTTTGAGGGGTGTCCATGTGTGTGTATTTTGTGTATTCTATTGTGGCTGGGTTCAGTTCGGTGCAGTTTTCTGTGTTCACCTAGCAGTTTCTGTGCATGAACTCATGCGCAAGTAAAGGAAAACTTTACATTTGTCCTCTAATATAGCAATTGAATTGAAACAAATCCTTATTTTCAAATCAAGTTCTATAGTAGAACAGAATTCTGGTGAATATGAGAAATCCCATCCATTTCACTTCAACCAAAACAATATTCCTTATGTAGAGAAGAGAAATCTGACACGACTATAAGTTGAGGAAACTTCAAATGCAAAAATGATGCCAATACGACATCTGACACTATAATGTTATTCTAATCATGTTTCTATTCCAATAACTCACACTATCTAGCCCATTAATTCATGGTCCTTGGCACATGATTCAGGATTTAGTGCACTTCAGAATTAAGTGCACTAATTGTTTAAGTGAGCCCGTGGGTGAAGAAAGAAACCTGGTCCTAAGAGGGCCAAACTCTATAACAGTGATAAACAAATGGCATTCTGTTTTCCCTTATCTTACTCTGTGTGTGTGTCTGTCTGTCTGTCTCTCTCTCTCTGTAGGAGTATTGCCTATAGACTGTACATTCATGAAGAGCAAGAGCCACATTTCATTCATCCTGTATTTTCAAGAACTATCTGGAACTTGAAAGGCACACAGCAGCTATTTGTGAAATGAATAAGCTACTGTTAATTGGTGGTTGCTATATGCTGACTGTTTGTCATGCTACTTCTGGTCCTTACAGCAAATGTGTGAAAGAAGGATTTGTTCTCTATCTTTCTAATTAAAGAAACTAAGGCTCAGGGAAGTTATGTAACATGTCTAAAAACACATGGGTACAGTGGAGGGACTAGGATTTTAAATATTCTCATGTTGAACCACTTACATTGGCAGTTCACTATTCTGTCTCTCAAAAATATAAGACCTTTTTTTGAAAGCACTTCAAATCAAGGTTACATTGTAGTGGTAATATACTTGTACACTACACTGTAACTTTGAAGTATATATAACACACATCTTAAGTTAACTGGTAATCATATCTTCAAATATTTGTTACTCACCCCTGCACCCAGGCATTGTCCTGAGTGCAGAGATTTGGCCCTAATATCAAAGAATCTATGAACCAGTTTAGATGGCTTAAGAAAGCATATATTTAGAATATTCATCATAAAAGCTGACATTTTTTCATACACATCAAAAAATATATATATATATCACTGACCTCTCACCCTGCACTACTTGTAGATTATTAATTTCACTATTTCTTTTCACACATAGCTTAGTTTCCTCTGTGCTAGCTCAGTTCTTTACTACATTATTAAAATAGTCACCTGTCACCCTTACATCCAATATAAAATCTTTTCAATCCCTGCTGCATGCAGCAAGTACCCGTGATGTTATAATTTACATTTATATCTGACCATTTCACATCCCTCTTGTTTATAGGATTGGAACCCAGACTTTTTGGCCTGCCACATCTGGTACAGAGCCTCCGATCTTTGAGTGGGGGCTGGACGGAATTCTAAATACCTCGGCTTATCTTACCTAGAATAGTTTTTTCCAACACAAAGCTTAGGAGGAGGAAGAGTGTTGGCTCCCCTCCCTTCAGGGGAGATACAGCAGTTCTAGCTTGGAAGCCCTTTGGCGAGGCAGCCCTGTGTTCTTGGCCGCACCAGCCTAGAAAAAAGCTTCCATCATGCCGGGCTGTTTTGCTCTGAGAGAGAGGGGCAAAGAGACAATGGGTCTTGGCTCAAAAGCCACATGTACTCTCATTTCCCAAATGCCACTGCAATTTAATTTATTGATGATCTGGCTCCTAGAAATCTCATTAACAGCTGCCTACTTTATGTATTATGTTACAGAAATCCAAGGCTGTTTGTAGTTCCCTGAGTTCATCTCACTTTTACATACTGACAATGTTTTCTGATGGAACAGATATTCAATATGAGAGAAGAGAGATGCTGAGGATGATTGAAAGAGTTTTACTCTAATCACTTGGGTAAATGGATTAACAGCTATAGGGAAGGGGAAAAGAACAAGATACAAGGTGGGGGATAGGAGTTAAATTTGATATATGTTATGTTTCAGATGCCAAGACACATATGAAATTCTAAATGTTAGTATGAGGCATTCCACAGACCCTCTCCTTTTTTCCCAGCAAAGCACCCTTAAATGATGATGTATGTATCTATCATCATTCACTTTAACTCTCCAGAAATTTCTGTAAGGATATACAGCAAACTAAGACAAGCAGAAGAAAAGAAATAACAAAGACTTGATAAAATGTGGTATATCTATACAAAATGGAATATTATTTGGCAATGAAAATGATTGAATTACTGATATATGAAACAAAATGGATAAATCTTGAAATTTTTGTTATGTGAAAAAGCCAGTCACAAAATACTACATTTTATAGAATTCCCTGTAAATGAAATGTCTAGAGTAGAAAAATCTATAGAAGCTGAAAATAGATTAGAAGTTTTCTAGAGTTGGGGTCTAGCAGAGGCTGGGAGGGGGATTGGGAACTATGGGTATGAGGTAATTTTAGGGGGCAGAAAATCTCCTAAAATGGATTGTTTCGATGGTTGCACATCTCTGTAAATACTAAATCCCATGGAGTATACTGTAAATTGGTGTATTATATGGTTATGAAATAGGGTAAAGTAACGCCCCAGTGTGTGTCTGTTGCTCAGTCATGTCTGACTCTTTGTGATCCCATGGACTGTAGCCCACCAGGTTCCTCTGTCCATGGAATTTTCCAGGCAAGAATACCGGAGTGGGTTGTCATTCCCTTCTCCAGGAGATCTTCTCAACCCAGGAATCAAACCCAGGTCTCCTGCATTGCAGGCAGATTCTTTACCATCTGAGCCACTAGGGGAGTTAAAGTAATGCCCCAAGTTAGAATCTATTACCTAGAACTTCTTAATATTAACCTTTGACTAGATTGAACTCTACCAGAAAACCAAAAATGGCACCAAGTTATAATACACTTGATGGTTAGGTATTGGGCTTAACTCCTCTACTGCAACTTCCCAGGAGGTCATTTTCATGCAAATAGATGTTACATATTATATCCATGGTACCAATTAATTTCTTCAATTTAGGAACATCCATGATGACTAAGGGCGTCCCTCATAGCTCAGCTGGCAAAGAATCCCCCTGCAATGCAGGAGACCGGGTTTGATTCCTGGGCTGGGAAGATTCCATAGAGAAGGAAATGTCAACCCACTCCAGTATTCTTGTGTGGAGAATCCCATGGACAAAGGAGCCTACCAGGCTATAGCCCATGGGTTCGCAAGAGTCAGACTAGACTTAATGACTCATCCTCCACCATGATGACTAATTTAGTGTATCCAGTTGGCAAAGCAATATTCCTCTCTTCTCCTACCTTGCTGTTTTCTAGAACATGGTACAGAAAATAGTCTGCTTTAAATGTTTTTTTTCCTTTATTGTCCCAGGCACACAACAGTCAAAGAAATTGGTCTGAAATTGGAAGAAGGGGAGAGGCCAGGAGAAGTCTACACATTCATCCACTCTAGTTTGGATTCATTATTACTGAAGCTAGAATGACCAGCTTTATGGAATCTATTAGGAAATACTAATAATAAAGCTGAGAATCCCCTTATCCCTTTTCTACCCACTCATATGATGATAGTTTGAGCCAAGATTTATGTATTCTCTTGTAGGCACTTTCTTAGAACAATTTTTTTTTTAAGTAATAGAAAATTCCACTTTTACTGTCTACTTAGACATGGGGTCTACTTGTTTCTTTCTGAACAACCATTTTCTCAAACGTGGGCAATAATAGATACCTTTGAAGTAACCTTCCACTTCTTGATCTTAAAAGTAAGTTAGGAAAAAGGAAGCTTGCGGTTTCCCCTTGAAATTACTCTCCCTTTTGTGGGTACAGTGTTGCCAGTCTGTCTTCCTCAGGGGTCTTCTGAGCCCATCCCCTTTCCTCTTGGGTACTTAGCCTCCTGCTCAGTTATGTTCAGATTTTCATCATAAAGGTTAGGGGGCACTCTCTGCCTTCCATAATTATTTGGTTAATTTTATGATAGCATGAATCCATGCTGCCGTGTGGATAGCCCAAAACATACATGGAGAAGAAAATGGATGGCAAATTGAATCCACGTGTCATTTTTCTATTCTTTGACAAAATCCTCTCTTAGTTTCAGTAGCCACATAGAGACCAATTGGACTTTATCACTGAAAGGAAACAATCTGAGTTTTGACCTATCTGTGACCAATGACCACTTCTCTATAATTGAGTAAGTCATTTACTTTCCAGGGCTCTAATTTTCTCACCTATTAATTGGTTCCTATAACAGTTTTATTGCAAAGCTGTAAAAAGTGGCGGTTAGTTAGGAGCAAAGGCTTAGATACACCTACTGCCCGGGTTTAAAATCCCGATTTCAGCATCATTTACTGTGTGACTTTACATAAGTTTCTTAACTGCTCTGTGTTTCTATTTCTGATGATGGAAAAGCATCTCAAATATTCACAGACCTAATTTTACCTACAATTAATATATTAGTGATACAGAAAATCGGGTGGGTAGTGTAAAAGCAAACTCATTGTGTTTCCACTAATTTATATATAACTTGTTGTTTAAAATGCCTTGCTGCTGAAAAAATCTGAGTATCTCTTGGCCCAGCTTTCCTGAAAGAAAAAATAATCCAAGCAGAGAATCTTAGTGGGTTCTAGAATCAAGCAAAAGATTCACAGAAGATGGGCTGAAGCTTGTGTCAACAATTCAAGAGCTTCCAAACCATGGAGCAACAATGAGTGAGTGAGTGAGCGACAGTCGCTCAGTCGTGTCCAACTCTGCAACCAAATGGAATGTAGCCTGCCAGGCTCCTCTGTCCATGGAATTCTCCAGGCAAGAATACTGGAGTAGGTTACCATTTCCTTCTCCAGGGAATCTTCCCAACCCATAGATTGAACACGGTCTCCTGCATTGCAGGCAGATTCTTTACCACCTGAACCACCAAGGAAGCCTACTATTAAGAAACATTTCTGAGTATAAAGACAGGTCAACTTAAAAAGTATCAGCAGATACATGCTTGACTTTTATCTTATAATCTATAGATAATACACTTCCATACCATTGAGCAACAACAAATATCACCAAATAAGCTGAAGGAGTCCTGACATTTTAGGAGCTCTGTGTTTATCCTGGAGAAGAAAGCAAACGCACAATGCCTGGTACCGTGGCTAAGCAGTGGTATATTAACAGCAACATCGCCATCATCTGGGAATTTCAGGCTTCACTCCAAACCTACTGAATCACAATTGGTATTTTAATAAGATCCCAAGGTGAGTCCTGTAACAGAAAGGTTTGGGAAACATTACACTGCACCAGTGATTCCCAGAACTGGGTAGACATTGGAATCACCTGGGAAAACTTAAATGACTAATACCTGGATTTTAGTCCCAGCAATTTTTATTTAATTGGTATGAATTATGGCCTGAGCAGCTGAGATTTTATTAATATTTTCCCCAATGATCTCAGTGTGCAGTCAGAATTCAGAACCACTGAACTAAATATTAGCACATCCAGGTCTTTATATCATCAAAGTATAATGATTTCTTTCATGTGCTCTGAATACAAATATATTAAGATATATCAAATGCACATCATTTTTGGTTGAGAAAGTTTTCTTCCCCAGATTATACTGTTACATGCTGCTTTCAAAGCCTCCTGGGCTATTTCTCTCACTGTAAGTTCAATTTGTGGAGATCTGACCGTCTTATTTTCAGAAGGACAATTAAAGGTTGATTCCCCAATAGGCTGTTCTATCTGTTAGGATGGAACAGTGCCAATTCAAATTGTGGTATTGACCACTTTATCTGCTATCGTGCTGAATCACTTCAGTCTTGTCCAATTCTTTGCAACCCTATGGACTGTAGCCTGCCAGGCTCCTCCGTCCATGCGATTCTCCAGGCAAGAATACTGGAGTGGTCTGTCATTTCCTCCTCCAGGGGATCTTCCCGACCCAGAGATTTGAACCCTGTTTCTAAAGTCTCCTGCATTGGCAGGCGGGTTTTTTACTACTAGTGCCAGCTGGTAGCAGGAGATAATGTATGAAATTTGAGGCCCTTTCAGAACTCACAACATATTATATGTTAGATCCGGGGCAGGAAGGTGACCCTAAATTAGAAACACATGCTTCACTGGAAGGGCACTTATCTACCGGAACCTAAGAAGCTCCATTCTGACTGAGGCTTTGATCGCTCAAACCCTTGCATGGCTGCTACTGTCCTCAAGAAGCATTTCATGACAGCACATGGCAACGGGAAGGGACAGCCCAGGGCTGGCCTGTCTTCTACTGCATCGGACACCAACATGCCTGACCTAAAGGAAATGATTAAATAAGAATCTATGTATCCCAAATGGTTGCTATTATTATCATTGCTGTTGTTCTTACATTTGTACTTATTTTGTGTTATTTAATCGGAGGTATTTATATGATATGACTCATGTGCTCTAAAAACTTCCTTTGGTAGAAAAATTCTGTATTCAGTAACAGATGACCTTAGAGGAAGAATGAATTTGGGGACTATGTAAAAGGTAGCTTTTAATTGTTCTTAAATATTTTCTAGTCACTTAAAACAAGTAAAGACAGCACAGTGAATATAATTTTATACATCTTCAAGGTAAAAACGCTGATTTCTCTTAAAGTTTATATAATACTGTATGCCTCACTTACTAAAATATTTTCAGATTCTTCCTTAATCACAGTTTAAATTAGATGCTTTGCTGCCAATTATTTAAACAGTGAGATACTTTTCTCCCCCTTTATTTCCTACATTTTCTCCTTCAGAAAGGTTTATGCTCAAGACTCCAGGATCTTGTATGTGGAATATGCATATAATTTTATAAAAATAATGAAGTAATCTTTATTAAGATTCAATCTACAGGTAACCAGAAGATACTAACTTTACCTTAGTTATCAAAAGCCAAGAATACAATGAAGAAAAAAATAGAAAGCATTGTAGTAGCTCCCTCTAGTGGACATTCTGAAGGTAAGGCAGCTCTAACACAAGAGCCATTCTACATTGTCAGGCTTGAACAGGGCCCTTACAGATCAACTAACCAGTCAAAAAAGTGGGAAAAAGGAAGATCAGTATTCAAAATGTGCATTTCTGAGGGCAATAAATCCAGGGAAAATCTAATTTATATTATTCCACTTTTGCACCGAATGATGGGGGCAGAGTTAAAGCTATCTCATTATCCATAAATGCAAAATACTTCACAGACTTGCTTTAAAGGGAATAAGCAAAATCTATTTCTCCCTCAGTCTTTCTCTACATCAAAACTCAGCACTCAAAAAATGAATATCATGGCATCCGGTCCCATCACTTCATGGCAAATAGATGGGGAAACAATGGAAACAGAGACAGACTTTCTTTTCTTGGGCTCCAAAATCACTGCAGATGGTGAATGCAGCCATGAAATTAAAAGACACTTGCTCCTTGGAAATAGACAGCATATTAAAAAGCAGAGACATTACTTTGCTGACAAAGGTCCATCTAGTCAAAGCTATGGCTTTTCCAGTAGTTATGTATGGATGTGAGAATTGGACTATAAAGAAAGCTGAGTGCTGAAGAATTGATACTTTTGAACTGTGGTGTTGGAGAAGAATCTTGTGAATCTCTTGGACAGCAAGGAGATCAAACCAGTCAATCCTACAGGAAATCAATCCTGAATATTCACTGGAAGGACTGATGCTGAAGTTCCAATACTTTGGCCACCTGATGCGAAGAACTGACCCATTGGAAAAGACCCTGATGCTGGGAAAGACTGAAGGCAGGAAGAGAAGGGGACAACACAGGATGAGATGGTTGGATGGCATCACCAACTCGATGGACATGAGTTTGAGCAAGCTCCGGGAGTTGGTGATGGACAGCGAAGCCTGGCATGCTGCAGTTCATGGGGTCGCAAAGAATTGTACACAACTGAACCGAATTGAACTGAAAGGTGTGAAGAACCAATAATCAAGTTTGAATCCTCTTTCTTTCATTTTACTTCACATTCTACATGCATGTTAAGTTGCTTTAATCATGTCTAACTCTTTGCAACCCCATGAACTGTAACCCGCCATACTCCTCTGCCCATGGGATTATCCTGGCAAGAATACTGGAGTAGGTTGCCATTCCCTTCTCTGGAGGATATTCCAGACCCAGGAATTGAATCCACATCTCCTGCATTGCAGGCAGATTCTTTATCATCTGAGCCATTCATATATGATGGGAAATTAAAAGAGGATCTCTCATAATTGATACAAATTTGCATGACAATAAGTTGTGAAACAAAAAACTTTTTAAGATATTAATAATTTAAAGTGTTGGATCAACTATTTTGGAGGAAGGAATGAATTATCATTCAATTCTGTTTCCTGTAGAAAATGTTATTAAAATGCACTAAAATATTCAAATAGCATGTAGCCAAAACGTAGAAAAGTAATTATGGAGTTGTGACAGGTAATTACTGAAAACATATTTTATGTTATGTGATGAGTTTTGTGATGTTTTGGTGCATGTGACCTTTCAGAATTTTATAAATTATTTTATCTTCTCATCTACTTTCTAGTTCTATGTTTGTAGTTTTCTATTTTTTCAAAAGTCTTTGGTATTCTTAAAATCTGAATTTTCCCTTAATGCTTGGCTGAAATGACACATGATAATTATTGTTTCCACCTGAATAGATCAGATATGTATTCTTGTATTTTCACTTTTATTTAGTTCTCTTAATCAATTTCTCTTTTAAAACACAGTGACCTACATAGTGTTAGGAATAATAAATTAGTTTAATTTTTAAAATCTTGTCTTTTCAGAAAAGAAAAAACATACATGATAACACATTAAAGGTAAAGAAGAAATAGAACTAAAGGAAGATACTATTGGGAAAAGTTGAATTCAAAAGTGAAATTAATTTACAGAATGCAGGCTATGGGGTAATCTTATTCGAAGTTAGCAACAAATTTGTCCCTGAGTTTCCTAACAACCAACAAAAAGAGATAAACATAGACACAGTAATCAGATAATCTACTAAAGGAAAAAAGGATAAAACCCCCAAACCTTCCCAACATTATAAAATGGTCCTATTATACAAATCCAAGAATACAGTACACATATCTCACAAAAGCACACAAATACACATGCATGCACACACATACAGAATCTGAGTCTAAGTCTGGGTTCCCCCAGAAGAAGACCCTTGGACAAAATTTTAAATGCAAGTTGCTTGCTTGGAGAGGTACAGAAAACACTAATTGGGAAGTGGGAAAGTGAACCAGAGAAGACAGATAATAAAGAGTATATTAACCAGAAAGTCATGACTGTGGATAATGAGTTTCAGGCACCTGGGGAATCTGAGACACAGGTGCAAAACTCATTATCTCAGAATTAGCACACCTGAGGTCCAAACCAACCATATCATTTTTTATGACAGCTATTGAGACCATTCACAGTGATTCTGGAGTCTAAGAAAATAAAATCTGTCACTGTTTCCACTTTTTCCCTTCTATTTGTCAGAAGGATTAGCAGTGTCTTAATGTTGGTCATCCTTGAGTCAATCACCAAGGCCAGAAGAATGTGGTACTCTCATTAGTCAGATCTAAACCACATGCTTACTAACGAAAGAATTAAATGGTGTCAGCATCACTGGATGTCCATGAGAATTCATGGATGTACAGAAAAAGAATCTGGGAGTCACTACTACAACACGTGATCAGAAGTCATTACTAAAATGACTTCCAGTGGAAGCTGGGAATGGATGCTGGACTGCAATAATGACAGATTCCACCAGCAATGTTTTAGAAGGAAAACCATAGGTAGACGTTCACAGTATATCTATTAGCTTATACTTGGAAACTCAATGAGGCTTGTTTACATATTAAAGTGAAAGTGTTAGTCACTCAGTGAAGTCCAACTCTTTGCGACTCCATGGACTGTAGCCTGCCAGGCTTCTTTGTCCATGGAATTCTCCAAGCAAGAATACTGGAGTGGGTTGCCATTCTCTTCTCCAGGGGATCTTCCTGACCCAGGGATGGAACCCAGGTCTCCTGCACTGCAGGCAGATTCTTTACCATCTGAGCCAGCAGGGAATCAATCTTTTTATTCATAGAAATGCATTACCTGAATATGTTTTGATCACATGCACACTACCAGGCTCTAAGAAAATTCTTAAAAACTCAGTCTACTATATTAAGTGATGATCTAGTAGAATTTTCAAGGCAGGATTGGGAAAAGGAAAAATCAGAAAAGTTTTACAGAGAAGATAATATTTAAGTCAAGAAAAAGGAATTCTGTGTTTGGACAAGCCTCTGAAGAAGGATAAGGAAGAAGGGAAGAAAGACCTTTCAAGTAGAAGAACAGCATGTGGAAAAGCATAGAAATATGAATGGATATAGCTTGTCTGCATGCTATGTCACTTCAGTCATTTCTGACTCTGCAACCCTATGGACTGTGGCCTGCCAGGCTCCTCTGTCCATGGGATTTTTCCAGTCAAGAATACTGGAGTGGGTTGCCAGTTCCCCCTCCAGGGGATCTTCCTGACGCAGTGATTGAAGCCAAGTCTCTTACGTCTCCTGCACTGGCAGGCAAGTTCTTTACCACTAGCCCCACCTGAGCTTGTCCAGATACATGTACTTTGATTTGGCTAGAATCTTAGGATGCAAAATGAATGAGTAAGTAGCAAAAGATTTTTACAAGTTGTTTTGGCCCAAATTATGAAAGCCTTATTTATGTTGTTCTAAGGATTTTATATTATAATGTATTGGCAACAAGGATCCAATGAAAGGTTTTTAACAGAGTAGGGAGATGATGAGACAAGAATTCAGATATCCTGAGAATCAAACAAATTCCTTAATATAAAAGTCTAGATACGGTATGAACGATTCAAACTCCACCTTGAAAGTTACCTCCTCCAGTCACCTCCTCCTCCGTTTATATGATGGGAAACAGTCTTTTACTAAAGACAGCATCACTGACTCAATGGACATAATTTGAGCAAACTCCAGGAGATAGTGAAGGACAGAGAAGCTTGGAGTGCTGCAGTCCATCGGGTCTCAAAGAGTTGGACATGACTTAGTGACTGAACAACAACAAACACACGTATATTTTCAAGGCAATTTTTAATAACTGCTTATCTTCACTGAAAATCTATTCACGTCAGCACATCCAAAATAATACTATGAGAGAAATTCTCATACAAATAAAATTATTATTTGGTAAAACTGAGAGACACCTGGGCTTCCCAGATGGCACTAGTGGCAAAGGAACTGCCTCCCAACGCAGGAGACATAAGTATCTCTGGGTCGTGAAGATCCCCTGGAGGAGGAAATGGCAATCCACTCCAGTATTCTTGCCGGAAAATCTCATGGACAGAGAAGCCTGGCAGGCTACAGTTCATGGGGTTGCAAAGAGTGGAACATGACTGAAGCGACATAGCATGCCCAAGAGACATCTATTTTTGGTGCAGATTTATTTCTGACAAATTGTTCCAGTCCCATCTCTCATGCGGCTGCGCGGCACAGGAGCAACTATGGGGAGATACCCCACATCCAAGGCCAAAGGAGAAGCCCCAGCAAGATGGTAGGAGGAGTGAAATCGCATTTACAATCAAACCCTATACCTGCCAGAGGCGCTCAGAGGGCTCAAACAAGGCTTGTGCGCACCAGGACCCAGAGACCCCACAGAGGCTGAGACAGAACCGTGTTTGAGTGTCTCCTGTGGAGGTAGAGGTTAGCAGTGGCCTGCCGCAGGGGCAGGGGCTCTGGGTGCAGCGGACTTGAGAACGGCATAAGCCCTCGTGGAGGAGGTCGCCATTAACCCCACCAGTGAGCTCCCAAAACTTACACAGGACTTGGGAAACAGACTCTTGGAGGGCACAAAAAGAATCTTGTGCGCACCAGGAGAAAGGAGCAGAGACACCACAAGAGCCTGACCCAGACTTGCCCGTGAGTGTCCGGGAGTCTCCTGCGGAGACGTGGGTCGTCAGCAGTGGCCTGTTGCAGGGTTGGGAGCAGTGAGTGTAGCAGTGTGTGCATAGGACCTTCTGAAGGAGGTCACCATTATCTTCATTACCTCCACCAGAGTTTGGTCCCATGTAAGGGAACACAGCTCCACCCTTTAACAGAAAATTGGACTAAAGATTTATTGATGGCCTTCTCATCAGAATGACACCCAGTTTCCCACTCAGTCAGTCTATCCCATCAGGAAGCTTCCATAAGCCTCTTATCTTTCTCCATCAGAGGGCAGACAGACTGAAAACCACAATCACAGAAACCTAACCAATCTGATCACATGGACCACAGCCTTGTCTAACTCAATGAAACTATGAGCCATGCCACGTAGGGCCACCCAAGATGGACAGGTCATGCTGGAGAGTTCTGACAAAACATGGTCCACTGGAGAAGGGAATGGCAAACCACTTCAGTATTCTTGCCTTGAGAACCCCATGAACAGTATGAAAAGGTAAAAAGATAGGACACTGAAAGATGAACTCCCCAGGTTAGTAGGTGCCCAACATGTTACTGGAGATCAGTGGAGAAATAACTCCAGAAAGAATGAAGAGACGGAACCAAAGGAAAAAAAAAAAAAACACCAAGTTGTGGATGTGACTGGTGATAGAAGTAAAGTCTGATGCTGTAAATAGCAATATTGCTCAGGAACCTGGAATGTTACGTCCATGAAATAAGGCAAATTGGAAATGGTCAAACAGGAGATGGCTAGAGTGAACATTGACATTTTAGGAATCAGTGAAATAAAATGGACTAGAATGGATGAAATTAACTCATGACCATTACATCTACTACTGTGGGCAAGAATCCCTTAGAAGAAAGGGAGTAGCCATCAGAGACAAGAGTCCAAAATGCAGTACTTGGATGCAATCTCAAAAACGACAGAATGATCTTGCTTCGTTTCCAAGGCAAACCATTCAATATCATAGTAATCCAAGTGTATGCCCCAACCAGTAATACTGAAGAAGCTGAAGTTGAACAGTTCACTGAAGACCTACAAAACCTTCTAGAACTCAAAAAAGATGTCCTTTTCATTATAGGGTGCTGGAATGCCAAAGTAGGAAGTCAAGAAGTACCTGGAATAACAGGCAAATATGGCCTTGGAGTAGAGAACAAAGCAGGGCAAAGGCTAATAGAGTTTTGTGAAGAGAACACACTGGTCATAGCAAACACCCTCTTCCAACAACACAAGGGAAGACTCTACACATGGACATCACCAGATGGTCAACACTGAAATCAGATTGATTCTATTCTTTGCAGCCAAAGATGGAGAAGCTCTATACAGTCAGCAAAAGCAAGACCGGGAGCTGACTGTGGCTCAGCTCAACTCCTTATTGCTAAATTCATATAAATTGAAGAAAGTAGGGAAAAACCACCAGACCGCTCAGGTATGGCCTAAATCAAATCCCTTACGATTATATAGTGGAAGTGAGATATAGATTCAAGGGATCAGATCTGCTAGACAGAAAGCCTGAAGAACTATGGATGGAGGTTTGTGACATTGCACAGGAGGCAGGGATCAAGACCACCCCCATGAAAAAGAAATGCAAAAGGCAAAATGGTTGTGTGAGGAGGCCTTACAAATAGCTGTGAAAAGAAGAGACGCAAAAGGCAAAGGAGAAAAGGAAAGATACACCCATTTGAATGCAGAGTTCCAAAGAATAGCAAGGAGAGATAAGAAAGCCTCCTCAGTGATCAGTGCAAAGAAATAGAGGAAAACAATAGAATGGGAAAGACTAGAGGTCTCTTCAAGAAAATTAGAGATACCAAGGGAACATTTCATGCAAAGATGAGCATAATAAAGGACAGAAATGGTATAGACCTAACAGAAGCAGAAGATATTAAGAAGAGGTGGCAAGAATACACAGAAGAACTATACAAAAAGATCTTCATGACCCAGATAATCACGATGGTATGATCATTCACCTAGAGCCAGAAATCCTGGAAGGGAAGTCAAGTGGGGCTTAGGAAGCATCACTGCGAACAAACCTCGCGGAGGTGATGGAATTCCAGTTGAGCTATTTCAAATCCTAAAAGATATGCTGTGAAAGTGCTGCACTCAATATTGCCAGCAAATTTGGAAAACTCAGCAGTGGCCACAGGACTGGAAAAGGTCAGTTTTCATTCCAATCCCAAAGAAAGACCATGCCAAAGAATGGTCAAGTTACCACACAATTGCACTCGTCTCACATGCTAGTAAAGTAATGCTCAAAATTCTCCAAGCCAGGCTTCAACAGCACGTGAACCATGAACTTCCAGATGATCAAGCTGGATGTAGAAAAGGCAGAGGAACCAGAGATCAAATTGCCAGCATATGTTGGATCATCAAAAAAGCAAGAGAGTTCCAGAAAAAAACATCTATTTCTGCTTTATTGACTATGCCAAAGCCTTTGACTGTGTGGATAAAAAAAAACTGTGGAAAATTCTTCAAGAGATGGGAATACCAGACCACCTGACCTGCCTCCTGAGAAACCTGTATGCAGGTCAAGAAGCAAAAGTTAGAACTGGACATGGAACAACAGACTGGTTCCAAATCAGGAAAGGAGTATGTCAAGGCTATATATTGTCACCCTGCTTATTTAACTCATATGCAGAGTACATCATGAGAAATCCTGGCCTGGATGAATCACAAGCTGGAATCAAGATTGCCAGGAGAAATATCAATAACCTCAGATATGCAGATGACACCACCCTTATGGCAGAAAGCAAAGAAGAACTAAAGAGGCTCTTGATGAAAGTGAAAGAGGAGAGTGAAAAAGTTGGCTTCAAACTCAACACTCAGAAAACTAAGATCATGGCATCTGGTCCCATCACTTCATGGCAAATAGATGGGGAAACAGTGGAAACAGTGACAGACTTTATATTCTTGGGCTCCAAAATCACTCCAGATGGTGACTGCAGCCATGAAATTAAAAGACACTTGCTCCCTGGAAGAAAAGCTACGACCAATCTAGAGAGCATATTAAAAAGCAGAGACATTACTTTGCCAACAAAGGTCTGTCTAGTCAAAGCTATGGTTTTTCCAGTAGTCATGTATGGATGTGAGAGTTGGGCTATAAAGAAAGCTTAAGCACCAAAGAATTATTGATGCTTTTGAGAGTCCCTTGGACTGCAAGGAGATCCAACCAGGCCATCCTAGAGGAGATCAGTCCTGAATATTCATTGGAAGGACTGATGCTGAAGCTGAAACTCCAATACTTTGGCCATGTCATGCAAAGAACTGACTCCTTGTAAAAAGACCCTGTTGCTGGGAAAGATTGAAGGGGGGAGGAGAAGGGGACGAGATTGACGAGAGGATGAGATTGTTGGATGGCATCACCGACTCAATGGACGTGAGTTTGATTAAACTCCAGGATTTGGTGACGGACAGGGAGGCCTGGCGTGCTGCAGTCCATGGGGTTGCAAAGAGTCGGACAGGACTGAGCAACTGAACTGAACTGAACATCTATCATGAATGAAGGCAGAACCAAAGCCCTGCAGGCGCAATTTGAGCAGCTGCCACTAGAGGGCGAGGTTACATCGTGATGTGATCAGTTAGCAGCTAGCTAAATTAATTCAGAGCATGAAAGAACAGCAAAGGTGACCTCAGCAGAGGTTACGAAGAGTCCATTACTGTAAAAGGAGAGGTCAGTCCAAGTGACTCGGACAAAGTATCACGTGAGTCACTGTGAAGCCAAGCTGACCAATTATACCCATCAAAGCCCAAAGGTAATGATACCAGAGAATCGAACAGTATCACTTTGATGCGGAGATGACCTGCAAAGGGAAGAAGGAGGTTGCTGTCAGGTTAACCAATTCTACCTTATCAGGAGTGAGGTGGGGGCATTTTTCAAACACATTAAAACAGGCTACTGAAAATGTGTTGTAACCAGGTGTAATTCCATAGAAACAGATCAGAGTGAGAAGTGCTTGTTTAAACCTAAAAACAATGGCTAAATAGAATCCCTGAGAGGATATCCTTTCTATAGGAATTTATTCTTTGAGAAACTGACCCCTACTTGAATATAAGCACAAGGATCCTAGACTAGCCTGTATGTAGACAACCTCATCTCAGATTAAAGTCTTGGTGTTGTTTTGAAAGAACTAAAAGTTATAAAACCAAATTCACCTGTAAAAATGAAGTCAGAATTCTCTGAAGGGGGACTACCTGACTCAAAGGAAATCAGTCCTGAATATTCATTGGAAGGACTGATGCTGAAGCTGAAACTCCAATACTGTGGCCACCTGATGCGAAGAACTGACTCCTTGGAAAAGACCCTGATGCTGGGAAAGATTGAAGGTGGAAGGAGAAAGGGATGGCAGAGGATGAGATGGTTGCATGGTATTACCAACTCTATGGACATGAGTTTGAGCAAACTCCAGGAGTTGGTGATGGACTGGGAAGCCTAGCGTGCTGCAGTCCATGGGGTCTCAAAGAGTTGGACACGACTGAGCGACTAAACTGACCTGCCTCAGGCTACCTTCCTCAGACAAGAGGATAGTTGCTAAAACTTTGATGACTAGATTCCATCCTCCCTTTTGATGACAGATCCTCCCTACCAGAATTTCTGAGGTGGGATCTAGGCATCTGCATTGCTGGCAAGAGCCTTAGGCGATTCTTTTTATTTACAATATTTGGAGACAGAGAAATGTGGCACAACCAAGATCCCTCCATGTTAGCTCTATTGGGCACTTTTGATGGGTCAAGCTCTTAAGTGCAGCTAAGGGTCACCTGTTTGCCTACATATAAATACACATTTTTATAAAGCAGGCAAAGTCTCCCCTGTGTGGGACACCGGTATTTAATCTCATACTGTGCTAAGCACTGGATGTACATTATTGTATTTTAATGTTTCCCGAGCCAGTGAAAATATATATTGTCATTCCCTTTTATAAATCAGAGAGAACACAGCTTCAGAGAAATTAACTGATTCATCCAAGGTCCTGCAACTAGAAAGCAACCAAACCAGAATTAAAAGCAAGATCTACTTAAATCTAAAGTTCTTTAGCTAAGAAGCAGAGGAAGAGGGAAATATTTAAAGGTTTATTAGACATTAATTTCCTCTTTGTTTCCTAATCCTATGATTTTGAACTGGATATTGGAAAGCTCCCCCCATTTAAAATTAAAATCTGTTATTCCACAATTCATCTAATCTCCTGAGCTGTCCAGAGTTATACAGGGGAAAAGTTAATCTCTGTCCTACAGTATAACTTTAGAGAGGTAAAAAAGACTTCTAATGCTATCTCCTTGAAGGAAATCCATTTAAAATCCATTTTAATGGATTTCTTTGGTTTAGAGATGTGTTTGTAGCATTTTATAAACTATGAGTATTAACATTTAAAGTTAAAAGAAGGTCAGGCATTTCATCTCTACCAAAAATAAAGTGAATAAAAATCCTAGAAAAATTACTGCAGATTTTTAGATGTCTCTAAATAAGCATATTTCACTTGTCAGAGTGTAGTCATGAAATACTATAGCATAAAAATGAAATGTGACTTATTTTCTTTTCCTTTTAGTATATTTGGCCATTCCCATTAAATAAAACATGTTTTTTGTAAACTCTACTTCATTTCAATAGCATGCATTTAAATATGTCAAGCAAGAGATAAAATCCAGATTTTCATATATATTTTTATTATTTCTTTCATATATATATATGTGTATACACACACACACACACACACACACATATATATATATAATTGGTTACCTTTACAAATTGTGAAGAAAACAAACATTAAAAAATTAACCCTTAAAAAATCAAAAGCTAAAAAAATACTTCTGAAATCCATGATGATATTTATAGGAGTAAAGATAAATTATAGCATTTTCAGTTAGCCTATTTTGATTTTTAATTATATATTATGTATACATTATATATACATATTTGACATTTTCTTTCCTTAGCTTTGTAATTATTTTAGACATATAAAAAGCTATAATAATGTATACTATTTGATGACCTTGGAGATAGGCATCCATTTGTGAAATCATCACCACAATTTGTGCTACTATATTTATAAAGGATAAGTTAATTTATATTTGTATGAAGTAAGAATTATTTCCCTCCTCCTTCTGCCCCCCCACTTCTAACCATCACTCATGGTTTTCTGTCTTTCTGTCTTTTCTGTTTCATATCTATCCATATAGGTAGATCAGTAGGTGAAGAAGGGCAGACAACTAGGAGAGTAGATAGACAAAATGTCTTCTTTTAAAATGAGAAATAGTACATCACTGGAGTGCCTTTATATACTATATCTGAATTTACACATTTTCAAACAGCAAAATGGTTCCCTGACTTAAACTGAAAGGATGTATGACAGTCACAAGCAGATGGCATTATGTATCATTTGTTTATAGCCATTATAGGTTTATGAATAAATGGATTTACATTGAGGATATAGAATGTTAATAAAATAAACTATGGCAAGATGACGGATTTACTCTCTCAGTGTCACCTCAAAGTTATGCTGTTGACAATAACAAATGACTCAAAAACCCTAGTGACTTCCAACAACAAAGGTTTAATCTCATTATGCGACCAAGAGGAGTTAGTAGCTATTTGGTTCCATGACTCCATCACTCCCCAATGTGAAACCACAATGATGGGACAGTTACTACCTGGGACACCACATGTATCATAGCACAAGGAAGAAAAATCATGGAAAACGAATGTTTGTGTAAAAACGTGATAGTCATCTCTTCTGCTCACATTTCATTGCCCTATATAAATCCTTCAGTCAAGCCTGATATCAGTGAGTCTAGGGTGTGTAAGGAGGGTGAGCAAATATTTTTACAGTATGTAAATTACAATAGGTATTTTAAATAGTAACTGCCATATCTAACCTTATATTATTTTATATCATCATATGAATGCATCACAATTTATTTATGGACATATATGTTCTAATTTTTCAAAATACAAACAATGCCTGACTGAACATATTTCAATATAAACCGACATACACACACTTCTTTTGGACTATGCTTAATAAATACAAATTAAAACTCTAGAATTCTCTTTTATGCCTGCATTTTTCCTCAATTGTTCCTTCTTTTACAAAATAATACAAGTCATTCTTGCCTGATTAAACAGCCTATCCATTCACCAAAATACTGATAGAAGCTGGCTTAAAATATCTATTACTGTGACAGCAAGCTGAAATTTGCAGTTCTCTTTGCTTTTTTATCACTTATTTTAAAAAAGAAAAGGTAGTTCAGGAAGGATGATTTGCTGTCCTCTGACACTATTTTAATCAGATTTTTTTTCACCTTGCAGACCCATGTAACATAAATAATTACTTCTTTGTAAGCTTTCTGGCTACTTGGATATCATTAATTGAGTTTGGGTCAACTCTGGGGTAGCTTCTTTTACTCCATGTATATTTCAAACTCTAACACATATCTGACATTCAGCCATCTGAAGAAATAATGCCATTCTTTTCCTATGTCACTGAACAAACATAGTCAAATAGTGGGTAATACTTTTTAAAATTAATGGGCAGTTGTACCTCACTTTAAATATCATTTAAACACATAGCCTTGCTTGTAATTTTGATAGATATTATAGTATTTTATGATGTATAAATTTACTAATTATAATATTTCTAAGAAATTGAAAGATGACTGCATCCATAATTTTGTAAATGTATTCATCCAACAAACATTCTGAAAATTGAGGACCTCTGTGAAAGACACCATGATCGGGTGCTGGAGTCATGAAGAAACAACACGATCTTGCTACCACTCTCTCCCAGTTAGTACACAGCAACACTGCGACCTAAAACCAGATCCATCTCTAGACAAAGCCCACAATTTTAATGAGCATGTATTATGGCCTCAAGAAATATGTGCAGACTACACTATCAATAACTGTTTTACCAAATGGAAAACAGTCTTGCTTATTCTTCTTGGTTGACAAACTAAACACATAAAATGAATGAAAATGAGATTCCTTTCACTAACCACTAACATGAATAGGGGAGGACAAAGAAACAAGAAAGTTTTTGTTTTTTCCTTTATTCTTAATATATTCAGCAAATGCCTATAGAAACTCCTTATGCAGTAGGCATTGTACCATGTGCTATAAATTCAGTTGTGACCAAAAAAACAGGAAAATATAATTAAACAACAGAAAAAGAGACATTAAAAGGAGAAAACTGTAGGAAAGACACAGGCAATGAACAAATAAAATGGAAACAAAAGAAAAAGAATTCAGGGAAAATTATTCAACTAAAAGGTAAAACCATTTCAACTTCCTAAAGTGGTATTCTTGATAGAAACTAGAAAAAATATATAAAACAAAAATAATGAGAAAAAAAAAAAACTTCTGGGGAAAGGAAAATTTTTGAGGAGGGGGAGATAGAACAAAAACCTAAAATATGTAGTTTGAAAGGGCAATAATACAAACTTACATGAAATGAAAATCATTATATATATATATATATACATATATATATATATACACACACACACACATATCAATTAAATGGCTGCATTTTAAGGCTGATGAAAGGCTCCTGTGAGTGATCAAAAAAAAAAAAAAAACCTGATAGTGTTGGGAGGCAGAGAGATTGAGTAATATCCTCTGAGCTGAGAAGGAACTTTAAGGTTTGAAAAGTGGAGTGCACTTACGAAGTTTATGTGGGTAACTTACAGGGAATCGGGTAACAATGATTCAGAGGCATTCACAGCTGCGCTCTGAAGAGCCAAAAGGGGGATCAATTCAGTTCAGTTCGGTTCAGTCGCTCAGTCGTGTCCGACTCTTTTCGAACGCATGAATCACAGCACGCCAGGCCTCCCTGTCCATCGGGATTTAAACGAGCAAAAGATAAAAACAGAATCTGACCACTAGGGAAAAGTAAATCCATACTGCTGGGAACCTGGGGTTTTTCTCCTCCCAGGGGGCTCATGACTATTAACCATCTGCATCAGCAAAAGGCACTCTTCCAGTTTTCATATCGGACGAAGGCAAGAGGAAGAGTTGACGAGAACTTATCTGGCTTGGGCACAATCCTGGGAGCAGGCTAAAATTCAATCACATAGAAAGGGGAGAAGATAGGACTGCTGGCCTGAGATAGAGCTGACAAGATGGAGTCAGTGCGGTTCAGCCAAATAGATAGCTTAAAACTTTAAAACAAACTGACCTTAGGCCTTTTCATAAAATATGAGTATAAAAATACAAAGAAATTTTGTCACTAAAATTTTTATACTCAGATAGTATGTCATCATGGAGAAGGGAATGGCAACCCACTCCAGTATTCTTGCCTAGACAATCCCGTGGACAAAGGAGCCCGGTGGGCTGTTGTCCATAGTGTCGCACAGAGTCAGACATGACTGAAGTGACTTAGCATGCATGCATTGGAGAAGGAAATGGCAACCCACTCCAGTATTCTTGCCTGGAGAATCCCAGGGACAGAGAAGCCTGGTGGGTTGCTGTCTATGGGGTCACACAGAGTCAGACATGGCTGAAGCGACTTAGCAGCAGCAGCAGTATGTCATCAAGAATCAAAGAAAGATAAATAGTCTCAAGACATATATTTTACTAAAGGCTACTATGGGGGATGGAGAAGGCAACAGCAAACCACTTCAGTATTCTTGCCTTGAGAATGCCATGAACAGTATGAAAAGGCAAGAAGATAGGACACTGAAAGATGAACTTCCCAAGTCCATAGGTGCCCAATATGCTACTGGAGAAGAGTGGAGAAATAACACCAGAAAGAATGAAGAGACGTCTGGAGCCAAAGCAAAATCAACACCCATCTGTGGATGTGACTGGTGATGGGAGTAAACTCTGATGCTGTAACCAGCAATATTTCATAGGAACCTGAAATGTTAGGTCCATGAATCAAGGTAAACTGGAAGTGGTCAAACATGAGATGGAAAGAGTGAACATTGACACTTTAGGAATCAGTGAACTAAGATGGACTGGAATGGGACTGGAAGATAAATTGCCAATATCCGTTGGATCATTGAAAAAGCAAGAGAGTTCCAGGAAAACATCTACTTCTGCTTTATTGACTATGCCAAAGCCTTTGACTGTGTGGATCAAAATAAACTGTGGAAAATTCTTCAAGAGATGGGAATACCAGACCACCTGATCTGCCTCCTGAGAAATCTGTATGCAGGTCAGGAAGCAACAGTTCAAACTGGACATGGAACAACAGACTGGTTCCAAATCAGGAAAGGAATACGTCAAGGCTATATGTTGTCACCTTGCTTATTTAACTTATATGCAGAGTACATCATTCGAAATGCTGGGCTGGATGAATCACAAACTGGAATCAAGATTGCTGGGAGAAATATCAATAACCTCAGATATGCAGATGACACCACTCACGGTAGAAAATGAAGAAGAATTAAAGAGCTTTTTGATGAAAACGAAAGAAGAGAGTTAAAAAGTTGGCTTAAAACTCAACATTCAGAAAACTTAAGATCATGGCATCTGGTCCCATCATTTCACGGCAAATAGATGGGGAAACAGTCAGAGACTTTATTTTCTTGAGCTCCAAAATCACTGCAGATAGTGACTGCAGCCATGAAATTAAAAGACACTTGCAAAAAAAAAAAAAAAAAGACACTTGCTCCTTGGAAGAAAAGCTATGACCAACCTAGACAGCATATTAAAAAGCAGAGACATTACTTTGCCAACAAAGGTCTGTCTAGTCAAAGCTATGGTTTTTCCAGTAGTTATGTATGGATGTCAGAATTGGACTATAAAGAAAGCTGAGCGCTGAAGAATTTGTTTTTGAACTGTGGTGTTGGAAAAGGCTCTTCTGAGTCCCTTGGGCTGCAAGGAGATCCAACCAGGCCATCCTAAAGGAAATCAGTCCTGAATATTCATTGGAAGGACTGATGCTGAAGCTGAAACTCCAATACTTTGGCCACCTGATATGAAGAATTGACTCATTGGAAAAGACCCTGATGCTGGGAAAGGTTGAAGGTGGAAGGAGAAGGGGAGGACAGAGGATGAGATGGCTGATGGCATCACTGACTCAATGGACCTGAGTTTGAGTAAGCTCCAGGAGTTGGTGATGGACAGGGAAGCCTGGCATGCTGCACTCCATGGGGTCGCAAAGAGTCAGACACAACTGAATGACTGAACTGAACTGAACTGACTATGGGGGAAGCCTGACTGATACTTTTATAGGACAGTATCAGTTTCATCTTAGGTATATTTTCTGAAAACATTTTATCAAATATAAATTCTTCTTCATGTAAAACAGATCCTTACTTAGAAATTCATGTGCCTACTTTCAGATATACTAGTCTGTGGAGGTCACTGTAATCCTTTTATATTGTGGGTTATCTATTTTTAGAATTTGTTCAAGAAAATCAGAGCCAAACTGCGAAAATACATTAAAGCTTCTCCTGGTGGAACATAAGCCACAGATACTCTGTCAAAATCACATAAATGAGATTCTTTTTGTGATACTATAGCTGGAAAAGCATGGCATTTTGGAAAAAGAAGGGAGTTTGATATTATAAAAACTGGATTTGGTTCCCACCAATACATTTAATAATGATCAGCCACCTATGTTTACTAATTAACCTCTCATGACAATGTTTTATTATCTGTAATACGAAGAATCTTAAAAATGGTACTATCACTAGTTATTATGAAACTCATCATTATAAATTAGTAGATCCCACATAATGCATGACTTTTCTTTCCATAATGAATAATTTACACCCTTCTCAACTTAGTCCAGCAGCATATCAAAAACATCAAGAAACCAAACACACAGAAAACCATATGCCATTATAAAGTTTATCATCCTTTGCTTCTCCTATACCATGTTTTAATTAGCCTTAGTTTAATAGAAATAACATGGAATTTATCAGCAGAAATGCCTGAGGTAACACTGAAATTTTATAATACAACAGTATGAAGCAAAGTCAATCACTTGATATTTCTAATGGTTAGTATCTTCACCCATAAAATGTACTTAATAATCCCTACTTTTCAGTTTTATGAGGCTTAAATGAGGTAAAATTATAAATATTCAGAATAGAGTAAATGCTTAGTATTTAATATTCTCACTTGACCTTTTTTTGTATTTTCAGAGCCTTCAAAGAATATTCACATTAAAATATTTCCCAGAAATTGTCAGAATTAAAAATTACTAGATAAAGAATATTTACTTAAATAATTTTAGAAGGAGAACAACATAAAATTGTACAGCAAAGTCTCTAAATAGTATTTTAAAGTGGTCTTTTAAAGCAATCTCCTCTTCATTTAGATGATATTTTGAAGGGGAGCCTCGCGGGTTGCAAAGGGGAGTCCATGGGGTTCCAAGAGTCAGACATGATTTAGCAACTAAACAGAAACAACAAGAAGCTAATATTACATAAATACATCAAGGCTGACATCTTTGGTTGAATACTCCAGTGGATACAATTTTGTAGGTGAAAGGGGGCTTTGGCATGCTCATGTGCATCCTCTCTGCTTAAGAAGAAGCTACTACAAAGAGGTCTCTGGGGGAGAAAATACCTGGTGATTATCTGAGTTACACGCTTAGCACCATCCCTGAGGGACTGAGCACATTACTTCATACAATGTTCACAACAATTACATAAGTAGGTAATAGTACTTCCAGGTTGCAGATTTTGAAACTGCCAGAGACTGGGCATTGATACTATCAATCCCATTAGAACAGAAACTGAAAAACAACCAACTCTATATTTTGGGTGGTGCTTATGGCAGTATCTGACACACAGTAAATATTCTGTAAATGTTCATTTTCTCATATTCCTTTCAGGACCATACATTCACCATATAGTGTAGGTCTGTTAGAGAACAGTGATTTGTCTCCACAATGATTTGGCTTTGGGCTATTAGTCCTGGATGTTCACTGGAAGGACTGGTGCTGAAGCTGAAACTCCAGTACTTCGGCCACCTCATGCGAAGAGTTGAGTCATTGAAAAAGACCCTGATGCTGGGAGGGATTGGGGGCAGGAGCAGAAGGGGACGACAGAGGATGAGATGGCTGGATGGCATCACCAACTCGATGGGCATGAGTTTGAGTAAACTCTGAGAGTTGGTGATGGACAGGGAGGCCTGGCGTGCTGCGATTCACGGGGTCGCAAAGAGTCGGACACGACTGAGCAACTGAACTGAA
Source organism: Cervus canadensis (assembly GCF_019320065.1). NCBI lineage: Eukaryota > Metazoa > Chordata > Mammalia > Artiodactyla > Cervidae > Cervus > Cervus canadensis. Next base: position 52,048,942 of record NC_057396.1, on the reverse strand, counting down.
CTGAACTGATTAGTACTGTGCTTAATTTTGTTTAATTTTACTCTCAGGTTTTTTTAGAGTTGTAAAATAGTTTCTTAACTAAATTTTCATTTTAGTATATTATCCACGGTTTTATATGTCAAGAAATTAAAAGGAAAAGACAAAGTAAGACAAAAGGAGTTATATAATTCTGTAGAGAGAGAGTAAGCATAAGGTTTTTTTTTTTTAATGTCTGATCATTTTAGCCAGTAGACCAAGCAGATGGAAACATAAGTAAGATGTGCAATAAGATTAATTGGAGAACCATAAAGAAGGGCAAGAAAAGTGGAAAATTTAGCTGGGAATACCTACATAATAAATATAATCTGCTATTGAATTTAAAAAGAGATTCCTGATCTTCACATTATTTGCTTATTTTTTAAGCTTTTTTTAAATCTGATACTCACTTTTAAAAGAAGAGGGAAACATTATGGAGTGACTGTGATTTTATTCTCTCTTAGCTGATGATGTTTTTCAATACATTTAAATTACCTGCTGAACCAAGGATGAAATAAACTGATAAAGCTGAAAAATAATATTTTGAGCTGTATTTCCTCAGTGTTTATGCAAAAATACAGAGATCTCTGTATCTCCACAGTGAATATAAATTCTCTATGGAATGGAACAGTTGCAACATAATATAAATTATTAGTGACAAATTTCTGGCACAATATTTTATGTAACATCAAGCACTTAGGATTCAAGGGGGTGACCTCAGCTATTCTGATACATGCTCCTCAAAAGGAAAACTTCTGATGGCACTGAAGAGTGTTGGGAAATTCCAGGTAAATTTAGTTTGCACCACTGCAGATTTTTACATGTATTTGGGAAGGTGGTCCTTATACATGTTCAACTTGCACTTTATGCATGGAAACGTTTTGAAAATACTGAATACTGAAAACACTGAATACTCTGTACTTAGAAATATTTACATTTGTTGTTTGAATGCATAATCAACTGCTTGGATGTAAGGTCCATAAGAGCAGGAATTATATGAACTGTCTGGCATATATCAAGTGCCCATAATAGTGTTAAAATCAATCAATAAATAATTCTAATTAATAAACCTTTAAAATCTGAACCATACGAAAAAGGGAAATGATGAGTGAGAGCAGGAAAGATTTCAGAGTAATTGGGGGATAGGTTTGAGGAGGTTGGAAGTATTTCTAACGTTGAGCAACTTTGCAGAGATAGACTAAAAATTTCCCCTAGGTGATTCATGGAGGGATTTGATGAATCCCAGTATAAACATCTACTTATAAAATTGTATTGAATCCTGAATTTCATCCCAGAGATAAAAGACAAAGAATGTCTTTAAAATGCCTTCCTTATTCCCCAGAAGGATTTTAGTCAAAATGGGCTGACACTGACAGGATTTCTCCCTCCACTATAGAGCTTATGAGGCAGGCTACTCAGTTGGAATTTCAGGTTTACTTGACATGTATTCCATTTATCATTGCTATCCTTTGAATTGTAACCACTTTACCTCTAGGTTTTCATATGTGTAATTTGCCATGCATCTTACTCAGGATAAAGGTTGTCATACGTGAATTTCTGCTTCCCACCTGAGCTTTAAGAAATGGTCCTACATTTCACAGTATTTGACTCACTACAAAATTCAAGTCCTGGAATGTTAATATTTCTCCTAGACCAGATAACTAAGAATGGAAAGAAATCTCTGCTCCTCATAAAAATCTACTTAACTAGAAAAGAAAGAATAAAGGATGCCTTTTCGTGATTATAGATAGTGGTGGTGGTAGTGGTGGGGGTGTATCCAAGATGCATTGCTTCTGAGATGCTTTCATTAAATTGTTCTAGTAGAGCAGAGACTGGTTTTTTTTCTTTTTGTTATATCTTCTCTGTCTGCCACAGAGAGAATGCTGAACAATATGTATTGGATCAAGAAATTAAGTTTATGTAAAACCAAGCCAGGCATCGATGACATGGGAATAAAACAGCTAGTCCTAATCCTCAAGGAGTTCTCAGCCTAATGAAGGGAATAAATGTATGTGATTACTGTGCAAGATGATAAGCCTACCAGTGCTGATAAACATTCCAGTGCAAAAGTAGCACAGAGGAAAACTGCTGCATTCAGATCAGTAAAAGTGGGAGACAGTAAAGGCTTCCTACAGGGGATGGTGCTAAAATTAATTCTTCAAGCATGTCTAGGAATTAGTCATGTAAGTAATGGGGAAATAATTATTAATGACCGAAAATATGTACAAATGCAGGAAAGAAGGCCACATTGGTACATGTCTAGGTGTAGCATAGTGAGAAGCAATTTTTTTTTATCTTCTTGTTCTTGATGGTCTCCTATCTTCCCCCTTTATTTCAGCCACAGTACTAACACCACCAAGTCCCATAAATACTGTCTTCAAAAGAGAAATTTAATTACTATATTATTATAGACTGAACTATGTCCTCCAAAATTTATATGTTGAAGTATTTATCCCCCAGTAGTTCAGAATGTGACTGTATTTGGAGATAGGTCTTTAAAGAGGTAACTGTTAAAAGGGATAATTCGAGTTAGCTATAATCCAACATGACAGTTTTCCTTATGAGAAGGAAATTAGGACAGAGACACATAAAGAAGTAAGACCATGTGAAATCAAAGAGAGAAGACAACTATCAACAATGCAACAAGAGAAATGACCAAAAGAAATCAAACCTGCCAGCACATTACTCTCAGACGTGTAGCCTCCAGAACTGTGAGCAAATGCATTCTGTTGTTCCAGCTACTCAGGCTGTGGTACTTGGTCATGGTAGCCCTAGCAGATTAACACAATGAATGATACCACGAGTGCTCTTCCAACACTGATAAAAGGATTAAGACGCTCACAAAAATCATATCAAAATAAAGATCCTTCCTTCATTTTGTATTCAGTTCAGTCATTCAGTCGTGTCTGACTCTTTGTGACCCCATGGACTACAGCATGCCGGGCTTCCCTGTCCATCACCAACTCCTGGAGTTTACTCAAACTCAGGTCCATCGAGTCAGTGATACCATCCAGCCATCTTTGTTGGACCTTTGTTGGCAAAGTAATGTCTCTGCTTTTTAATATGCTGTCTAGGTTGGTCATAACTTTGGTTCCAAGGAGCAAGTGTCTTTTAATTTCATGGCTTCAGTCACCATCTGCAGTGATTTTGGTGTCCAAGAAGATGAAGTCTCTCACTGTTACCACTGTTTCCCCATCTATTTGCCATGAAGTGATGGGACCAGATGCCAGGATCTTCAGTTTTCTGAATGTTGAGTTTTAAGCTAACTTTTTCACTCTCCTCTTTCACTTTCATCAAGAGGTTCTTTAGTTCTTCTTCACTTTCTGCCATAAGGGTGGTGTCATCTGCATATCCGAGGTTATTGATATCTCTCCCAGTGATCTTGATTCCAGCTTGTGCTTCATCCAGTCCAGCATTTCCCATGATGTACTCTGCATATAAGTTAAATAAGTACGGTGACAATATACAGCCTTGACATACTCCTTTCCTGATTTGGAACCAGTCTGTTGTTCCATGGTCCAGTTCTAACTGTTGTTTCCTGACCTGCGTACAGATTTCTCAGGAGGCAGGTCAGGTGGTCTGGTATTCCCACCTCTTTAATTTGTAGAATTAAAACCCAACATGGAAGACATCAGCTCCTTTATATTAGAGAAGGCCACCTAAGGCCAGTCTGAAGACACCAGAGCAGCTCATCAAGATTATCTGAAACAAGTTCAGAGGAATGCAGGCTGTTTACCCACTCTAATCTTATCGGCAACCCCACACTTGAACTGTTGCTATAAAACTCCTCATCAAATGTCCCAGGTTAGGACACACAATTTTGAGTGGCACAAGCCTACTGTGGCCCCTTTGCCTGGTGAAACAATAAAACTATCCTTTCCTACTTCACCCCAAACTCTGTCTCTGAGATTCTATTCTTGGCACTGGTGCAGGGAGGCCAAGATTTCAGCATCAAATCCACAAGATAGAACACAATCCAGGTGTTGGCAGTTCTTTCTAGAATGAGACTACAGTATGCAGAGGAGCACTGCATCTTACTGTTGAGTATGCCTTCTTATTATTCCAAACTACCATTCCAGACACTAAATAATCTACTCAATATCCAGTAGAGCAGACAGAACAAGCAAATGAACTATTTGTTTCAGAGGCCTTGTCCATGAAACCCAGGTAACTCAGAGTGTGACGCAGACTCAAAGCTGGCAAACACAAGGTAGACTGGCATAGTGCATTAAGCAATCAGATTACCCATCCTCATAGCTCATCTTTACCACTGACCAGTCGTTAGGCCTTGGATAAGACTGTCATTCTCTCTTAATTTCAATTTCTTCATCAAAAATGGAAACACATTTGACTCATTGGTTTCTTAAGATTATTTCAAAATAAAGCATTCTCTCATTGCAGATTTCAAAGATATGCCCAATTTAAGTGTTCTCTTATTTTTATATATTTTAGTATATTCTGCTATATTCTGTAGAGCATTGGTGCAGATATATGACCATGGTCAGTGTGCAGGGAGATGTTATGGGCTACAGCAGCGGCTTCCACCAAAGACAGTGCAGTGAGAAAAAGGGTTTGTCTCCTTTGGACACGGTCTTCCATCGTTATTGTGAAGTGTTAAAGAATGTCTGCTTCCTGAATCGTCACGCCAGACAGGATGACCGAGACCCCAGTATTGTTGTCCTTTGTGAATTCTGACTTTAAATTAACTAAAATCTAACAAAGGAAGTTCTCACTTTCATACTGTCCAAGTGTTTCTTTCAGGATCAGTGACATAGAAGAATCTTTCAGGTGGATTACTTAAAAAAGGTTTACTCAGGGCACTAGTACACTAATATTCTACCTTAAATATTAATTTTGTTCAGGTTTTAGAAATAACATGAAAAGATTTTTTAAAAGTTTTATCTTAAATGAAATGCAGTTCACTGGTGAGTGGTGAAGAAAGGAAAACTGGTATGAAGAGTGTGTAAACGCATATGTGTATCTGTCTAATAAGTACAAGCAGGGGTTTTTGTGTGAGGGAGTGTTCAAATTACTGCAGAGTTGGTATGTGAAAAGCCTGGAATAAGATTAATGAGAATAAAGATTAAATAATTAGGAACACCAAGTGCTCAAAACTATTCACTAAAGTGACTCACTTTTCTTAAGAAGGTGATAAAAGTAGTACTCCATGGAAGAGTTTAAAAACTACTCTATTTAAATACTAGAAAATTAAAGAGCAATTCACAAATCTATCTTCAGGCCCCCTTGGCCTCACTCTATAAGAGACTTTGAAATTTTAGTTCAGAAACCAGAGGAAAACTATTTGGAGAGCAAGACATCTCCTATTGAGATTCTAGTAATTCATAGCTTTGCTAAGATAGCACTATCTTCAGAATATCACTTTTCACGATGCTTTCTAACTGTATTTTACACTCCAAAATAAGACTGACTCACCAACTATATCATTTTAAAATTTTGAAAATTAAAAAAAATTTGAGTATCTCAATTTTTAAAAATTGAATTAAATAATGTTATTTTCTGAGTTTCTCTTGAAGTCAAGGCTAAAGTTGAATTTAGTTTTATGAAAACAGCACACCTAGAATCAAATAGCTGTGCCTCAGACTTTGATCCAGGATAGAAGGATAAGCCTCCTGTTCCCTCCCCACACTCCCTCCCTATATATCCTTTTTAGTTAGATTTCTTTTTCATTTTTCTTGTTCATATTTAGGAAAACTAAAACAAATTTCATTTAAAAAAACAGGCTGTGTGTGTGTGTGCTTATGTGTGTAAAAGCAGAAGGATATAATAGCACCTTCATTTAACAGATTAAGGATCTTATGATTAGAGAAGTTAAGTGAACTGCCCAAAGAAGAAAACAACTAGCTAGTGACAGAGCTAAAAAGATGATTTAGTTCTCTTCCTTATCAATTCATTGTCTCAACCCCATCGTTCAGGTGGTAAACTGCTTCAACACTGAAGGACGGCAGTGAGGAATTCAATGGAAATTTTTGCATAAAATCAGCTCAGTGATAGTATGTAAGGTAGCAGAAAATTTGTAAAATAGTATCCCTTGAAAATTTACTTCACTGTAGTCTGTATATTGGAAATGAAAAGATTAAACAGGAATACAGAAATGCTTTGACCTAGGGGTGATTAAACATGTTAGCTACTCAGGGAGTGTTATGGCATCTAGAACTATGCCCATCATGGGACTCTTCAGTTACAAATGCAATCAAATGATGACCTGGTCCTCCAGAGAGAACAGAGTCTACTCTTTTTTATTTTTATGTATTCACCAACATGTGCATGCATGCTAAGTCACTTCAGTTCTGTCCAACTCTTTGCGACCCTATAAACCACAGCCCACCAGACTATTCTGTCCATGGGATTCTCCAGGCAAGAATACTGGAGTGGGTTGCCATGCCCTCCTCGAGGGAATCTTCCCAACCCAGGAATTGAACCCTCATCTCTTAAGTCTCCTGCATTGGCAGGCAGGTTCTTTACCACTAGTGACCCCTGGAAAGCTCTCACTGATACCGATGAGTAGAACAAAGATGGCAGCCAACCAGAAAGCATAAAGTGCTCAAAGCTGCAGGAGAAAGAAAATGTCAAGCACACACAAATACAAAAGGAATTTTTCCTAGTTTATGAGCAAGTCTTTTGCAACGCAAGTGGCAGAGAGTTATTGCTCACCAAAGAGCCCACCACAGGCCAGCAGAAGAGGCAAAGAATTACACAATTCAAGCAGAAGTAATAGAAACCAGAACACCATAAAATTCATTCCTTAACTAAAGCTGGCTAAGGCCTTTCATTTGTTCCTTTGTGTAGTGATTGATAATTAATATCAGAATATCACCATTTGTTACCTCTTATACTAACTACATAGTGGAATGAGTTCAATTATCACGCCATTGAATAAATTCAGGTTTTTTTCTTATAAGTAACCTTTTGTTGTCTTCACAAAGTACTATATAAACAAAGCCATGCAAGTATACAGTGGGACTGAAGGATGTCTGGATTAAGAGGGTCCTGTTCAAATACGGCCATCAATATTCACACACCAGAGTGGCGAAGCTAGATAATCAGTCTCCATCCAAGACTATTTCAAAGAGCTGTGCAAATATAAGTCATGGGTAACATTTTATCTTTGCTTAAGTTACAGCTCTGATATAAAAGGAATACAGAAATGTAAAGGCAAATAAAAAATGGTGCATCCCACAGAATTAAAGAGTATCACAAAAAAATAAGAACTTCAGAACTTCAACAAGTTATTTCAACAGAATGGCTGTGTCTTGGTAAACAGTATCTGCATATAGAATCCAGTTAAGCTCCATTAGTTGACTTCAAGAGGATATAATTGAAAAGATTCCTTGAAAGAAAGTCTCTGTCTTTTGTCGTACCACTTGCCATAGTTTTTCTTCAGTTTCTCTATATTTCCTGTCATTCATTCAAAATAAACATCAAAGCCAATATCACAGTCACATACAATAACCATCTCATTTGGGAAAGAAGGCTAATTTGAAAAAGAACTTGGAAGATATAAGTTTTAAATCTTCCTCTTAAAAGTGACTGGAGTTCCCAACTAAATTAACCTTCTGGTCTTTCAATAATATTCCTCTCTCTTCAAAACAGTCAGAGGACACAGACAGAAATGGAAACTGAAAAAGGCTCCATCACTACTTCAACTGAGCTGAAACAATGGTTTCTGTGAATACCGGTTCTTTCAACTCCCAATGGCCTGTCTCTTGATTTTAACAACTAACAAAAGACTGACAAAAATAAAAGTGCTTATGAGTCTAATAATCACTGAGTAACTGATGATGGGAGAACATAGTGACTTTTTGTAGTATTTTTTTTCCCTGAGTCTTCCAATTTTCATTACAGTGCTGAATATGATCTTAAGATTTAAGACTTGACTTAATGGTCATGTTTGAAGTCTGAAGAATTTTACACAGAATATTCAGGTGTACTCAGGTACCTTTTTTCACAAGGTAGCAGTTTAAGTTTGGGTTAGTGTCTGGGTCAAGGAAATTATTAAGTTGCTATCACATATTAAGTTCAGATTAAATTTGAGTCAGTAATACTATTTACCCAGGCAGCCAAAATATTTTTCTTATGAAACCAGAAGTAAAGAAAAGAAAGTATATTTAAAGAATGCATTTTAGCAAAGCTTGATTCTAATATTTCATGTCTCTGGAGACCAGTTTCAATGAAAAACTTCCCACAAGACTAAAGAACATAGGGACAAAGTACAATGCTGGTGCTTTACATAATTTCCAGTGAACATAGCTTTCAACAGTCACACTGAGTATCTTTGAAATAGCCCAATGTTTTGTTTTCCTGTAACAACATTGGCTAAAATGGGCCTTTGAAGACAGCTATACTATCAAGGGAAGCTCTGGTATGAATAAACATGGGAATAAATTTTTACGTACAGCTTTACTGGATATGAAGGGATTGCCTTAGTGCTCTTTTTCTCATATGCTGAGGGGCCACCACAAGAAAGAGAATTATGGTCACTGAATGATGATGATGGTGACAGCAAATACTGTCAAATATTTATTATGTACTATTTAACTTATATGCAGAGTACATCATGAAAAACTCTGGGCTGGAAGAAGCACAGGCTAGAATTAAGATTGCCAGGAGAAATATCAATAACCTCAGATATGCAGATGACACCACCCTTATGGCAGAAAGTGAAGAAGAACTAGAAAGCCTCTTGATGAAAGTGAAAGAGGAGAGTGAAAAAGTTGGCTTAAAGCTCAACATTCAGAAAACTAAGATCATGGCATCTGGTCCCATCACCTCACGGGAAATAGATGGGGAGACAGTGGAAACAGTGTCAGACTTTATTTTTTGGGGCTCCAAAATCACTGCAGATAGTGACTGCAGCCATGAAATTAAAAGACGCTTACTCCTTGGAAGGAAAGTAATGACCAACCTAGATAGCATATTAAAAAGCAGAGACATTACTTTGCCAACAAATGTCCGTCTGGTCAAGGCTATGGTTTTTCCAGTGGTCATGTATGGATGTGAGAGTTGGACCATAAGGAAAGCTGAGCACCGAAAAATTGATGCTTTTGAACTGTGGTGTTGAAGAAGACTCTTGAGAGTCCCTTGGACTGCAAGGAGATCCAACCAGTCCATCCTAAAGGAGATCAGTTCTGGGTGTTCATTGGAAGGACTGATGCTGAAGCTGAAACTCCAATACTTTGGTCACCTGATGCAAAGAGTTGACTCATTGGAAAAGACCCTGATGCTGGGAGGGGTTGGGAGCAGGAGGAGAAAGGGACAACAGAGGATGAGATGGCTGGATGGCATCACCGACTTGATGGGCATGAGTTTGAGTAAACTCCAGGAGTTTGTGATGGACAGGGAGGCCTGGCGTGCCGCGATTCATGGGGTCGCAAAGAGTCAGACACGACTGAGCGACTGAACTGAACTGAACTGATGCACTATCATAACCATGCAAAGAAATAAGCTCATTCAGTCTTCACAGTAACTGTAGGAGTAACTATTATTATCTTGATTTTACAGATAAAGAAGCATAGAAGGGTTAAAGTAATTTGCATAAGTAAGCAGCTGAGTCAGAATTTCAACCCTAACCATCACAGACTTATCCACAGTCCATGACGTTAACCATTTAACCAACCATGCTAAATTTACTCGGAGAAGGCAATGGCAACCCACTCCAGTACTCTTGCCTGGACAATCCCATGGACGGAGGATCCTGGTAGGCGGCAGTCCATGAGGTTGGTAAGAGTTGGACATGACTAAGCGCCTTCACTTTCACTTTTCACTTTCATGCACTGGAGAAGGAAACGGCAACCCACTCCAGTATTCTTGCCTGGAGAATCCCAGGGAAGGGGAAGCCTTGGTGGGCTGCCGTCTATGGGGTCACACAGAGTTGGACACGACTGAAGCGACTTACCAGCAGCAGCAGCAGCCAAATTTACTATGGTATACATACTATACTATACTTTATTCTACTATACTATATCATACCATACCAGACTATTCTACTCTATGGCAGATGCTTTTTTGCCCCCCAAAAGTATCAATTTAATCTCCACCTAATCTGCTATCCATTACTAATCTGCTATTAAAAAGTTAACTAGAGTGAAAATGCTAAATTATGGAGAAAAAGTAATTGTCTAGAATAATTTAATCACGCAAAGTCTAGGACCCTTATCATTTTTCATTCTTCACTCAACAAATATTTCTTGAGCATTTATCATGTGCCAGATACTTAGCTTAGACCAGAGTTACAGCAGAGACCAAGGCAAATAGGGGCTGTGCATTTAAGATGCTAAGGTAAGACAATAAGATGATAATAAACAAGGAAACAAATCAACCTTAGTGCTACCAGGGAAATAAAATGGGTAATATGATAAAAGTGACCTAGGGTTGCTTTAATAGCATGGGAAGAAAGTCTCCTTTATGGAATGACATCTGAATTGAAATCACAATCGTGAGAAGGGGCCACCCTGGTCTGATCTGGGGCAACAACAGAAGCAAGTCAGTGAAGAGCTGTATAGACAAGGGACTGTTTGTCATTTACAGTAAAGAGTAGAAAACTTTGAACCACAAGTCATGACTCATTTTCAGGAGGCTGAATGTAAAAGAAGATGTAAATTAGTCCTACTTCTTGCTCCAAGGCAATGAAATGAAACTCTAATTAGCATAAATGGGAGGTCTCAAGCTTGTTGTAACCACATGATTATGAAGGATCTATTTTAACAATGTGTTTTCAAATTATTTTTTTGTGTAAAGAAGCAATACATTACCATGTAAATAGTTTAATAATTTTTAGTGCATCTATGAATATCACCAATTTTTAGCAGGTCTATTAAGTTACAAATTTAAAAAAAAAATCTTAACACAAAATCATAAATGTCTTTTAATCCAAATTAGGATTAATATAAGTCTTTTTAAAATGCTGGACAGAAATGGATACAGTTCCATGAAATGCTAAAAGAAGCTATCTCTAGTTAGAAGAACCTTGAATTTAGATTTTCCAAATTTGGGTTAATGATATGAAATAACTGTCCAAAATGTGCTTAGTCAGTCACTCAGTCATGTCTGACCCTTTGTGACCCCATGGACTGCAGCCCAACAGGCTCCTCTGTCCGTCCACAGAATTCTCCAGGCAAGAACACTGGAGTGGGTTGCCATTTCCTTTTCCAGACAAAAATAGATAAACAATTAAATACATTATAAAACTTGACTATAAAAAAAAAAAAAAACTTGACTATAATGAATTACCAGACAACAAATAAAAAGGATGCTTGCAATAACAGGGACTTCAATACTCTTTCTTCTGGTTTTATATAACATGCAACATTCACCACCTACTAAAGCACTATATATAATTTTCATGTTCATGGCTGTGAATTTTCTCCTATTCTGGGATAAATTAATATAAAGTATTATTACAAATATATATATAATTATAAATGCAATAAATTATTATAGAAATATAATAATTGTCAATGCAGAATCCCTGCCTATACTGTTCAGCTGCATGAAGCCTACAACAGTTCTGACATTCAATAAATACTGAATGAATGAATAAATAGATGAATAGGTAGATATAATTGTTTTAATGGTTGAAAGTTAAAATATTTTGAGGATCTAAATTTTAAAGAATATTAATGTTAAACCAGATTACTTTCTAATCTCTTTCATCTTTAATCTATGATTGTAAATTAAGACCACTAAAGTCAATACATTTTGATGACACTGAAAAAAGTGGTATGCACACTAAGAAAATACTAGTTAACCCCATAGGAAATGTTGCTATAGAGACTGTGCTGAAAAAAATCAATTAATGATCAAGCTTCCTTTTCTTGATCTTGACAAGCTAAATTCTCAAACCAGTCTAATTGAGTTTAATATGATGTGAATCCTAGAAGTTTAATTCTATGTTCTATGCAAGCACATGTACACATGCACAACCATTCTATATACAACGCTCAAATGATGGTAGCAGAAAGGGAGGTAGACATTTTCATGAAGAGATTTTCTAAATTGTTGAAACTTGGAAATTTTGGATTTTAAAATCATTGCACCATTTATCTAACAGTCCATGTAAACAATCCAGTTTTTGTCTTTTATACTCATACACAAGAGAAAGTTGCTTATTTTAGAATCAGTGCAGCCCTTAAATTTCACACTAACTTATGACATTCATAAACACTTTCATTCAAGTGCAGTAGAATGTTTAAGATTAAAGGCTGACACGCAATATACTAAGTTATAAACACAGAATACTTGTTAAAATTAGGGACTGGCATGTAAACTTTAATACATGCATTTGGGCATGTATAACTTTTCCATTACTAATTATTTTCAGTTTACAAAGAGAAGAAATGTCTATTATAGAACCTTTCACCTACATGGAAAGACAAAACAAATAAAGCTCTCTATATAAGAGCAAAAGTAAAAATACATTGTTGTTGTTATCCTATGACTCATGCTTTTTTTAGAATGAAGAAAAAATATTCAGATTTTTTAGAATCATTTTTAAAATTATTAACTTCTTAAGATTTATTATGGTTTTTGTCAGCTTTATTTGTAAAATCCTGAAGCAAATTATGTAAAATGTGTTGCAACAGGAAACATATTTTGACAAAGGAAAGATATGATAATAATTAAAAGTATGATTTGTTGTTGATGTTGCTGTTTAGTCACTAAATCTTCTCCAACTCTTTGTGACCCCATGGACTTGTAGCACGCCAGGCTCCTCTGTCCTCCACTACCCCGCAGTTTGCTCGGATTCATGTCCATTGAATCAGTGATGCCATCTAACCATCTCATCCTCTGTTGCCTCCTTCTCCTTCCATCATTCCCAGCATCAGGGTCTTTTTCCAATGAGTCGGTTCTTCACATCAGGTGGCCAAAGTATTGGAACTTTAGCATCAGTCCTTCCAATAAGTATTCAGATTTGATTTCTTTTAGGATTGACTGATCTGATCTCCTTGCTATCCAAGGGATACCTGAAAGTCTTCTCCAGCACACAGTACCAAAGCATCAATTCTTTGGTACTCAATCTTCTTTCTGGTCCAACTCTCACATCTGTGCATGACTACTGGAAAAACCACAGCTTTGACTATATGGACCTTTGTTGGCAAAGTGATGTCTCTGCTCTTTAACATGCCATTTAGGTTTGTCATAGCTTTTCTTCCAAGGAAGAAGTGTCTTTTAATTTCATGGCGGCAGACACCATCTGCAGTGATTTTGGAGCCCAAGAAAAAAAGTCTGTCAGTTTTTCCACTTTTTCCCCTTTCTATAAGGGAAATAAGTAAGATACTTACTGATAAAAAGTAACACAGCAAACTTAAAAAACATTTAATCACCTGCAATCAAACTGCAATCACCCAAAATGCTTTAGGGAAAGGGAAAATATAACTTAAAGCTATTCTATTTTGGATGATCTATGTAAAGTTTCACAAGTTATACTATTTAATCCAAGCAATGTACAGAAGAGAAAATATAATTACAACCAATCTTATAGAATAAAACACCTGGATTTTAGAGATCATAAGCAAACTGTTAATATCATATGAATGAAAACTGTAAAATTCATAACCAGTTTTGGCAGACTTCAAACCTTTTATGATTCTATCAATACTTTTCTATACATGGAACTATGAGGGAGGAGGTGCCAGTACAAGAGAAAGAATCCTTGATAATTCAAATTTATGAAAAACAGAATTTCGACACCAAATGTATGTTTTCCCTAAATTCAAAATCTTTTGGAACTGTATATATCCTCATTTCTGACCCAATAAGGATTACAGACTAAATGAACCTGATATTTATTTGAAAACTGGGGATTCTGAAGACACTTGAATTGGTATTTCACATCATCAAATCTCACATGAGAAATGCACACATTTCTTTAAAAAATTGTTTTATGTTTCAAATTCTTTTGAGGCAAAACAAACAAAAACTTTTAAAAGACTGCTTGAAGTATAATACATTGTTGATGAGAAAAGAAACATGACTCATGAGAAAAAGCCTCAGAGGCTTAATTCTGATTCATAGCCCTCACTTGCCCTTAGGTTGATGAACATACCCTATTCTTCTTCTGTGCATAAGCATTAATACCACTAATTGAAGATGACTGGTTCACTACTATTGTTCCATTATGTCAGAGATAAAGTTGGACAAGTCACACCCCCAGAGATTACAGGGTGTCAATTCTCCTATTGAATCTCCATCAAAACACATCTGAATGGCTACCATGATCAAAGGTCACTCTTCTGCACTTTCTTCATTTAAGTATGATTCTCACAGAGTTTGTTCTTTTTTTTTTCTCTTTTTCTTTTTCTTTCCGTTTTTTTTTTAAATCTTTTTTTTTTTTTTTTTGATTCTCACAGAGTTTGAATACTCTTGGCAAACCCAAAGTTCTGATCAAAGGCCAAGACTCCTGAGCTTTAACCCCAGATGATCATCTTTATGAAAATCATCTATTCAGAGAAATACAAAAAGGAAACACTGAAGAAGAAACAGAAAAATTCTTATGAAAAGACAAATCTTTAATAAGAACATGCACTGTGGGTGGGGTTGTAAATTAGTGCAGGCACATGAAACAGTATGGAGGTTCCTCAAAAAATTGAAAATAGAAATACCATATGACTCAGAAAATTCCATTTTGGGTATTTACCCAAAGAAAATGAAAATGCAAATTCAAAAAGATATGTAGATACCTCTATGTCCACTGCAGCCTTATTTACAATAGCCAAGATATGGAAGCAACCTAAGTTTCCATCAACAGACAAACTAATAAAGATGTGGCATACACATACAAACACATACAATGGAATTCAGCCATTAAAAAACAAAATCATGCCATCTGGGGCAACAGAGATGGATCTACAGGCTATCATGCATGCTAAGTTGCATTAAGTCAGACAGAGAAAGAACAATACCATGACAGTCTCCCTTATATGTGGAATCCAAAAAACAAAACAAATGAACAAACAAAACAAAACAAAAACAGACTCACTCATTGATAAGAGAACATAGATAAGAGGTGGTTGTCAGAGGGGAAGTGAGTGGGGGAGGGGGGAAATAGGTGAAGGAGATTAAGAGGTATAAACTTCCAGTTTAAAGTAAGTCAGTCATAGGGATTGTGGTTTCATTCTGTCTGTCCTCTGATGGATGAGGATTAGAGGCTTGTGGAAGCTTCCTGATGGAAGGGACTGGCTGTGGGGAAAACTGGGTCTTGCTCTGGTGGACAAGGCCATGCTAGTAAATCTTTAACCAATTTTTTGCTGATGGGTGGGGCTGTGTTCCCTCCCTGTAGTAGGGGTAATGGCAGTAATGGCAATCTCCTTCAAAAGGGCTTATGCAAGCATGCCAGGCCTCTCAAGACTGTTTTAGTCAGTACCCCTAACCCCGTGGCAGACTGCCGACCCATGCCGCCACCAGAAACTCCCAGACACTCGTAGGCAAATCTGGCTCAGTCTCTTGAGGGAGTCACTGTTCCCTTCTCCTGGGGCCTGGTGCACATAAGGTTTTGTTTGTGTCCTTCAAGACTCTCTGTTTCCCCAGACCTGTGGAAGTTCTGTAATCAAATCCCACTGGCCTTCAAAGTCAAATTCCCTGCAGGTTCTCAGGCCCTTTGCCAAGTCCCCAGGTTGGGAAATCTGTTATGGGCCCTAGAACTTTCACCATAGTGCAAGAACTCCTTTGGCATAATTATTCTCCAGTTTGTGGGTCATCTGCTCCACGGGTCTGTAGGGGAGCTAACGGCAACCTTCTCTAAGAGAACTTACGCCACATGCTGCACCTCCCAGGATTGCTGCAGCCAAAGCCCCTGCCCCCATGGCAAGCCACTGCTGACCCATACTTCCACTGGAGACACTCAGACACTCAAAACCAAGTCAACTCAGTCAGTCTCTGGTGGAGGTCACTTCCCTGGGTCAAAAACATGTGAAAGTGCTGGCACTCAATATGCCAGCAAATTTGGAAGACTCAGCAGTGACCACAGGACTGGAAAATGTCAGTTTTTCATTCCAAACCCAAAGAATGGCAATGCCATAGAATGTTTAACTACCACACAATTACACTCATCTCACAAGCTAGCAAAGTAATGCACAAAATCCTCCAATTTGGAACCAGTCTGTTTTCCATATCTGGTTCTAACTGCTGCTTCCTGACCTGCATACAGGTTTCACTGGAGGCAGGTAAGGTGGTCTGATATTCCCATCTCTTGAAGAATTTTCCACAGTTTGTTGTGATCCACATAGTCAAAGGCTTTAGCATAGTCAACGAAGCAGATGTTTTTCTAGAATTCTCTAGCTTTTTCTATGATCCAACCAATGTTGACAATTTGACCTCTGGTTCCTCTGCCTTTTCTAAACCCAGCTAGTACATCTGGAAGCTCTCGGCTCACATACTGTTGAAGCCTAGCTTGGAGGACTTTTCTTGGGCTCCAAAATCACTGTGACAGTGACTGCCACCATGAACTTAAAAGATGCCTGCTCCTTGGAAGAAAAACCATGACAAACCTAGACAGCGTAACAAAAAAAGAGGTTACTTTAGCAGCAAAGGTCCGTATAACTCAAAGCTATGGTTTGTCCAGTAGTCCTGTATGGATGTGAGAGTTGGACTGTAAAGAAGGCTGAGCAACAAAGAATGGATGCTTTTGAACTGTGGTGTTGGAGAAGACTCTTGAGAGTCCCTTGGACTGCAAGAAGATCAAATGAGTCAATCGTACAGGAGATCAACTCTGAATATTCATTAGAAGGACTGATGCTGAAGTTGAAACTCCAATACTTTGGCTTCTTGATGTTAAGAGCCAATTCACTGGAAAAGACCCTGACTCTGGGAAAGATTGAAGGCAGGAAGAAAAGGGGACAACAGTGGATGAAAGGGTTGGATGACACATCCAACTCAATGGATATGAGTTTGAGCAAGCTCTGAGAGATGGTGAAGGACGGGGAAGCCTGGCATGCTGCAGTACATGGGGTCGCAAAGAGTCCGACACGACTGAGCGAATGAACAACACCGGAAGTCATGGGGATGTAAAACACAGCACAAGAAATATGGTCAGTGTTATAACTTTCTATGGGGACAGATGGTTATTAGATTTATAGTGGTGACCATTTCATAATGTATTTAAATGTCGAATCACTATCTTATACATGTGAAGCTAACATAATATTGTACCCCAAATGTATCTCAATTTTTAAAATATCAACAAAGAATGACACTAAAGAATCATCTTATTTCAAAATTAAGCTGATGAATTAGGAAATCAAATGAATCTCAGTCTAGATAAGAGACAGAAATTGTCTTTAGATTCCTCTACTCCTTTCTTCTTCCTTTTTGTAGTAAAAGTATATTATGGACTTTTTTGTAGATATATTGACTTCCCCTCACTGGCAAGTGCTCTATGTTGAAGACCTTTCTTCCCCCAGTTCTCCATACTGTCCCTTATTATAACATTGTCACATCTCACTTTTTAAACTTTCCCACCTGTGTCCAAATCCTCACCTCTGCTCTCTGCTCAAAGACAATGGGTTGCAAAAAAAAATTAACCTCTTTTGTTCAACTATCCAATTCCATGATTTTATTAAACTATATGTGTCTAGAAAGAATCATGCTTTCAGGAGGCAGAAGTCTTAAGCCAGCAAGCTCATCTGTGTCACTCTGTTTTCATCTCTGGGCGGCGTACCTGTCTTTACATGGCACCAATCTCAGAAGAAAGCAAAGAGGCTCTGATCCTGAAACAGAATGAGGCAAACTAAGAATAAACGATCAGAGAAGAGAAATGATTTTAAGATAGCAAAGTAAATAGGCAAAAAAGAACAGGAAATCTCTGACAACCATTCTTTTATTCATGTTTTATTTCTGGCTTTATTTGTATATTAATACTTCAGATGCATAACAACTTGAATACGGAGTAGTTCTATGTATAGGTGATTTTTTAAATTAACCTCTTGTAGATGTAGTGGATCCTGAACTTAAATAATAATAAAAACATACACCATGAACTCAGCAAATGTTTGCTCATAAAGAAGCAACGGATCCTAGATTAGCACCTACTGCAGACTGGTGAGGAAAGGCTCTGTGACTGTTCAGGGTCACCCATCATTAAGAAGTAGGTTATAGAAGTTTTTAGGATTGGAGAAGTAAGAACAACAAGAAAAAGGACAGGATAGTTTAGCATTTAAAACAAAACAAAAACCAAAATTCAATGCATTCTTTAAAAAAATAAATAAAAGCAACCTATGATGTGCACATTGAAATATGAGAGGGGCCTGCATGCCCAGAACTCAGAGTTATTCATGGCATTTATGTCACACTTTATCATCAACCATGTT
This sequence comes from Cervus canadensis, assembly GCF_019320065.1. Taxonomy (NCBI): domain Eukaryota; kingdom Metazoa; phylum Chordata; class Mammalia; order Artiodactyla; family Cervidae; genus Cervus; species Cervus canadensis. The sequence continues at coordinate 52,030,607 of NC_057396.1, read as the reverse complement.
GACTTACCAACAAAGTTACTATAACTTCACTTGTGTAAGAAATCAGTTAAAAAAATCAAACTTCCATTTCAAAAGTTAATTGCTAAAAAAATAAATAAATAAATAATTAAAAGTTCATTGCTGTGTACACCAATAGCAAACTATCTTCATCTCACTGGTCACACACAACTGGCAGAAATCTGGATTGCTATTCTGAGGAGGAGTACAAAGTATGAGAGGAAGAGAATGGTATGACTGAAGAGAGATGTTTCCCCAAAGCACATGGGGAACATAAGTGAAATCATGCAAATGAAGAATCTTCCTTCATCAAAAACTCAGGATGAATAAAGGCAGGTTGAGAGATTCTTACAATAAGGGAAAGAAACTTCTCAATATTGCCTAGGGATGAGTCACTGATTGCTTCACCCCTATTTTCTACAAATGGAGTTAATTTTACAATATTCATCAACACAATCATTCCCCAGAGACCAGTGAAGATGTAAATATGTGTTCTCAAATACCACCAGTAGATGGCAGGAGGAAACAGATGATCCAGTCCATGACTTTCACATAAAGCTCAAAGGAATGTTTCTTAATGGAGGCAAGTGTCAGTGAAATTCATTAAAGTCATAAAATGAAACATAGCAAACTCATCAGGCAACAGCAAAAGTTTCACTAACATAAATTTTCATGATTTTTTTTTTCAGCGTTTACTGTGAACTTTTATATTTCAATATATAAGGATAATATATTTAAGTTAGATATTGCAAAATTCATTTACCTAAAATAAGATATGCATGCTATTTATCTTGTTTTAAATGTAATCTTCCAGCTTTGCCTATGTGATAAAACCAAATTTTAATCTGACCAAAACATGTTTAATATTGAAAATGGAAAGTGTAGCAAGATAACAATTTTGAATCATTTTATTAATAGACTGAATATGCATTTAAGGGGTTAACAAGAGTCTGAGAAGACAGGGCTTACTAGGATGATTCAAGTAAAAACTGCTCCTTGGGTACATAAGCCAAGAGGTGAGAAATAGTTACAGCAGATAAGAAGTTGGATTTGTCGCTGCTCTGCTTAAAGCCAGCCAGTGAATTCTATTAACTTATAAGTAACTTGGTATTCAAACTTAAATTGAAGAAAGTGGGGAAAACCACTAGACCATTCAGGTATGACCTAAATCAAATCCCTTATGATTACACAGTGGAAGTGAGAAATAGATTTAAGGGACTAGGTCTGATAGACAGAGTGCCTGATGAACTATGGACAGAGGTTCGTGACATCATACAGGAGACAGGGATCAAGACCATTCTCAAGAAAAAAAAAAGGCAAAATGGCTGTCTGAGTAGGCCTTACAAATAGCTGTGAAAAGAAGAGAAGCAAAAGCAAAGGAGAAAAGGAAAGATATTCCCATTTGAATGCAGAGTTCCAAAGAACAGCCAGGAGAGATAAGAAAGCCTTCCTCAGCGATCAATGCCAAGAAATAGAGGAAAACAACAGAATGGGAAAGACTAGCAATCTCTTCAAGAAAATTAGAGATACCAAGGGAACATTTCATGCAAAGATGGGCTCAATAAAGGACAGAAATGGTATGGACATGACAGAGCAGAAGATATTAAGAAGAGGTGGCAAGAATACACAGAAGAACTATACAAAAAGATCTTCCTGACCCAGATAACCACGATGGTGTGATCACTCACCTAGAGCTGGACATCCTGGAATGTGAAGTAAAGTGGGCCTTAGAAAGCATTGGTAAGAACAAAGCTAGCGGAGGTGATGGAATTCCAGTTGAGCTATTTCAAATCCTGAAAGATGATGCTGTGAAAGTGCTGCACTCAATGTGCCAGCAAATTTGGAAAACTCAGCAGTGGCCACAGGACTAGAAAAGGTCAGTTTTCATTCCAATCCCTAAGAAAGGCAATGCTAAAGAATGCTCAAACGGCCGCACAATTGCACTCATCTCACACGCTAGTAAAGTAATGCTCAAAATTCTCCAAGACAGGCTTCAGCAATACGTGAACCGTAAACTTCCAGATGTTCAAGCAGGTTTTAGAAAAGGCAGAGGAACCAGAGATCAAATTGCCAACATCCACTGGATCATCGAAAAAGCAAGAGAGTTCCAGAAAAACATCTATTTCTGCTTTATTGACTATGCTAAAGCCTTTGACTGTGTGGATCACAATAAACTGTGGAAAATTCTGAAAGAGATGGGAATACCAGACCACCTGAACTGCCTCTTGAGAAACCTGTATGCAGGTCAAGAAGCAGCAGCTAGAACTGGACATGGAACAACAGACTGGTTCCAAATAGGAAAACTACGTCAAGGCTGTATATTGTCACCCTGCTTATTTAACTTATATGCAGAGAATATCATGAGAAATGCTGGGCTGGAAGAAGCAGAAGCTGGAATCAAGATTGCCAGGAGAAAATACCAATAACCTCAGATATGCAGATGACACCACCATTATGGCAAAAAGTGAAGAAGAACTAAAGAGCCTCTTGATGAAAGTGAAAGAGGAGAGTGAAAAAGTTGGCTTAAAGCTCAACATTCAGAAAACTAAGATCATGGCATCTGGTCCCATCACTTCATGGCAAATAGATGGGGAAACAGTGGAAACAGTGGCTGAGTTTATTTTCTTGGGCTCCAAAATCACTGCAGATGGTGACTGCAGCCATGAAATTAAAAGACGCTTACTCCTTGGAAGGAAAGTTATGACCAACCTAGATAGCATATTAAAAAGCAGAGACATTACTTTGTCAACAGAGGTCCATCTAGTCAAGGCTATGGTTTTTGCAGTAGTCATATATGGATGTGAGAGTTGGACTATAAAGAAAACTGAGTGCCGAAGAATTGATGCTTTTGAACTGTGGTGTTGGAGAAGACTCTTGAGAGTCCCTTGGACTGCAAGGAGATCCAACCAGTCCATCCTAAAGGAGATCAGTCCTGGGTGTTCATTGGAAGGACTGATGTTGAAGCTGAAACTCCAATATTTGGGCCACCTGATGCGAAGAGCTAACTCATTTGAAAAGACCCTGGTTCTGGGAAAGATTGAGGGCAGGATGAGAAGGGGACAACAGAGGATGAGATGGTTGGATGGCATCACGGAATCAATGGATGTGAGTTTGGGTAGACTCCAGGAGTTGGTGATGGACAAGGAGGCTTGGCGTGCTGTGGTTCACGGCTGCAAAGAGTCAGACACAACTGAGCAACTGAACTGAAGCAAACTGAACTTGCTTTTATCAAGGTCCTTTGAGATCTGGTTCCTGCCTACCTCTTCACTTCATTGCCTGCTATCGTCCCCCGTGCATCTCACACTACAGATCTAGAACACTGTTTTCTTTTCTGTATCTCTCTACTCATTTATCATATAGTGTGCCTTCCACTGGGAATGCCTGACTCTTCTCTGTAGGTTCATCCCTATTCTTGCTTCAGGGAGTGGTGGTTTAGTCGCTAAGTCATGCCAGACTCTTGCAACCCCATGGACCATAGCCTGCCAGGCTCCTCTGTCCATGGGATTCTCCAGGCAAGAATACTGGAGTGGGTTGCCATTTCCTTCTCCAGGGGATCTTCCCAACCCAGGAATCGAACCCAGGTCTCCTGCGATGCAGGCAGATGATTTACCGACTGAGCTATGAGGGAAGCCCCCATGCTTCAGAGGTTCCCATTAATATCTCCCCCCTTTTGAAAGTTTTTCCTGATTGTTCAACTGTCCCTCTACTGTGCTTTGGGCTGTTTTAGATATGTCCCTCTTGAGTTCTTAATCACAACCAGTTCTCAATGTTTATTCACTTCTCTGGTCACTTTATTGAACTCTAATAGTAGTTATCCATTCACTATCATTCAACAAACATTTGTGCCCACTGAATGCAATCTGTGAGGTATCAGACGTGCATTTGTGCTCAAACCATAGACTGTATCCTTTGAAAACTTTGTGTAGTGAGGAAAACCAAGTAACCCAGGAGACATTATCTTCTCCAAGTAAAAGATGGACTAAAACAGAAGGAAATGACATTTCCAACGTCACACAGATAGTAAATGGGCAGCCAGGATTTAAGGCCTGTCAAACCCACAACCAGTATCTCTAATCCTTATAATAGTTTTTACCAGGAAAAAAAAAATCCAGGCACAGACACAAGGCCTTGCCTATCTCTTACAATCATGGCAAGCTCCTGCTTGTGCCACATGGTACAGATCATTAAGAAAAAATCAAAATGCAAAATAGTAATACAGGCAATGTCATAGTTCGCAGGTCATGATAGAAATAAACAGTGCTTCTTTTCTATTGAAGATACTCCTCATGGAGAAACAGAAAAATGTAGTCAATGGAGCCCATAATTGAAGGTGCCTCTCATGTAATATGTTCCCATGATCACTCATACATTTTTGTAAGTTTGCAAAAGTTATAATGTATTAGAACCTTTGTCTCTATCTACTCTAATTTTCCTCTGTCACGCCTCACCTTTATCAAGTGGGGCTGTGGATTGGTCATGAGTACTTTTGTGACTTGACAGGGGAAGCTGAGTACGAACACATTTATTTAGGTTTTAGTGAGAAAATTATGGGCTTAGCACCTATAGCTATGTAGAATTAACTTATTTATGGCAGTACTGATGTACAGATGGCTCGTAGGAATATTCCTACCATCTGCTTGCTATGTGAACTCACCCATGATATGGCACAAACATATAAGGATAGTAATTGTGATTGTGAATAGATGTGTTCTATGTTGCTTTACTCCAGAAATTTGTAATTAGGGCTGAAATAACATTTGGAATGTACCAAACCTGAAACATCTGAGAAATTATACCAAACCCTATAGATGACAAATGAGAAACTAGAGAGAGGTATTTCCAAATTGGATAATAATTCTAAAAATGTGCATGGTATTATCAAAAATAATCGAGTATCTGAAAATAACTTTTTTAATGAAAATAAGCTTCTTCAACCAACGATGAGAGAGAAAACAATGTATCATTAAAAAATTCTCGCTACAGAAACAATTACTACAAAATCAATGTCATGTGAAGAGGTTATCAATGTTTCCCTGGTGGCTCAGTAGTAATTTGCCTGCCAATGCAGGAGACATGGGTTTGATCCCTGGTCCAGAATAATCCCACATGCCACAGGGCAAATGAGACCATGCCCTGCAGTTTCTGAGCTCTAGAGCCTGAGAGCTGCAACTACTGAGTCCATGCGCCACAACTCCTGAAGCGCAAATGCCCGAGAGTCCATGCTCCAAACGCAATGAGAAAGACACTGCAACGAGAAACCTGCACACCGCAGCTAGAGGGCAACGCCACTCACCTCAACTAGAGAAAAGCCCACGCAGCAGCGAAGACCCAGCACATCAAAAACAAACAAAATTATTGTTTTTTAAAAAGAGGCTATCAAAGACTATGAATCTGAAAACTAACAGGGAAAAAACATGGCAGAGGGTATCGGGCAGTTCATCAATAAAAATAACATGTCTTTTTTTTTTTTGGCAGTTTGTGCTTTTGTGCAATTGTCAGCATTGAAACAAAGTCTAACTGTAGTAATTTACTTTTCTCAATTTCAAATGTGCCCTTTCCCACCAGCTATTGTATATAAAAACTTGCATTATTTTTTGAAAGTGAGTAAGTGAAAGTCACTCAGTCATGTCCAACTCTTTGGGACCCCATGGACTATACAGTCCATGGAATTCTCCAGGCCAGAATACTGGATTGGGTAGCCTTTCCCTTCTCCATGGGATATTCCCAACCCAGGGATCGAACCCAGGTCTCCCACATTGCGGGCGGATTCCTTACCAGCTAAGCCACACGTGAAACCCAAGAATACTGGAGTGGGTAGCCTATCCCTTCTCTAGTGGATCTTCCCAATCCAGGAATAGAACCAGGGTCTCCTGCATTGCAGGTGCATTCTTTACCAACTGAGCCATCAGGGAAGTCCTTTTTTTTTTTCTTTTATTATATAAACTTCAAACTTCACAAATCCTGGATCATTTCTTACTCTCAAACCAGAAATAATTTCTCATTTGAATTTTCTGTGGGACGTTTATGGTCTCTATCTTTTTCTTCCACTTACTTGATCTTGAATAAAGTTGAATTATTCTAGTTCAGTGCCTATGACATGCAAAATGTTATGCAGAATTAAGAAGGCTTTCTAAATTGAGAATCTTTTCTTAATATGACCTCACCAGTGAGAGTTTAATAGATATTTTAAAATTTTGCTCTAAAGATAACATGACTTTTTATTTATAGTGAACTCACAACCCCCAAAAGAGCAGGGAGTAGCTTTAAGCTACAAGAAGAGAATGTGGACTTTTGTACTCCATGTTTCCTCTTGAACTGCATAACTGCTTAGGTATCTTAGGTGAGATGATATCTTTTCTGTCTTTCACTTTCCTCAGCCACATAAATTGGTATAATATTTAACGCTGCTGTGCTCAGTCGCTAAGTCGCATCTGACCCTTTTGTGAAGTGTACAGTTTGGACTATAGACCACCATGGACTGTAGCCTGCCAGGTTCCTCTGTCCATGGGATTTCCCAGGCAAGAATATTGGAGTGGATAGTCATTTGCTTCTCCAGCGGTCTTCCCAACCCAAGGGTTCCAACCCATGTCTCCTGCATTGGCAGAAAGATTCTTTACCACACAGTTACTTGGAAAGCCAATATTTAACCTTATCTTGTTTCAAAGACAGAGTTCATGAAAAAACTAAGAGATTCCAAGGAAAAGAGCTTTGTTTATTTTACCATAACAAAAATAAGACACGATTTCCTTTTACTCTGCTGGTTATTAAAGATTTCTACTCAAATAAAACAAACACCAAGTACAAAATGATTAAGCAGGCTCAGATAACACAGAAATTTTAATATAGCTCTTTGAAGTTCTGCCGAAATTTCTAACTTGTACTTACTTTCAAGTTCCCCATCTCACCATATCTCTTTCCCATGGGCTTAAACATCTCCTGGAAAAGCATATTTTAAATGTTTTGTGTTGTAGTTCTCAACTGGGGGCAATTCTGCTCCCCTGGGACTTTCGGCAGTGCCTAGAGATATTTTTGTTTGTCACAACTGGTTGGAGGGGTCCTGCTAGCATCTAGTGTTGTTGAGACAAGGGATGCTGCTAAATATCCTATAATGAGCAGGAAATCCTCTCAAACCAAAGAACTTTATGGCAAAAATGTTAGTAGTGCCAAGACTGAGAAACTTCAATCTGAGATGACAAACGCACAAAAGTTGTGATTTAACATGACAACTTCAAATCAAATTTTCAAATGATGACTGAAACCATCAATCTGCAGGACACCAGCTCTCCCCCACTTCACTGCATTTTATTTTCACATTAAAAAACATTTGTGCCAAGTTCTGGTGTATTTTTTTTTAAACATATCTCTTTTTTTGCCTTTTTTGGGGAAAAAAACTAATAGTCTGGAGCTCTACTTACTGCTATTTCTCTCAAGAAAAATATAAGTCTTTGCACATTTACTTACCTTATATAAAAATCCTGAGTGTTAACACTGTCTTTTGGAGAAATTCGTTATCAGTACAGCCGTTGGACAAATGCAAATTTGCAATGAGCTGAACAATGATATGAAGCAGCTGCCCAGAATATAACGGGTCAGAGGGTGTCACTGAACATAAATAATATCTAGAGAAGTGAGGAGCAGAGAAGGTAGCTGGAAGGATGAGTTTAACTAATTAAAATGTTATTGCTCAAGCAAAAGTAGAAGCTAGTATGAGAAAATATGGAAGAGAAAAATTCAAGAGACATTTACAACAGAGAGTAGAGAAAAAAACAATAAGGATTCTAGATGGTTCTAGTAAAAGGTCATCTGACTGCTAATACCACTAGGCACAGCTACAATGTTTTTCCTCTGATGATTCTTCTACCCAGGGTCAAACTGGCTGCAACAGGCAGTCATGGTCCAATTGTCTGGCATAAAGTGAAACCAGGACCACTTTTCCTCAAGACAAAAATTCTGTATTTCTGCCAATGTGCACTATAAACAGTGTTACCTGACCTTTTGAAAACAAATAAATACATTTCAGAAATGTTAAAGTTGTTAAAGAGGGAATTCCTTATACCCTAAGATAGCTAAATCATACAAGCCATGGGTATTCCTGAATTCTCCTGCCTGCAGTTCAATGTCCTTAGTTATTACACTGGTCACAATGCAAATTACATCCTCCACTTAACATGCTGGTCCATGTGTGAATACAGACACCAACCTCCCAACCCCCCAACTCCAATCATTCAGAAATGAACTAACACATTCATACATACACACACACACACCAAATATTCTTAATGACTAGGGTTTTATTTTTTAAGTTTAAATGTTAAAAAAAAGTAACAAATATCTAGAGATAATTTGAATTTAAACTTGCATTTATATCTCAAATACTTTTCAAATATTGTTATAGCATGTACTATGTCCCAGGTTTTCCTCCAAGCACTTAACAAATATTAATTTGACCTTACATCATCTGCATGAATATCACCCTTGTACAGATGGGAGTTGGTGATGGACAGGGAGGCCTGGCGTACTGCAGTCCATGGGTTTGAAAAGGGTCGGACACAACTGAGCGACTGAACTGAACTGAACTGAAGAGGTGGAGAAACCAAAATACAAGAGATTGTACAGAAACATGTCCAGGGTCAACTAGCTGATAAAAGATAGACTTGGGATTCCGAACAGATTATCTGAATTCAGAGTCTATGATCTCTCACTGTGACTCCCCAATCTCTACTTTATCCACCTAACTCCCATCTGAAGGTATATGACATGGTAGAGGCCATCATTACCTCAGTCTGTTGGCAATACAGGAAGACTTTCAGACTCCTTGAAATTCAGGCAAAAAGAGACAGAGACAGGAACAGAGACAGAGAAAAGTATTTTAAATCTCCTCTCCTACAGTCAAGAAATGCTACTAAGTTTTCAACCTGTCTGTAAACTAGACACAGGTCATATCTTTCACAAAAATTAACTCAAACTAGATTACTGACCTAAACAAAAACTAGAAAACTATAAACTTTCTGGTAGACAATAAGGGAGAATATCTGTATGATGCAATACCAAAAGTGCCATTTGTGGAAGAAAAACTGATAACTTGGACTTTAAACTATTGCTCTGAAATGGCACTTAGTGGATGAGAAAGACACACCACGGATTTAGAGAAAATATTTGAAAAGTAAATATCTGATAAAAGACTTGTATGCAAATCATAGAAATAACTCTTAAAAACTATATAATAAAACTAAGACAATCAAAAACTTGGCAAAAGATCTGACTAGACAACTAGACTCCTTATCAAAGAAGATGTTTGGCTGGCAAATAAACATATGAAAGATGCTCAAGATCTTGTCATTAGAGAGTTTAAATTAAAACAAAAATTAAATATCACTTCAAACATTTTAAAAATTTAAAAATTTTGTGTGTGTAGAGGGGTAGCAACATAAATTGCTGACCAGGATGCAGAACAATAAGAACTCTCACTCACTGCTGATGAGAATGCAGAATGGTACAGTCAATTTGGAAGACAGTTTGGCTATTTATTTCAAAGCTAAGTACAATTTTACCATATACTCCAGCAATCATACTCTGAGGTGCTTATTAAACTGACTGAAAATAAGTCCACACAAAACTTTCACATGAAAATTATAGTAGCTTTATTCATAACCACCCAAATTAGAAGCATTCACGATAGGCTTCAATAAGTGAATGGCTAAAAAGACTGTGGCATGTACATACGACAGAACATTATTCAGCCACAAAATGATAAAAGCTAATCAAGCCACAAAACAACACAGAAAGTGAAAGCGAAGTCACTCAGCTGTGTCTGACTCTTTGCAACCCCATGGACTATAGCTGACCAGGCTTCTCCGTCCATGAGATTTTTCCAGGCAAGAATACTGGAGTGGGTTGCCATTTCCTTCTCCAGGGGATCTTCCCAACCCAGGGATCAAACCCGGGTCTGTCACATTGTAGGCACACGCTTTACCGCCTGAGCCACCAGGAAGTCATAAAACAACACAGATGGACCTTAAATGCACATTGGTGAAATGCAAGAAGCCAATCCAAAAAGGTTGCATATGATATGACTCCAAATTACTCAACATTCCTTTAAATACAAAAAAAACTATAAAGATGGTAGGGAAAAAAAAAAAAAGTGGTCATTGCCAAGTGTTGGGTAAGGGAAAATTTAATGGGTAGAGTACAGTGACATACTGTTAAAGTTTTATCTATGATACTGGATGTGGAATGCAGGACAGTACACATTTCTTTGTGTACTAGCCTAGTTTATACTTATAACAACCTAGACAGTATAGTAAAAGGCACAGACATTACTTTGCCAACAAAGGTCTGTCTAGTCAAAGCTATGGTTTTCCAGTGGTCAGGTATGGATGTGAGAGTTGGGCTATAAAGAAAGCTGAGCACCAAAGAATTGATGCTTTTGAACTGTGGTGTTGGAGAAGACTCTTGTGAGTTCCTTGGACTGCAAGGAGATCCAACCAGTCCATCCTAAAGGAAATCAGTCCTGAATATTCATTGGAAGGACTTATGTTGAAACTGAAACTCCAATACTTTGGCCACCTGATGTGAAGAACTGACTCACTAGAAAAGACCCTGATTCTGGGAAAGATTGAAGGCAGGAGGAGAAGGGGATGACAGAGGATGAGATGGTTGGATGGCAACACCGACTCAATGGACATGAGTTTGAGTAGGCTCCAGGAGTTGGTGATGGACAGGGAAGCCTGGGGTGCTGCAGTCCATGGGGTCACAAAGAGCTGGACATGACTGAGCAACTGAACTGAACTGAATACATTTATTTAAACCCTTAGAACTTTGTGACACAAAGTACAAACCCTAAAACATGCAAATTAAAAAAAAAATCTAAACAGAGTTTTTTTCAGGAAAGAAGGCAGAATTTGACAAAGCCATTTACATTTATTGCAATACATGAAACATCCCAACTAAAGAGAGTAAAGAAAAACACTGCTATCCTGAACAAGTTTGACAATGAATGAAATTTGTAAGACTAAAGGCAAGAAACTATACATAGGTACAGTACGCTAGTGGACAAAGTTCTTTCTGTTGGGGGTTTAGGCTAACAATCCCAGTAACACTATACATGTATACTGACATTGAAAAATAAATCAGTAAATGGATGGTATCAACACATGGTTCAAGTCAAGTTTCTGATTGTTGAGAGTTGATTGTTACAGATAAACAAAGGAGGAGGCTACAGTGACTCATGGAACGGATCAGTTTAACATAGATGGATACCACTACACACTGAAATATTTACAGATAGATAGATGCACACATACAGGCTATTATGTTTACATATAGTTCACTGTACTTTCAGCTGAGAGAGCCTAACAGCAATGATATTAGAACACTAACATGCGTACTTCACACCCAGATGTTGGTTTCCATTTCTTCTTCAATAAATGGAATAGGAGTTTTCAGAAAAATATCTTGCTGAAGGACTGGGGAAAGAAACACACAAGAAGAGTCTGTAGTATCTTGCATTCTCCAAAAGTGTGGAATGTTTCATAAAGGAAAAAACAAACAAATAGTGGCAGCACAGCAAAGTGACACTGGGGATAGTTGAAACAGCTCCAAAGGCCAAAGTGTGTACAACTGAAGCAACACTGTATTAAAACTTAAAATATAAAATAGCTATGCATGTTTCCATACTGATAAAAATAGATGAGTCTTTAAACAAATGAGGGAAAATGAACAAATCTCCCATACAGAAGACCTCCAAATAATTTATCTGAATACTACTCCTTAAAGGATGTGAAAACAACTTGCTACTCCATAAATGTGGGCTATTTATACTTCTAGTGAGTTCCTTCTAAAGATAGTATGGTAAAGAGGGGGAAAAAATGAAAACATTCTAAACTTGACAAACAGTACTTCATCCAGGTTAATTTCAACATTGGTAAGTAATGTTGATAGTATAACCTTGACACATTGTGATGAAAATTGTATTTTACCTCTGTGGTCCTCCTCCCTCAAACACATAATCCCAGTATAAACATGAGGTAAGTATATGACAAATACATACTGAGGGACTTTCTACAAAATAGCTGACCAGTTCTCAAAACTGTAAAGATCATCAAAAACAAGGAAAGCTTGTAAAACTGTCACAGCTAACAGTAGCCTTAATGTGTGAGTCACTCAGTTGTGTCTGACTCTTTGCGACCCCAGGGACTGTAGCCCGACAGGCTCCTCTCTCCGTGAAACTCTCCAGGCACGAATACTGGAGTGGGTTGCCATTTCCTTCTCAAGAGGATCTTTGAAACAACAAATACAAGCATTGTGTTTTACTGGATGAGGTTCTGAAACAACAAAATGAATACAAATAAAAACTAAGAGAATCTGAATGCAGTATGGAATTTAGATAATAATATATAATATCTGTTTATTAGTTTTACTAATGCACCAAATTGATGCAAAATGTTAATAACAGGGAAAACTAGGGGTGGTGTATATGAGAATTCCTCATACTATTCCCTGGATTTTTCTATAAATTTAAATCTTTTCTGAAAAGTTTATTTTAAAATATTATGTTGATATGGAGAAGGAAAAAATAATGAGTAGAGGATGGAGTATGAAGAGGAATCAGACTATTCCTGAGTTTGTGGCTCTGGATGTAGTTGGACATGTCCAAATATTGCTAGTTAACAGTGATATTTATTTTGTGGTTACTATTTTGACGTGGAATACTTTTGCCAGAATCCATGACTAAGTATTAAATCAACAGTTATCCATTGGAAAGAAAATAATGAAGCATGACAGTTGTGAACTCATGGAAAACTAGAAGATGCCAGCCTATCTTACAAGTACCACCACTGCCCATCGTTAATCTCCCAAACAGAAAAACACAAATCAATGTTGGTACTTATTTACATTCATGAAAGTGAAAGTTGTTCAGTTGTGTCTGTACATGGGGTTTGCAACCCCATGGACTATACAGTCCATGGAATTCTCTAGGCCAGAATACCAGGGTGGGTAGCCTTTCCCTGCTCCAGGGGATCTTCCCAACCCAGGGATCAAACCCAGGTCTCCCACATTGCAGGCAGATTCTTTACCAGCTGAGCCGCAAGGGGAGCCTATTTATGTTCATAAATACACAAATATATTTGTAAGGTTTAGACAAAGCTAACACTTGTAACTTGTTTTTTGTTTCTTTTCCAATTTAGTAAAGTGGCATAATATATTACATTGCAATTTTTAAGGGACAAACTTTTGTTTGGAAATTGGTATGCTGATATAAATAGCTCAACTGGTAAAGAATCCACCTGCACCGGAAGATACCCTGGAGAAGGGATAGGCTGCTCACTCAGGTATTCTGGTCTGGGGAATACCATGGACTGTATAGTCCATGGGGTCGCAAAGAGTCAGACACGACTGAGAGACTGTCACTTTCACTGACATGCTGATATGACATGAAAGGTCATATATGTGAAAATTATCTTTCAAAACTCTCTATTACCAAAAGCTTTTCAAAATTAAAACTGACTTTCATTTTTATTGTAGTGTTCAGAACAAACATCTAAAGCTATTTTGCTCTTAAAAGTCATATGTGGAGAAACCAAATTACTCCTGGATTCAGAAATCTAATTAAACTTGCACTAGTCCAAACAGAAATCAAATCAAGACATATTTCAGTGCAATGTACTTTGAACAGAGAGGTGCAAATTTAAATGAATAAAGACTAATTCTTTAAAACAAACCTTTTAAAAACATTTCAGGTATACAAACATTTTAATCTCACCCTTATTAAACCTGTACATCAATCAAAATATATCATTTAAAATAATTATCATTATTTTATAAAAAAGAAAATTTGAACTTTTCCCAAGTTTACCTTGAGGTCAGCTTTATCACTGTATGGGAAGAGTAATCGTAAGACTACTTTTCCCACAGAGTGGCAACTGATATTTCCGGACTGATAATATCCTTAGTGCTTGTAATCTCAGAATTAGCATCTATTTCTTTATAGTTCCTACAAAATTGTAAGCAAGGTTCTCCCACTTTTGTCCACATGTTCAAGTGATAAAGGACAATTACTACCAAGTGAATGATGTGTTCTGAGTAGACCTGAAAGTGATTTATCAGGACAGTACCAGAAAGTTACCTTATCAAAATCAGTATTCTATTGTTTGAGTCACTGCAACAATTTACTTTTTATTTTACAAGAAATCTTATTTCATGGAAAGAATTTTGATTAGGTCCAAACAAGACATATATTTGCCCCCACTTTTTCCCACTGTCTAACCTTGCTTTCCTCCACTTTTTGTCTCTTTTATAAATTTTTCTCCAAAATCTAACTCTTTTCACTTTCTTCCCCAAACTTCTTCAAACCACAGAATAAAAGTGAACCTTTCCTGTGAATTAGGAATACATGCTATTTATGGTATATTATATACAGATGCTCAGAAGATATTTTAAATAAAGGGATTTATTACTGAGAAAAGAAGTAACTGTTGCTCTCATCAGATGTTGAATCAAGGTGCAAAAGTTGCTCATGTGACTATATTTTTATAAAGAATGTTCCTGAGAAATATCTAACTGAAAATCCCTGAAAACTTGGGTAAATATTCATAAGCTTAAAAAATCTGGTAACATAAGAGAAGACAGTTGTTGTTCAGTTACTCAGCCGTGTCCGACTCTTTGCAACCCCATGGACTGCGGCTTCTGAATATTTCTTTGGCAAGCTTCTGTATATTTCACATACTAACCATTAAATTAATGATTAGTATAAAGGTTTTATGGATGGAGGAGCCTGGTAGGCTGCGGTCCATGGGGTCGCTAAGAGTCGGACACGACTGAGAGACTGCACTTTCCCTTTTCACTTTCATGCATTGGAGAAGGAAATGGCAACCCACTCCAGTGTTCTTGCCTGGAGAATCCCAGGGACAGGGGAGCCTGGTGGGCTGCCGTCTATGGGGTCGCACAGAGTCGGACACGACTGAAGTGACGTAGCAGCAGCAGCAGCAGTATAAAGGTGCTTGCTATATATTTCTGATATTCTCAGAAGTTTTGGAAAATGGCTTGATGGAGGTAGCTGTGAGACTAGAAAGAACAACATCAAATATTGGCTTGGGGAAATTTACGTAGTTACATATATTTGAAGGCATCAATTTGAATTAAGATGGAATTTTTTCCTATTGTGTATGAAATCACAGGAGTAGTATTTGTGTTATGTAGAAATATGTGTTTGGGCCAGTACACAAATATGAAAGATGCATACAAAGACAAAGAAAATCTATGAAAAAATAAAGAAGAAGTGGTAATGTTCAAGTAACTGCTGCTTACAATTCCTGTCAATAATTCTAAGCCAGAACATAACCTCCTAATAACTCAAGTTCTTAGCTACTACTACTCCTAGAATACATTAGCTGCATAAATTTATATTCTTTATTCCTGAGTTTTATGCTCAAGGAAGCAGCCTTTATTTCCATTTAAAAAATGTCTTATTCAAGAATTACAAACTTCTAGGTACCTATTATTTAGCAGAGATTTTTCTTTTCAAGAGAAACATTATCAATAAAGAGTGATGGGAGACTAGGAGTGCATCTGATCAGCAATTTTGATGACAGGGAGAAGAGGATTGATGCCTAACAAAAATGAGAAATATACAAAACCAATATCAATAAGGAAGAGGATATCATTGATTGGTTGAGGCAATAGTTTATGACTTCATTTATAAAATGTATCTATTTATTAGCTGTCATCACATTCACATAGGATAAGTTAATATCATTCACACTAAAATGTTTATAGAACTTGATCAACCCAATCAATTAAGTGGGGAGTTGCTTCACAAACAGGGCAAATTTACTTCCCCTAAAAATCACTATTACTCAGGGCAATTCAATAACTATAAAACGCAATCTCAAGGAAATTATAATCTTAAATTTTATATGACTTTTCATACAGTAAGCCTTAAGAAAAAGGGCTCGAGTTGTAATTAAGAGATAACAGTCTAACATTCCAAAATTCAATGCAGTCTTCTCAGGGAAGTCAGAATTGATTGCTCTTCATTTCAACTGTCTTGACACACCAGCTCCTTTCGGTCTTTCCTTACAGATTTTTCCTCATTACGTGGCAAGTGGTACCATATTTCTGCTTTCTCTGTCCTAACAGAGAAAGTTATTCATGGTAATGGTAATGTTGTCAGTGAGTTAAGATTCTGCTAGAATAGTGTGTTACTATCACTAGAGGGTTCAATGGTTGGGAGGCCTGAGACCAACAGATTCATTTATATAATATTTTAATCCCAGGAGATTGATCCTCTTTCTTGATAAATGTGGAAATGTGTGAAAATCACTAATAATACAGATAAGTTGGATTTTAGGTTACCTTGGTATGAGAAACTCATGAACTGGCTAGTGCAGTTGATAAATGCTTTTTACCATAAACTTCTAAAGAATATTTTTAGCCCAATCATCCATCCCAAGACTCACTGCAAACCTGATTTATTTATATCATGGACATTTCTACTTGAACTTTAAAGTCAACTCTTGACCTTGTCAAGAATATAACAGCTGCTCTATAAAATGTGAAACAAATCCACTGATGCTGCTGAAACTGAATTTTCTCTCCCATTGTGATACAGCAATACCAAAGGTCTTTATACAAAGTAAGGTGATGAGTGCCACTAAATTATTATTATTATCCATATATTCACTACCACTACTACACCATATTAGTTTACTACTTACTTTTTATTTGTATATAAACAATTATTTACAGTTTACCCAGCACTCCCATATCAGTTAGCTAGTCTACTGATACCAGCCTTATGGGATTCAAAGCTATTCCCACTACACAATGAAAGCTAGACTGGCTCCAACAGTCACTTACCTTGTTTGCAGTTACGGAGTTACCAAGTGACAGAGCCCATCCTGGAACCTACTTCTTCCAACTCTAATTTCAGCATTTTTTTTTGTTTTCCTGTAACATAGGTTTCTCCCTAACTGAATCTCTTATGAGACTCTGAACTCTGAGGAAAATTCCAGTTGAGGATAAAAAACAAGCTAGAGAGAGAACAAGATGGCAGAGGAGTAGGTGGACATGGAGTACATCCCTTTCCACAGATACATCAGGAATACACCTTCAGACAGCAAAGTGCATGCAGAACACTAGCTGAGGGCAGACAGGAGTACCTGACCAGAGGAAAAGAACATACAGAACCAGGCAAAACTCAGTAGGATGAAGGAACTAGGGGGAAAAACAGGAGTGTTAGTAGGACTGGAGTGTTAGTAGGACTGGACTTGCCCTCAGTGGGTGGGGGAACTGAAGCAGGGGTCCAATACTCATATCGGGGCAACTGTCTGAATCAGAGGAGAAACATTTAAGGCTGACAGTGAAACAGCTGATCTGTGGCAGCCTAAATGGAATGAGAATCAGACAGGCCTTGCCACAGCCATACATACCCCGGACAAGGATGCGGTCCCCTGGAAGGCAGAGAGGCTGGGAGCTGGAATTTGGGGATTGTGGAGTGATCCCAGGGTGAGGGCTGCTGTTGACTGTGAAGAGACAGATTGAGGGGACATACGAGAGGAGATCGCGGTGGGAAGTGCCAGTGGAGGAAAGCCAGGCAGCCATGGGAGCAAGGTGATACTGCTGAGTCAAGCATAAGGGGTGGAGCCATCACCATTGCCTCTGTCTCCCCACATGCCAGCATCAGCAGCTGAACAATAGACAGGCTGGCCAATCAAACGCATGATGCACCGAGCTACAGAGTAGGACCCCACCCAGGGTGCCCCTTGAAGTGCCTGATCTACAGAGAAGGACCTTAGGCAAGCAAGCCCTCTAAGTGCCTGAATCGGCAGAGGTACAGAGAAAGACAGGCCAAAGAGGCCCTCTGATTGCCAGCTACAAGAGGCTCAAAAAAGGACTCTGATAAGGCCATTACTCCTGCGGCGGAGGCAGTCTGTGTCCCTGCACACTTGGCACCGCCAGGGTCCCCACAAGTCAAGCAGCTGCTCCACCTTCACGTTCAACTCTCACAGGGGCAGAGATGCCACAGGTATAAAAAAGTCTTGTGTCTATGTGCACAGGGTCACTTCGGTAGTATTTGACTCTTTGTGACCTGTAGACTGTGGCCTGCTAGGCTTCTTTGTCATGGAGGGGGGGTTCTCCAGGCAAGAATACTGGAGCATACTAGCCAATACTTGTTGCCATACCCTTCTAGAGAACTCTCTTTCCTGCTGGCCTAGCTGCCAAGCCCCCTGAGTACCTGGTGCTGCCAGAACCCCTGCGACCCAAGCAGCTGCACCACCTCCACACCTGGCCCTCACAGGGGCAGACCCAAGTCCTCCAGGGCAGCCTCAGGGGCAAACCCCAATGTACGACCCACATGCAGAGGTGGCAATAACACAATTGAAACCCAGGGGCAGTGTGGCTAAGGAAGAAGACTCAAACTTTCCCACCAGCTGTACAAGCTGCAGATTAAATCCACACGATCAACTAGGCAGACTCTGTCTATGGAATATATAAAAGGTCATCGAGAGCTCCCACCCACAAAAAAAAGACACACTAGTTTTGATAGCTGTGGACATTGGAGGCAAGAACACACAGGAGTAGGACCAGATTAGAATCTGAGCTGCCCCCACAGTAGGTTCAGCGATCAGCACAGTGTTGGAGGGCCTCCTAGGGAGGTGAGGTGGTCTGTGACTCCCAGCGAGGGAAAGGACTCTGACAGCAGTGACTCAAGAAAAACATTGATTATTCTAATGTTTTGACTGCTCTGTAGAATTCTTTTGGATTTTTTCTTTTTCCTTTTATCCCCCTCTCTGTTGTAGTTGTCAGTTTTATTGGCACTATGAAATATAATTAAGCTTTTGAGCTTTTTTTTCCCCTCAATCACATTTTTTATTGTTATAAACCTCTGCCTCTTCATTGAACTTTTGCCATTCTGTGTCATTTTCCTTTTTGCTTTTTCTCTTTTTTTGATTTCAAATTTTAATTTTTTAAACCTATTAGTATTTTTTATACATTTAGTCCTTTGTTTGCTTTTCCTAGTTCTTTACCCCTTGCAGTTAATCTTTAATGTATATAAACCTTCTTTATCTATCTCTATTTAACTTATCTATTTTTTCTTTCTATCCTTTCCTCTCAACATATTTGTGAGTTTTATTTTCATTGCTTTATTATTCCCCAATTGGCACCTTGCTTTAGCTTAGTTTTCCAGGATGTACTTCAGTTAGTTTTGTCTTTTGTTCTGGTAGATATAATTTTTGGTTTCCTTTGTTCACTGGGTCAATCTATTGTACTTTATTTTTGTTGAACCATTTTGACTTTGCTTATGTATATGTGTATATTCAGCATATTTTTACTGTTGTTATAAACCTCTGCCTCTAGGTTGGGCTTTTGCAGTTCTCTGGAGTTTTCCTTTTATCTTTCTTCTTAATTTTTCTTTCTTCTTTTCTCTTTTTTATACTTTTAACTTTTAATTTTTTAAACATATTATATTTTTTCTACATTTATTTCTTTTACGCCTTTCCTACTGTTCTTTTCCCATTGCAGTTAATCTTTAACGTATATAAATCTTTTTAATCTACCTCTATTTAACTTTGCATATCTATTCTTTCTTTCTTTTCCTTCTTTCCTTTCCTCTCAACATATTTGTTAGCTTTCTTTTCATTGTTTTATTCCCCACCTGGCATCTTGCTTTAGTATTGATTTCCAGTTTGTGCTTTAGTTTTGTCCTTGACTGGTACATATAATTTTTTATTTCCTTTGTTCCCTGGATAAATCTACTGTACTTTATTTTTTGGACTGTTTTCACATTGCTCATGGGTGTATATGTTTATGTGTATATTCCATTATTTTAATTATCATTTGCCTGATTTTTTAAGTGTCATTTGTCTGGGATTCATCTTTGGTTTCTCGTTTTTGTATATTTGTTTTAATCTCAGTTAATGCCATAACAAGCCACTTGTGGAATCTTCGTTCCTGACCAGAGATCAAGCCCTGAGCCTTTGAAGTGCCTTGGGAGCACTGACTCCAAGACCCTAGACTACCAGAGAACTAACCTTAGGGAATATCATACAGTGAGAACTCACCCAAAGGAAAACCACTTGAATATAAGATCCAGCATCATCCAACCACCAGTTGCACCCTGTGCAGGACACCTCATCTAAACAACAAACAAAACAAAAACACAAACCCAGTCATCAGCAGACAGGAGTACCACCTCACACAGCCTTGTCCATCAGAAGAAAACCAAAAAAAAAACGCAGCACAAATCTCACCCTACAGCAAGCTTACAAAAACCGCTGGACAAACCTTAGAAGGACAGAAACCAAAAAAAGAAAGAATTCAGCCTTGAAGCCTGGGAAAAGGAGGCCTAAAACACAGTAAGTTAAAAAAATAATGAAAAGGCAGAGAAATACTACACAAATGAAGGAATAAACTAGAAACACAGAAATCCAAATAAATGAAGAGGAAAGAGGCAAACTACCTGAGAAAGAATTCAGAATGATACAAAAGATGATCAAAAACCTTGAAAACAAAATGGAGAAAATACAAGAATCAATTCAGAAAGACCTAGAAGAAATAAAGAATAAACACACAGAGACAAATGACACAATTACTGAAATTAAAAATACTCTAGAAGGAATCAATACCAGAATATCTGAAGCAGAGGAACGAACAAGTTCTTCTGATAAAGATAAAATCGTTTCAGTTGAGGTCAGTTGCTCAGTCGTGTCCGACTCTTTGCGACACCATGAAGCGCAGCACGCCAGGCTTCCCTGACCATCACCAACTCCCAGAGTCCACCCAATTCATGTCCATTGAGTCGGTAATGCCATCCAACGATCTCATCCTCTGTCGTCCCCTACTCCTCCTGCCTTCAATCTTTCCCAGCATCAGGGTCTTTTCAAAAGAGTTAGCTCTTCGCATCAGGTGGCCAAAGTATTGGAGTTTCAGCTTAAACACCAGTCCTTCCAATGAACATCCAGGACTGATCTCTTTTAGGATGGACTGGTTGGATCTCCTTGCAGTCCAAGGGACTCTCAAGAGTCTTCTCCAACCCCACAGTTCAAAAGCATCAATTCTTCTGCACTCAGCTTTCTTTATAGTCCAACTCTCACATCCATATATGACTACTGCAAAAACCAGAGCCTTGACTAGATGGACCTTTGTTGACAAAGTAATGTCTCTGCTTTTCAATATGCTGTCTAGGTTGGTCATTACTTTCCTTCCAAGGAATAAGTGTCCTTTAATTTCATGGCTGCAATCACCATCTGTAGTGATTTTGGAACTCAAAAAAATAAAGTCAGCCACTGTTTCCACTGTTTCCCCATCTATTTGCCATGAAGTGATGGGACCAGATGCCATGATCTTAATTTTCTGAATGTTGAGCTTTAAGCCAACTTTTTCACTCTCCTCTTTCACTTTCATCAAGAGGCTCTTTAGTTCTTCTTCACGACCAGTAATACTAAAGAAGCTGAAGTTAAACGGTTCTATGAAGAACTACAAGACCTTTTAGAATGAACACCCAAAAAAGATGTCCTTTCCATTATAGGGGACTGATATCCAAAAGTAGGAAGACAAGAAACACCTGGAGTAACAGGCAAATGTGGCCTTGGAGTACAAAATGAAGCCAGGAAAAAACTAATATATTGAGTTGTGCCAAGAGAACGCACTGGTCATAGAAAATACCCTCTTCCAACAACACAAGAGAACACTCTACACATACACATCACCAGATGGTCAACACTGAAATCAGACTGATTATATTCTTTGCAGCCAAATATGGAGAAGCTCTATACAGTCAGCAAAACAAGACCAGGAGTTGACTGTGGCTCAGATCATGAACTCCTTATTGCCAAATTCAGACTTAAATTAAAGAAAGTGAGGGAAACCACTGGAAAATTCATGTATGACCCAAATCAAATCCCTTATGATTATACAGTGGAACTGAAAAATAGTTTTAAGGGACTAGATCTGATAGACAGAGTGCCTGATGAACAATGGACGGAGGTTTGTGATATTGTACAGGAGACAGGGATCAAGACCATCCTCAAGAAAAAGGCAAAATGGCTGTCTGAGGAGGCCTTACAAGTAGCTGTGAAAACAAGAAAAGCAAAAAGCAATGGAGAAAGGAAAGATATACCCAGCTGACTGCACAGTTCCAAAGAGTACCAAGGAGAGATAAGAAAGCCTTCCTAAGTTTGCAAAGAAACAGAGGAAAACAATAGAATGGGAAAGCCTACAGATCTCTTCAGACAATTGGATATACCAAGGGATCATGTCATGCAAAGATGGGCTCAATAAAGGACAGAAATGGCAGGGACCTAACAGAAGCAGAGGATATTAAGAAGAGGTGGCAAGAATATACAGAAGAACTGTACAAAAAAGATCTTCCTGACCCAGATAACCATGATGGTCTGATCACTCACCTAGAGCCAGACATCCTGGAATGTGAAGTCAAGTGGGCCTTAGGAAGTATCACCATGAACAAAGCTAGTGGAGGTGATGGAATTCCAGTTGAGCTATTTCAAATTCTGAAAGATGATGCTGTGAAACTGCTGCACTCAATATGTCAGCAAATTTGGAAAACTCAGCAGTGGCCACAGGACTAGAAAAGGTCAGTTTTCATTCCAATCCCAAAGAAAGGCAATGCCAAAGAATGCTCAAACTGCCGCACAATTGCACTCATCTCACATGCTAGTAAAGTAATGCTCAAAATTCTCCAAGCCAGGCTTCAGCAATACATGAACCGAGAACTTCCAGATGTTCAAGCTGGTTTTAGAAAAGGCAGAGGAACCAGAGATAAAATTGCCAACATCCACTGGATCATCGAAAAAGCAAGAGAGTTCCAGAAAAACATCTATTTCTGCTTTATTGACTATGCCAAAGCCTTCGACTGTGTTGATCACAATAAACTGTGGAAAACTCTGAAAGAGATGGGAATACCAGACACCTGACCTGCCTCTTGAGAAACCTGTATGCAGGTCAGGAAGCAAGAGTTAGAATTGGACATGGAAGAACAGACTGGTTCCAAACAGGAAAAGGAATACGTCAAGGCTATATATTGTCACCCTGCTTATTTAACTCATATGCAGAGTACATAATGAGAAATGCTGGGCCGAATGAAACACAAGCTGGAATAGACTGCTGGGAGAAATATCAATAACCTTAGATATGCAGATGACACCACCATTATGGCAGAAAGTGAAGAAGAACTAAAGAGCCTCTTGATGAAAGTGAAAGAGGAGAGTGAAAAAGTTGGCTTAAAGCTCAACATTCAGAAAACTAAGATCATGGCATCTGGTCCCATTACTTCATGGCAAATAGATGGGGAAACAGTGGAAACAGTGGCTGACTTTATATTTCTGGGCTCCAAAATCACTGCAGATGGTGACTGCAGCCATGAAATTAAAAGACGCTTACTCCTTGGAAGGAAAGTTATGACCAACCTAGACAGCATATTAAAAAGCAGAGACATTACTTTGTCAACAAAGGTCCATCTAGTCAAGGCTCTGGTTTTTGCAGTAGTCATATATGGATGTGAGAGTTGGACTATAAAGAAAGCTGAGTGCAGAAGAATTGATGCTTTTGAACTGTGGGGTTGGAGAAGACTCTTGAGAGTCCCTTGGACTGCAAGGAGATCCAACCAGTCCATCCTAAAAGAGATCAGTCCTGGATGTTCATTGGAAGGACTGGTGTTTAAGCTGAAACTCCAATACTTTGGCCACCTGATGCAAAGAGCTGACTCATTTGAAAAGATCCTGATGCTAGGAAAGATTGAGGGCACGAGGAGAAGGGGATGAGAGAGCATGAGATAGTTGGATGGCATCACTGACTCAATGGACATGAGTTTGGGTAAACTCTGGGAGTTGCTGATGGACAGGGAGGCCTGTCATGCTGCGGTTCATGGGGTCACAAAGAGTTGGACACGACTGAGTGACTGAACTGAACTCTACTGAACATACATGCAGATGACACCATGCTTATGGCAGAAAGTGAAAAAGAACTAAAGAACCTCTTGATGAAAGTGAAAGAGGAGAGTGAAAAAGTTGGCTTAAACCTCAACATTCAGAATACTAAGATCATGGCATCTGGTCCCATCACTTCATGGCAAATAGATGGGGAAACAGAGGAAACAGCTGCAGTCTTTATTTTGGGGGGCTCCAAAACCACTGCAGATGTTGACTGCAACCATGAAATAAAACTATGCTTACTCCTTGGAAGCAAAGTTATGACCAACCTAGACAGCATATATAAAAACAGAGACATTTCTTTTCCAACAAAGGTTCATCTAGTCAAGGTTATGGTTTTTGCAGTAGTCTGTATGGATGTGAGAGCTGGACTATAAAGAAAGCTGAGCACCAAAGAATTGATGCTTTTCAACTGTGGTATTGGAGAAGACTCTTGAGAGCCCCTTGGACTGCAAGGAGATCTGACCAGTCCATCCTAAAGGAAATCAGTCCTGAATGTTCATTGGAAGGACTGATGTTTAAGCTGAAACTCCAATACTTTGGCAACCTCATGCGTAGAGGGACTGATTTGAAAAGACCCTGATGCTGGGAAAGATTGAAGGCAGGAGGAGAAGGGACAACAGGGATGAGATTTTTGGTTGGCATCACTGGCTTAATTGACACAAGTTTGAGTGAACTCCGAGAATTGGTGATGGATAGGGAGGCCTAGGCTGCTGAAGTCCCTGGGTCACAAAGAGTTGGACATGACTGAGCAACTGAACTGACTGACTGACTAACTGACAAGCAAAAGTTAAGGGAATCAGTACCACCAAACCAGCTTTATAACAAGTGTTAAAGGACTTATATAATCAAGAAATACAAGAGAAGAAAAAAGATCTATGAAATCCACCCTAAACAATTAAGAAAATGGCAGTGGAACATATATGTCAATAATTACTTTAAATGTAAATGGATTATATGCTCCAACCAAAAGACACACAGATGGCTGAATGGATACAAAAATGAGACCCATATATATGCTGTCTACAAGAACTCCACTTCAGACCTAAATACACATACATGTAGACTGAATGTGAGAGGATGGAATAAAATATTCCACACAAATGGGAAGCAAAGGAAAGCTGGAGTAGGAATCCTCATATTAGACAAAGTAGACCTTCAAATAAAGACGATTACAAGTGATAAGGAAGGACATTCCATAATGATCGAGGGATCAATCCAAGAGGAAGACATAACAATTGTAAATATCTATGTGCCCAACAGAGGAACACATCAATACATAAGAAAAACACTAACAGACATAAAAGAAAAAATTGATAGTAACACAATAATAGTAGGAGAGATTAACACCCCACTCACACCACTGGACAGATCATCAAAACAAAACTAATAAGGAAACACAAGTCTTAAGTGATACATTAGATGAGATGGATCTCACTGATATCTTCAGGACACTCCTCCCAAATGCAGAAGAATACACCTTCTTCTCAAGTGCACATGAAACATTCTCCAGGATAGACCACATATTGGTGCACAATTCACACCTCAGTAAATTTAGGAAAACTGAAATCATATCAAGCATCTTCTCTGACCACAATGTTGTGAGACTAGATATCTATTACAAGAAAAAAACTGTAAGAAACACAAACACATGGAAATTAAACAACAGGTTTCTAAATAACCAACAAGTTATTGAAGAAATATAAAAGGAAATCAAAAAATTTCTAGAAACAAATGACAATGAAAACACGACAACTCAAAACCTATGGGATGCATCAAAAGCAGTTCTAAGAGGGGAGTTTACAGCAATACAATCCTACCTAAAAAACAAGAAAAACACCAAATAGATAATCTAACTTTATACCTAAAACAACTGGAAAAAGAAGAACAGCAACAACAACAAAAAAAACACCAAAATTAGTAGAAAGAAAGAAATCATAAAGATCCGAGCAGAAAGAAATGAAAAAGAAAAGAAAGAAACAATAGTAAGGATTAATAAAAGTAAGAGCTGGTTATTTGAGAAGATAAACAAATTTGCAAGCCTTCAGACATATTCATCAAGAAAAAAGAGAAGAATCAAATCAACAAAATTAGAAATGAAAAAGGAGAGGTTACAGCAGACAATGCAAAAATATAAATGATTATAAGAGACTATTATGAACAACTACATGGCAATAATATAGATAACCTGGAAGAAATTAACAGATAGAAAAGTTCTATCTTCCAAGATTGAACCAGGAAGAAACAGAAATTATGAACCACTCAGTTACAAGCACTGAAATTGAAGCTATGATTTAAAAAAATCTCTCAAAAAACAAAAGCCCAGGACCAGATGGATTCACAAGAAAATTCTATCAAACATTCAGAGAAGAACTCATGCCTATCCTTCTAAAACTCTTTCAAGAAACTGCAGAGGAAGGAACACTTCCAAACTCATTCTATGAGGCCACCATCACCTTGATACCAAAACTGGACAAAGACAAAACAAAAAAAGAAAACTAGAGGCCAGTATTACTGATGAACATAGATGCAAAAATCCTCAAAATTTTAGCAAACAGAATTCAGCAACACATCAAAAAGCTCATACACCATGATCAAGTTGGGTTTATTTCATGAATGCAAGGATTCTTCAATATACACAAATCAATTAAAGTGATACACCATATTAATAAATTGAAGATAAAAATCATATGATGCAAAAAAAGCCTTTGACAAAATTCAGCACCTATTTATGATTAAAACTCTTCAAAAAATGGGCACAGAAAGAACCTACCTCAACACAGTAAAGGCCATATATGATAAGCCTACAGCAAACATTATTCTCAATGGTGAAAAACTGAAAGCATTCCCCCTAAGATCAAGAACAAGACAAGGGTGTCTACTTTCACCACTATTATTCAACATAGTCCTGAAAGTCCTAGCTATAGCAATCAGTGAAGAAAAAGAAATAAAAGGAATCCAGACCAGAAAAGAAGGAAAGTTCTCACTGTTTGCAGATGACATGATAATGTACATAGAAAAGCCTAAAGATAGTATCAGAAAATTACCAGAGCTAATCAGTGAATTTAGCAAAACTGCAGGATACATAAGCAATACACAGAACTCACTTGCGTTTCTATAGACTAACAGTGAAAAATGGGAAAGAGAAAAGGAATCAATCCCATTCACCACTGCAACAAAAAGAATTAACTATCTCGGAATAAACTTACCTAAGGAGACAAAAGAACTGTACACAGAAAACCATAAGACACTAATGAAAGAAATCAACGATGGCATAAACAGATGAAGAGATATCCATATTCCTGGGTAGGAAAAATCAATATTGTGAAAATGACTATAGTGCCAAATGCAATCTACAGATTTAATGCAATCCTTATCAAATTACTAATGGCATTTTTCACAGAACTAGGACAAAAAATTTCACAATTCATATGGAAACACAAAAGACCCCAAATAGCCAAGGCAGTCTTCAGAAAGAAGAGTGGAGCTGGAGGAATCAACCTTCCTGACTTCAGATTATAGTACAAAGCTACAGTCATCAAGACAGTATGGTACTGGCACAAAAACAGAAACATAGACCAATGGAACAGGATAGAAAGCCCAGAAATATACCCATGCACCTATGGGTACCTTATTTTTCACAAAGGAGGCAAGAATATACAATGAGGCAAAGATAGCCTCTTCAATAAATGGTGCTAGGAAAACTGGACAACTACATGTAAAAGAATGAAATTAGAACACTTCCTAACACCATACACAAAGAGAAACTTAAAATGGATTAAAGACCTAAATATAAGACCAGAAACTATAAAACTCATAGAGGAAAACATAGGCAAAACACTTGATGTAAATCAAAAAGTAAGATCCTCTATGACCACCCCCCAACGTAGAGTAATGGAAATAAAAACAAAGGTCAACAAGTGGGACCTGATTAAACTTAAAAGATTTGAACAGCAAAGGAAATGTAAGCAAGGTGAAAAGAGAACCCTCAGAGTGGGAGAAAATAATAGCAAATGAAACAACTGACCAACGGTTAATTTCCAAAATATACAAACAAAAGGACTTCCCTGGTGGCTCAGACGGTAAAGCGTCTGCCTACAATGCAGGAGACCTGGGCTCGATCCCTGGGTCGGGAAGATCCTCTGGAGAAGGAAATGGCAACCTACTCCAGTACTACTGCCCGGAAAATCCCATGGACGAAGGAGCCTCTTGGGCTACAGTCCATGGGGTCTCAAAGAGTCAGACATGACTGAGAAACTTCACTTCACTTCATACAACTCAATACCAGAAAAACAAACAACCCAATCAAAAAGTGGGAAAAAGACCTAAACAGACATTTCTCCAAAGAAGACATACAGATGGTTAACAAACACATGAAAAGTTGCTCAACATCGCTCATTATTAGAGAAATGCAAATCAAAACTACAATGAGATATCACCTCACACTGGTCAGAATGGCCATCATCAAAAAGTCTACAAAAAATAAATGCTGGAGAGGGTGTGGAAAAAAGGGAACGCTCCTGCACTGTTGGTGGGAATGTAAATTGATACAGCTACTATGGAAGATGATATGGAGATTCCTTAAAAAACTAGGCATAAAACCACCATATGACCCAGCAATCCCACTCCTAGGCATATACCCTGAGAAAACCAAAATTGAAAGAGACACATGTATCCCATTGTTCACTGCAGCACTATTTACAATAGCTAGAACATGGAAGCAACCTAGATGTCCATCGACAGATGAATGGATAAAGAAGTAGTGGTACATATACACAACGGAATGTTACTCAGCCATAAAAAAGGAATGCATTTGAGTCAGTTCTGATGAGGTTGATGAATGTAGAATCTATCACACAGAGTGAAGTGAGTCAGAAAGAGAAAGATAAATATCGTATTCTAATGCATATATACGGAATGTAGAAAAATGGTACTGAAGAATTTATTTACAGGGTAGCAATGGAGAAACAGACATAGAGAATAGACTTATGGACATGGGGAGAGGGGAGAAGAGGGTGAGATGTATGGAAAGAGTAACATGAAAACTTACATTACCATATGTAAAATAGATAGCCAATGGAAATCTGCTGTATGGCTCAGGAAACTCAAACAGGGGCTTTATCAATCTAGACGGGTGAGATGGGGTGGGAGATGGGAGAGAGGTTCAAAAGGGAGGGGATATATGTATACCTATGGCTGATTCATGTTGAGGTTTGACAGAAAACAACAAAATTCTATAAAGCAAGTATCCTTCAATAAAAAAATATATTAAAAAAAAAAAGCTAGAGTCACACCAAGGACATCTGTTCCCACCACCTCCACCAATTTCTTCTCCTCCACAAGAGCAACAACAGTCCAAGTTGTTCCTCAATAGTCAGAAGAAACAGGAAAAGAGTGGAGATCTGCTGAAGCAAAGCCTTATAATACAAATTAAAGGTCTCACATATTATATAATGCTATAAAATGAAAATAAACTTCATGAATCAGAAAACTTTAAAAATATTAGAAAAGCAAAATCACCTCAGTATCTTTTTCTTCTGACTGTTGTCTCATGATGGCTCTACCTAAGGCTGTTGCTTCATTCAGATCTAAGACAAAGACATGCTAACTGCTTTGATTTTATAAAATATACTTATGTGTGTGAAACAATAAATGTTTGTGTAAAACTAAACATATTAATCAAAATAGTCTTTAAAAAGATGCCTTGGATACCTTAGAACTTTATTTTTCCTTCAGTGAGGGCTAACAACATTTTTATATCATATGGAAATATTTTTAGTTTTGACATTTATTTTCATATTTTATAAAACATTCAATTCCCTGAAGTCAAATGATCTGCAGAAGTGTGGCTCTCTGTGGAGAGCCTCCATGACCAATGCTTATCCAAGTGTTAAAGCTTGGTACTATATCTTTAGCCATGTGTATCATTCACACAAAGTTTGATATCATTAGCCCATAGAGATTTCAGTGTAGACCTCTAATGGATTATATTAATCAAAGTAATATGTCATCTTTACAACTTCTACCTTTTACTGACCTTGATGTAACCTACTGTGGGTATTAAGAGCAAATGAACCATCTTTGCAGTACCCCTGCTTTATATCTGCCACTTACAAAGTAGGTGTAACCTACCTTGGGCAACCTCTAGTATCTCTGTGCGTCAGCTGTTTCTTCTGTAATTATAGCAACATCTTCATTGACCCATTATGAGGATTAAATAAATAAAATTATGAAAAGCATGTAATGAATTTATTCTTATTAATGTCATCATTATTATAATTATGATCATTAAAGATGAAATTTTGGAAGAGCAGAGAAGTTGAAGGTTCATGCAAGATGGCTGGTGAGAGAGAAAAAATGTGAATTTAAACCCACATCAATGTTTAAAAAAACAATTAAGCACACATACAAAAGAAGAGTACTGCTGAGGTTTTTCTTCCAAACTTCTAAAGGTTACAGAAAAACCCCAAAACTTAGAATATTAACTCTACATTTAAGCATCTGATTTATTTTTTATTTTTTCCCAATTATTTTTATTAGTTGGAGGCTAATTACTTTACACTATTGTAGTGGTTTTTGCCATACATTGACATGAATCAGCCATGGATTTACATGTGTTCCCCAAGTTGAACCCCCCCCACCTCCCTCCCCATCCCATCCCTCTGGGTCATCCCAGTGCACCAGCCCTGAGCACTTGTCTCATGCATCCAACCTGGACTGGCGATCTGTTTCACACTTGATAATATACATGTTTCGATGCTGTTCTCTCAGATCATCCCACCCTTGCCTTCTCCCATAGAGTCCAAAAGTCTGTTCTGTACATCTGTGTCTCTTTTTCTGTCTTGCCATATAGGGTTATCGTTACAATAAAAAATGAAAAAGAGAGTGGGTAGTAAAGAAAGGGAGAAAAAAAATAAAAAAATAAAAATGTACTGTCTCCCAGTTCTGGAGCAGAATTCCCAAAACTAAATAAATAAATAAATACCAAAAAAAAAAAAAGAATCTGATTTATTATAAGGGATTTATACTTTTTTTTCCTTTATTTTTATTAGTTGGAGGCTAATTACTTCACAACATTGCAGTGGGTTTTGTCATACATTGACATAAATCAGCCATGGATTTACATGTATTCCCCATCCCGATCCCCTCTCCCACCTCCCTCTCTACCCGCTCCCTCTGGGTCTTCCCAGTGCACCAGGCCCGAGCACTTGTCTCATGCATCCAACCTGGGCTGGTGATCTGTTTCACCCTAGATAATATACATATGTTTCAATGTTGTTCTCTCAAAACATCCAACTCTTGCCTTCTCCCACAGAGTTCAAAAGTCTGTTCTGTACATCTGTGTCTCTTTTTCTGTTTTGCATATAGGTTGTCATTACCATCTTTTTTAAATTTCCATATATATGTGTTAGTATACTGTAATGGTCTTATCTTTCTGGCTTACTTCACTCTGTATTATGGGCTCCAGTTTCATCCATCTCATTAGAACTGATTCAAATGAATTCTTTTTAATGGCTGAGTAATATTCCATGGTGTATATGTACCACAGCTTCCCTTATCCATTCGTTCTGCTGATGGGCATCTAGGTTGCTTCCATGTCCTGGCTATTATAAACAGTGCTGCGATGAACATTGGGTGCACGTGTCTCTTTCAGATCTGGTTTCCTCGGTGTGTATGCCCAGAAGTGGGATTGCTGGGTCATATGGCAGTTCTATTTCCAGTTTTTTAAGAAATCTCCACACTGTTTTCCATAGTGGCTGTACTAGTCTGCATTCCCACCAACAGTGTAAGAGGGTTCCCTTTTCTCCACACCCTCTCCAGCATTTATTGCTTGTAGACTTTTGGATAGCAGCCTTCCTGACTGGCGTGTAATGGGACCTCATTGTGGTTTTGATTTGCATTTCTCTGATAATGAATGATGTTGAGCATCTTTTCATGTGTTTGTTAGCCATCTATATGTCTTCTTTGGAGAAATGTCTGTTTAGTTCTTTGGCCCATTTTTTGATTGGGTCATTTATTTTTCTGGAATTGAGCTGCAGGAGTTGCTTGTATATTTTTGAGATTAATCCTTTGTCTGTTGCTTCATTTGCTATTATTTTCTCCCAATCTGAGGGCTGTCTTTTCACCTTACTTATAGTTTCCTTTGTTATGCAAAAACTTTTAAGTTTCATTAGGTCCCATTTGTTTAGTTTTGCTTTTATTTCCAATATTCTGGGAGGTGGGTCATAGAGGATCCTGCTGTGATTTATGTCGGAGAGTGTTTTTATACTTTTAAAAAAACTATTTTTAAATCCTTAATCCTTATAAAATGATTTCTCTGGGTACCAAATTCCCTATTAATTTGACTTTTTTTTAAGAAATCAACTATAATTAATTGAAACAGTTAAATTAGTTATTAAATTAGCAAAGCTCAAAGTACAGTCACACTAAAATTCTTCTTTCCTGTATGTTCATTCATCTGCTCAATGCCTAACTTAATGTTTAAGAGCATATAATGTCCCAGCTAGTCAAAATCTCTGCACAGCTAATCCTTAAAGGTGAATAAATAATTCACTAACCTTGAGTTAGATAGTTTTGATTGAGAATATTCTAATTATTTTGTCCTTGAATGCATTTTTCTCTTCAGTCTTTAAAACAGCTTTGTACTAAGAAGATAAAATCATTCTCACTTGTCAAATAATAATTATGCTGATGTCCTCTCCATGTCACCTTCTCTTTTCCTTAGGGAAATCAGTTAATATTAAAAGATAAATTAAACTGTTCTGATACTACCCAGAAAGGAAACAGTGTTGATATTTTTTATAAAAAGTAGTGGAAACAGAGATCATAATAATGAGTTTACCTAGAAATGCAGACCAAGTTGATTAACAAATACCAGATTTCTGACTTTTTTAAGAAGAATCCTAAATATGCAGTATTTCTAATAATATAATATATGCATTTGGAGATGGGTAGATAGAATCATGTATCATGTTAGGAACAGGGAGAGGTGACATTTTGACTGCAAGATGAATTGTTCACACATACGCAAGATTCAAGTAATGTAAACTGGAAGTACAATAAAAACAGTATCACATCCATATAAACCTGTACTTTAAAAGCTCCAAATTACTAATTAAACCAAATTTCCAAATGTATAGTCAAATTATGTTTCATAATATCTTTAGCTCAATCAGAAATAGTTTGCTATGACATATTCAATAGAAAACTAAGTCATAAAAGTTGAATTGTAATTGGGAAAATACAGCAATATATTGTTATTGACTATCACTATTTCTTGTTATCTCCTCCCTTTTCCTCTATGCATGTACCTCCATTTTTCTTAAAAGGTTTTTAGATCTTCCTTTCAACATGTGAAGGAACAAAAATTACTAGAAGAGGACACATAAAATTTAAGCTTGAGTTTTAGACAATACCTTTTTAGGCATGAATTGGTAACTTTGATTCAACTGCCATTTTACTTGGAAATATGACTGGACAATTTAACATCTATGGGAATGACTGGGTCCCAAGACTGATATACTCAAAACAACTTGGGAGTCAAGTTACCTGAACTCATCAGATTTTCAAAGGTATCTTCTGGAATACATAGGCTTTCCTTGAGAAGAAAATCCACTGTTCAGAAAATGACCTTTTAGTCACAAGTCAGTGTCAATTCTGTTAGCAACCTCCTTGCTCAAACATTTCAGAACTGAGTAAGGTTGTGGTGTTTGGGCTTTAAAGCTAGACACAGCAGATTTCCAGCCAAGTTCTGCCACTTGGGAGAGATAATGAGTTCCACATCCATTTCCACATCTGTAAAATGAGGATAATAATACCTATTCTTAGAGCCAATGTGAGTATTAAATGAGCTGTAGAATGTCTAGTAGGATGCAAAATGAGATTTTTCTTTTTTTTTTTTTTCTCCAGAAAGAGGAAACAAAGCTGAAAACAATAGATAAAATTTACCCCCAGTTCCAAAGAATGATGCTGGGAACACTTACAGATTATAAAACACATAGCTGCTTCCCTTAACACATCTTCCAGCACGTCTAAATACAAGGCAATACAGGAGATTAATAGGGAAGAAAAACTGAAGACTCGTGTACACAGGAAAACTGTTAGCCCGCTGCACCCTCTGCACACCTTCCCAGTGTGCTTACCTCTACCTCAAACCAAATGTGGCGGATTCAAGAAAACTAGTCCAGAGAGTCAGGGTGCCTCAGGGAAAGACCAGCTTTGCGCCCACACAGGAGCTCCAGCAATGAAAAAAGATTCTCGGAGTTTCAAAAGATTAGAGTGGTTAAGTGACAAATGTCTTCCCAGGAAAAAATAACCTGCATTCTCTGGGGTTCCCATGGCACAGAAATCAATGTCTTACTATTTTCCTGGAAAATTCTGAAGGGCATAGGTGCTGGAGATGTCCCTGATAACACAGCAAAGAGAAAAAACTGGAGAGTAGCTCCTTAGTTGCCTGCCCTTCTGGAATGTGTTGGGTATAATATTACTGTGTTATCCTGTGGGCTAGGCCAAGACTTGGAAAGAACACCTTGAAAGGAACTTGCCTGAGAGCAATGCCTGCCAAGGTGAAGAAATTTTTCTAAGAAAAGGCCTATGTGAGGTACAAGTTCTGTGTGCGGGAACTGGGGAAGCATTCTAAAGTAGCACCCTCCCAGGGACAGTGGAGCAGAAGCTCCAGAGAGGTGTGAATGTTGGGATTAGAATGACTCTCCAGAAAATCCTCAGAAACTTTCCTCTGAATGGTTTATAAACACGCATTTCTCACAGTTTTGGAGGCTGAGAAGTCCAAGATCAAGGTAAGGTGCCAGCAGATTTGTGTCTGGTGATGACCTACTTCTAAATGGTCACCTTTTCACTATGTTCCCATACAGAGGAAGAGAACAAGAAGCTCTCTGGGCTCTCTTTTATAAAGGCACTTGATTCCATTCATGGAGGCTCCAACCTAAAGACCTAATTACCTCCTAAAGTCTTCACCTTCTAATTATCACCACTTGGGGGATAGGATTTCAATATGAATTTTAGGGAAAACAAACATTGAAATCTATAGCAGAAGGTAAGGTGAGTTAAACTTTGGACTGCACGAAAGGTTGAAGTGTTAAATCATATTGTTTTCTGGGCTTTTTAATTTCTTAAAACTTGATTCTCATAAACCTGAATGCAATTGGCAAAAGGAGCAGAATTTGCCTACGAAACTGTTCAAGAGCAGAGAAGACAGACTTAATGACAGATTGATGTATAATAACTAGAAAAAGTACATACATTCTTAAAGAATATTCTATACTCTAAATTTTACCTTAACATGCCTTTGCAAAGAGTATGTGATGAGTTTGTGTGTGAGTTGGTGTGTGCATCTGAGTGGGTGTGTGTTTAAGAGATGTGTGTGTACCTGTCTCTTTGTTCTACTACTCTATACCCCAGGAGAGTGTGTGCTGCTAGAGTTAATCTACACTCCAGAAGCAGTTACTACCAGTTTTTCACTATTACTATCTGCAGTCAAAACCAATGGTTTATCAATTAAAACACTGAATGTTAGTATGATTTTTTATTGGTGAAAGGAGTGATGTTTCAAACATAGTTTATGTAGAAACAGTACAGAGGAATTTTTGCCATTACATAATAGGGTGTATAAATCGGGGAACCTGTATCTTAGATTTCTTAAGAATGGTTCCCTAGATTTAAGTTTTAAATAGTCCTGTTTTACAGCTTAGGTGAATCCTGCTCTTAGAATATTATTGTGTTGCCTCAGATAAATCTTTCACTCAAGGCACTATCGGAGCACCTGAAAGGACTGGCCGTAGGACTTTGTAAACTTACAGAATTGGAATAACTATTTCACACTAGTCTGTTAATGAGTATTTGTATGTAGCAGTATATGTTGATTTCATTGTAACTGGTAACAAGGAAGAGACATTGTCCATACCCTCTTCTAATTATTCAGAAGTTACTTTAATTATTAATAAACTTAAAAGTTGTGTGTGACCAGCTGTTTTAATTATTCATAAACTTAAGAATCATATGAGGCCATACTAAAACATTTTTTACGAAGATAATCAGCCTTCATTTGGAGACCAAAGAAAATAATTTTTCTTCCTCTGGAACTATCAATAGCGTAGCTTGGGTTGTGTCACTAACCTCCTTTAATATCCTTGGAGGCTTGTCTTCTTTAAAAAAATAAAAGCTAAACTGCTTGTTTTAACATTCGAATCCCATCATAAATTGGCCCATCTTAACCTTATCTTTCAATCTGTTTCATGCAACCCACAGTCCAGTTACATTACTATCCATTTAACAACTGTCTACTGAACTGTTGCCAAGGAAACATATGCTTTGCCAAGTAAATCAGAAATGGTTCCTGCTTTGAGGAACATAGAATGATGACAAATAGCCTAAGAGACTCATAAAAAAATTATTCTACCAAATATATGAAAAATGTTCTAGGAATTCAGAGAAATGATTGAATAGCTCTGGTGGTTTCAGGGTGGTTTTAAAGATAGATTTTGATTTCTCAACTGTAGGTTTCTTTCCCATGCTCTTCTGTGGTTGACCACATTGTTCTCTTTACCTGGACTCCTTCACCATCCTCATTCTTTAACTTTATGGAAAAATTCTAATTATAAGGAGTCAAATGTCTCCACCATCGAGTACTTTTTTTGCCACTTCCTTTCCAACTCTTTCTGTTAGAACTTATCACTTCTAATGCTGTGTTTCCACAACACACTATTCATGAATTTACTATAGAACTAACCATGTTACACTTTAATAGAAGGTTTAAGTGTTTCTTTTTCCACTAAACTGTTCCATTGATCAAAATCCACCACATAAGATTCTAAAAAGTACTTTTCATAACTACCAAATTAATGAATGGGATTCTGGAAATAAATATAACTTAGAAGATTATTTGAGGCCAGTTAGAAATTCTGGATATGATATTCTAAGAAATTTTTGTTGCTGACTCTTCTAGACTCAACCAGTTAAAAGAGTACATTAATTATTAAGACCAAGGAAGCTAATAGCTTGAACCTAATCTCCAGGGTAGCAGTTTGCTTAATTCTATCCCAACATCAGCTGTATGCCAAACTCAAATGACCTTTTCATAGATGAATGTAAAAATAGCAATAGACTATAAGCATCAATGAGAGTGTTCTGCCTAAAATCATTAGTACAATTTCAACAGGGTTTTACTAGTGGTCAATCTTTCATTTGATAACCTATATGTTAAGACCTCAAAGGCTCTGAGGGGCATTTTTAAAAGTATTGCCTCATGTACTGATTCAATAGAGAGAAATAGACCCAGATATACTGCAATGGTTTATTTACATAGTTTGAATACACAAATCATTATCCCTTCATGTAACTTGTCTCTCTGAATTAAATGTATTACTACTCAAACATAACATTCATGAACTTGACCTTCATGATTTCTATATGTTTGACCATACTGAAAATCCACAGTATGATTTCACTTATGATTTATTAACTTAACAAAACTGAACAGTATATTTATTTAGACTTCAAAAATATGTTGCATATATAATAATATGTTATTAGACATCTTCCATGGCTTCCCTAGTTCTTCCTTTGGCTAAAATACATCATACCTTTTATGATCAATAATCTGTCATTTCAGTAGTTCACTCAGGGCACAAACTATGTTTGTCCTGATGAATTCCCCAAATTGAACACAATGTAGAACAGAAGAGGTGCTAAATACTACAAAATTAATTACAGTAATTTATAATATGAAAGTTATAGATAAGTAAACATACCATTATATGATAAAGAGTATGATGGGTTAACTACCTATCAAGTTGTGTCAAAAAAAAAAAAAAAGCCTCACAGACTAAGAGATACTTGAGAGAAATTTTGAAGAAAAGGAAAGGGTCAGTTACACAAATTCTGACATAAGCTAGTTTTAAAAAATAACAGACTTAATTTAATTGATTTCTGGATTCAGACCAGCTTCAATGAGGGTCTGATTAACACTCAAAGATTACAGTACTCTCCATCTCTCGATTCCACTTCTCAGTATGCTCCACACACAGGCCCTGACAGCTCCAGGCTCTCACGGCATAACT
Source organism: Cervus canadensis (assembly GCF_019320065.1). NCBI lineage: Eukaryota > Metazoa > Chordata > Mammalia > Artiodactyla > Cervidae > Cervus > Cervus canadensis. The sequence continues at coordinate 51,992,587 of NC_057396.1, read as the reverse complement.
GTTTCCGGTCTCAGGTTTAGCCTCAGATCTTTCCTCAAACCCAAACAGTAAGCCCAGAAATCCTAACTAAAGTCCTAATATCCACTCTAATTGCACAAGCATATCTAAATAAGTAAGACATTCTATGGTCATGGATCAGTCAAACTCCCAGAGAAAAGGCTTTTATCTACTAATATTATGATTAGAATGTGGCAAGGGAATGTTTCTTCAAAGAAATTTGGCTGAGTTTCCATTGAGGGAAGAATGTACACTGTTGCAACTATTATACAGAACCACATGGTCTTATGTTTTTAGTCTTAAAACCATTCACTGAGAAAAAAATCAATTTCCTCATATAAGGAAGATAAAATCCATTAAGATACCGTGAAAATATAGAAACACAGGATACCATTAATATCAATGAATTCTATAGTCATAGCTTCTTAAGAGTATAAAAGTATCTTTGTCCCAGTTCCTAACCAGATGGTTAAATATGTCATTTCTCAGTGGTTATGCAAGCATAAATTTATGCCTAGATTCCATGCCTGCATGAAACAAAAAAACAGGAACATGAAGTACCCACATGGATTTCACCCTGAAATAGAACTGAATCAGGCTAGGCAAATCTGAGACCCCTGGAGGAATTCTGTAAACAGTCTAAGATTAGCCACTTCCTCCTCCTCCTACAATTAAATAAAATTTTCTCTTTAGTGGGAGGGAGAGAAAACTTCAATGTTGCCTTGGGGACACATTAGGCTTCTACATGAGGCTTAGTTTCCATCTATTTTAGATGCAAAAGGATATAAAGTCAGGAACCTAGAGAGCAGAGGTTAAGGCCAGAGTTTGTTAGACTTCCATGAGTTAAGAATGGTTGTCTGGCTATGGGCCCAGCCTACTGTTATGAGGTCTTGACTAGAAAAAAAGAGGAAAGATAAAATGGGTCTCACTCAAATAGCAGGGTTTCTATCATCCACACAGGCTAATACTATTAATTTATCATTAAGGCTAACTATTCTATCCATAGGCAGCAAGAAGACCAAACCAGTCAATCCTAAAGGAAATCAACCCTGAATATTCATTGGAAGGATTGATGCTAAAGCTGAAGCTCCAATACTTTGTCATCTGATGTGAAGAGCAGACTCATAAAAAAGCCCCTGATGCTGGGAAAGATTGGGGGGCAGAAGAGAAGAAGGTAACAAAGAATGAGATGGTTGGACAGCATTACCAAATCAATGGACATGAATTTGAGAAAACTCTGGGAGACAGTGAAGGACAGGGAAGCCTGGCATGTTGCAGTCAATGGAGTCACAAAGAGTCAGACAGGAGTTAGTGACTGAACAACAACATTCATCCAGTCTATCCATGTTCCACCATCTGACAACAAGGATCTTCTAATCTAGCTAAGCAGATCATTTCTTATCATTATCCTACCCCAAACTGGAAATGTACATATCTACCTTTGAGAAATCTTCCTGTTGCACCTGATAGAAAAGTCAAATCAAATGAGTGATAACCAATAAGAAATTCATTGGCCCAATAACTGAAATACTTGGAAGGAAGGCTGACTTTGGGCACAGTTTAGAGGTATAAACCTTATTATCAAAGAGGAGGAAAGGGATTCATTTCCCAAGAGAAATCCAGAGTATTCATACTGAAAGAAAGAGGAATGTATGCAGGACTGGCAAAAAACAAACCAGCAAACATAGGCATATACAGACACACAAGTGAATGCTTTTAAGACATCATATTCTGTGGTCAGTCTATGTCATTGCATCCCCTGAGAACAACCTTCTCCTTTCTTTTATAAAAAGTCTGTCCCACTTTAAAATGTCTTTCATTTTCTACTCTCTTTGGGCCATATTGATCTATTCTTCTGAAAGTCCAGAACATACATCCTCAATTGTTGATTTTTCCTTTGACATACACTATAATCAACAGTTACCCCACTTTTCCCTTCAATAATCACTCTCAACTTTAAAGCAGCTGTGTGCTGCTGCTGCTGCTGCTGCTAAGTCACGGCAGTCGTGTCCAACTCTGTGAGACCCCATAGACGGCAGCCCACCAGGCTCCCATCCCTGGGATTCAACAGGGAAGAATACTGGAGTGGGTTGCCATTTCCTTCTTGAGTGCATGAAAGTGAAAAGTGAGAGTGAAGTCATTCAGTCGTGTCCGACTCTTCGCGACCCCATGGACTGCAGCCTACCAGGCTCCTCCGTCCATGGGATTTTCCAGGCAAGAGTACTGCAGTGGGGTGCCATTGCCTTCTCCGTGTGCTGCTGAGGGTTAAATTCTAAGCTACACTGCACAGAAGATAGAAATTCCTTCTGCTTAAAAAGTGGTGCAATACCGTGTGTCAGCTTTCCAGGACAGCTTAGCAAAATTTAATTAATTCATCATGAGACTGAGGTACAATATTAAAGTTCTAATTTGACTTTCCAAAACGATCCTAAATTCCTTCCTGCTCTCTAACACCTGACCACTTATATTGGAAGAGGGAAGAGCACTGCCACCACTTCTTACCTCACTGGACCTGGGAGGTGAAAGGGTGTGCTCATTCCCATCAGTTTGATGGTCCCATATTCTGTGAAAGTCCTAAGCAATACTGAGGCTGAAGTTATGCATGAGCTACCGATGTTCCAACAGGTAGGGCTGAGTAAGATGGCATGAGGTGTAGAGAATGCAGGAATTTGACATCTGTGGAGGATGAATATCTAGTGTGGATGAGGATTTAAAACAGTGGCCAAGTCCAGATCTGGGAAGGGTATATAGAAACACTAGGGGAGGACTAACACAGATAAAGAGATATTATGACATAGAAGCACAGACTGTAAGCCCAGGAAGAGATGCTTCTCTAGCTTAACTTTCAGTAAACTAAAGACTAAAATTAAACTGACATGGACACATCCACACAGTGACTATACTGCAAAACTCATGCAGACTCTCCTTTTTCTTAGTTTTCTTCTCCTTCTTTGTAGCCATCTATCAAGATCCTAATACTGATCACATTCAGGGTGAAACAAGGACAAGAGCCTAAGACTGAAAGGACAGCTCTAGCTAATTCTGGACATTCACGATAAGAAGAATGAGCCAAGGGATGCAGTGATGTCTAGAATGTCAAGAAAAATAGAGTTGATACCAGCCCAGGCAGTACACACACACATATACACAGATATTACTGCTTGTGTATCAAAGAACACTTACACATGGTACATTGTATATTGCATATATTTATATATTATACAATGTATTTCCATATATATATATACATATATATATACACACACACACACTCACAAGGCTACTCAGTGAGTGTTAATGTAATGAATGTCTTCTCTAATAGTCAACTAAAAGAAGATACTATGTTTTAATCACCTTTTAATTAATTTCTATCCTTGTATTATACAATTTTTACATTTTAGTAGGTCACACATTATATTGTTGATCCATAAATAAACAATTCATTCCCTGGAGCTTCCAAAAATTTCACCTATTCTTTCTCCTCATCATTTCTCTGTGAGGAAATAAACAGTCACTTTCAATTCAAATTTAAGACAGTTAGCATATTTACTTTATGGAGCTAACAAGATGCTACTTTCTAAAAATTAATTTACTTTATTTTTATTTTTCTAAAAACTTTTTTAAAGAATCCATATAATAAGGACATAAGATAAATTGAGAACAGCTTCATTTGACTTTCAAGACAAAGCCAGAATAAAAAATGACCATGCTCTCTACAATTATTCTATAGTATTTCATTTGAAATTATGAAATACGTAGCATGTTGGATGTAGAAGTTAGATAACTTCAAAAATCCACACTCTGGTTTCCCCTACAGAACTGACCTCTTCTTTATGTCCTTCTGTTTCAAGACTTGTTTCTATTGTGGCCTTGGAAATGGAACGTGCATTCTGAAATTTGACTGGCTGGAGCCAAATATTCAGTGGAAAGGAAGAAAAATAAAGCACTGAATCGTGCTTATCTACCAAGGAATCCAATAAGAATTTTGGCGCAAACAATGGCAGAGTAGATAAAGGGGAAAGATAATTTCTTCAATGTTAATGGACAATAAACCAACAATGATAATACAAGATTCTTGTATTATTAGAAATGTTTAGATGAATATTCCCATATCTTTGTCTTTTTGAAATTAGTCATAAATCACTCTCAAGGAAATCTGATCTAAAAGGCATGTAGTTGCAAGAATTAAGAAGGGAACTCACAGTGATATAGGTATTTGTAGAATATTTTGTGGTTTTCAGATTCACTATCCTTAGTTATCATAGCAATTAATGAATGGCCCAGCAATTTTTCGTTTGAGAAGCCACAGGGAGTAAATAAGTAGGCAAAACACTGAAAATGGGAATAGGGAGACGTCACATATTTATTAAACACTTATCTAAGTCCCTTCTCTGCACATGGTATTTTTTCACACATTTTCTCATCCCATAGACAAGCCTGTAAAGTGGATATCCCACTGAGAACAGGAAGAAAATTATTAAGTAACTTGTACAAGTTCTGAAATTTACTGTGTCTCTGAATCATAGTCAGAGCCTCCTATGATGAAGTCCATGCCGTGCCTCTTATTCATCATGAGCCCCTGGAATTAGAAGACACTTGCAGTTTTGACAATGTAAAATATAGATTATAGACTGACCTCTGTATCCAATTATTTGTGTGATCTTAGACAAGCTACATATGCTGTCTTGGTCCCACTCTCATATTTTCACATAAGAGAAGATTATAGATCTATCTCTACCCATTGACAAGTACAGTTCAGTCAAGCTAATCCAGATAATGCCTGAACATCACTAGTATCTCAGCTTCCTTATGTAACACATTATTCAACATTAAGAGAAGACATCCCATTTTGAAAACCTAGATCACCTCAATTTATTCTAAATTTACAGAAGTATAGTTGATTATCAATATTATGTTTCCGGTGTACAACATAATCATTTCACAGTTTATAAATATTACACTCCATTTATAGTTATTATAAAACACTGGCTAACATTCCCTGTACCATACAAATATGCTTATCGCTTATTTATTTTATACATAGTAGTTTGTACCTCTTAATCCCCTACTGTGTCCCTCCCTTTCTGCTCTCCCACTGGTAACCACTAGTTTGTTCTCTATCTCTGTGAGTCTGTTCCTTTTTTGTTATATTCATTAGTTTATGGGCTTCTCTGGTGGTTCAGATGGTAAAGAATCCACCTGCAATGTGGGAGACCTGGGTTCAATCCCTGGGTTGGGAAGATCCCCGGGAGGAGGGCAAGGCAACCCACTCCAGTATTGTTGCCTGGAGAATCTCCATTGACAGAGGAGCCTGGCAGGCTACAGTCCATGGGGTCGCAAAGAGTTGGACACAACTGAGTGACTAAGCATGTTAGTTTATGTTTTAGACTCCACAAACATTATTTGTCTTTCTTTGTATGACTTATGTCACTAAGCATAATATTACTCTTCATGTTGCAAAAGCTGGATGATCTCCTGCCTGCTTTGACCTAAACTGCCTTCTGCCTACTTTGATCTAGAGTGGGAGCAAAAGGCAAGTTTAATAACTAGCACAGAAAAAAGCTCAAGTCTCCCTTTCCCAATCTCATTTTAAGTGAAGTATTATAAAATTCCCAGCTTCTCCTGATGATATCCTGAGAAGAGAACAATGTTGAATGTCAATGCAACTATGTAAATGCTAAAACTAACATGGCCTCACTGAACCCAAGACATTTGACCTCACAAAAAGCACTGACCACCATTGTCATCATGGGGCTGTGTGCGCTTATGTCCGACTCTGCAACCCCATGAACTGTGGCCCTCCAGGCTCTTCTGTCCATGGGATTCTCCAAGTAAGAATACTGAAGTGGTGCCATGCTCTCCTCCAGGGGATCTTCCCAACCCAGGGATCAAACCCAGGTCTCCCGCATTGCAGGCAGATTCTTTATCATCTGATCCACCAGGGAAGCCCATTATCATGGGCCATCAACACCCAACCAACCAGCAGAAACCAGGATTCTGATGCAGCCAATACATTTTTTTTTCTTGCTTTGTTTTCTTGCCAGTGCCTCACAAACTTTTCTCTAGAAATGTTTCTCATGTTAGAAAAGCAAATGCCCACAAACATCTCTAGGTTAACAGGAATTTTCTTTGAAATCTAACATTTTATTATACAAATTAATCTAGGTATTTATTCACTTCCTACCAAATTTTCCTTTTTAATATTAAAATTTCATAAGATTACTTTTCAAATAAATGCTCCTGAAATGTGTGATGTTAATTCTCTGCACAGTCATATATCCCTGTGGAAAACTGTACCTAAATTGAGAAGCTCAGTTCTCACTACACAGATTCTACAATTTGTCTCATATGGATTACAATCCCCAGAACATGGTCAGTCATCATATTGTGGAACACCATGATAGTATATAACCTACTTTGTTACCTTGCATAATGTACTTAACAAAATTTCCTAAATTTTTAGTGTCTGCTTAGTTGCTTGGTCATGTCAGACTCTTTGTGACCTCATGGACTGTAGCCCCACCAGGCTTCTCTGTCCATGGGGGATTCTCCATGCAAGAATAATGGAGTGGGTTGCCATGCCCTCCTCCAGGGGATATTTCCAACCCCTGGATCAAACCCAGGTATCCAGAATTGTAGGCAGATTCTTTACCATCTGAGCCAGCAGGGAAGTTCAGATACTTACTAGTTATAGACTAACTACTAAGCATTGTGCTAAATGCTTTTTTGGTATTATTTCACTCGAGGTTCAAGGTCAAGAGGGGCGGCCGTGAGAAGATACCCCTCGTCCAAGGTAAGAGAAACCCAAGTAAGACAGTAGGTGTCACAAGAGGGCATCAGAGGGCAGACACACTAAAACCATAATCACAGAAAACTAGCCAATCTGATCACAGGACCACAGTCTTGTCTAACTCAATGAAACTAAGCCATGCCGTGTGGGGCAACCCAAGACAGACAGGTCATGGTGGAGAGATCTGACAGAATGTGGTCCACTGGAGAAGGGAATGGCAAACCACTTCAGTATTCTTGCCTTGAGAACATGAACAGTATGAAAAGGCAAAATGGTAGGATACTGAAAGAGGAACTCCCCAGGTCGGTAGGTGCCCAATATGCTACTGGAGATCAGTGGAGAAATAGCTCCAGAAAGAATGAAGGGATGGAGTCAAAGCAAAAACAACACCCAGTTGTGGATGTGACTGGTGATAGAAGCAAGGTCCGATGCTATAAAGAGCAATATTGCATAGGAACCTGGAATGTTAGGTCCATGAATCAAGGCAAATTGGAAGTGGTCAAACAGGAGATGGCAAGAGTGAATGTCAACATTCTAGGAAAAAGCAAACGAAAATGGACTGGAAAGGGTGAATTTAACTCAGATGACCATTATATCTACTACTGTGGGCAGGAATCCCTTAGAAGAAATGGAGTAGCCATCATGGTCAACAAAAGAGCCTGAAATGCAGCACTTTGATGTAATCTCTAAAATGACAGAATGATCTCTGTTCGTTTCCAAGGCAAACCATTCAATGTCACGGTAATCCAAGCCTGTGCCCCAACAAGTAACACTGAAGAAGCTGAAGTTGAATGGTTCGATGAAGACCTACAAGACCTTTTAGAACTAACACCCCAAAAAGATGTCCTTTTCATTATAGGGGGCTGGAATGTCAAAGTAGGAAGTCAAGAAACACCTGGAGTAATAGGCAAATTTGGCCTTGGAGTACGGAATGAAGCAGGGCAAAGGCTAATAGAGTTTTGCCAAGAGAACGCACTGGTCATAGTAAACACCCTCCTCCAACAACACAAGAGAAGACACTACACATGGACATCACGAGATGGTCAACACTGAAATCAAATTGACTACATTCTTTGCAACCAAAGATGGAGAAGCTCTATACAGTCAGCAAAAACAAGACCGGGAGCTGACAGTGGCTCAGATCATGAACTCCTTATTGCCAAATTCAGACTTAAACTGAAGAAAGTAGGGAAAACCACTAGATTATTCCGGTATGACCTAAATCAAATCCCTTGTGACTATACAGTGGAAGTGAGAACTAGATTTAAGGGACTAGATCAGATAGACAGAGTGCCTGATGAACTATGGACGGAGGTTCATGACATTGTACAGGAGATAGGGATCAAGACCATCCCCAAGAAAAAGAAATGCTAAAAAGCAAAATGGCTGTCTGAGGAGGCCTTACAAATAGCTGTAAAAAGAGGACAAGTGAAAAGCAAAGGAGAAAAGGAAAGATACTCCCATCTGAATGCAGAGTTCCAAAGAATAGCCAGAAGAGATAAGAAAGCCTTCCTCAGTGATCAATGCAAAGAAATAGAGGACAACAACAGATTGGGAAAGACTAGAGATCTCTTCAAGAAAATTAGAGATATCAAGGGAACATTTCACGCAAAGATGGGTTTGGTAAAGAACAGAAATGGTATGGACCTAACAGAAGCAGAAGATATTAAGAAGAGGTGGCAAGAATACACAGAAGACCTGTACAAAAAAGATCTTCATGACCCAGATAACCACGATGGTGTGATCACTCACCTAGAGCCAGACATCCTGGAATGTGAAGTCAAGTGGGCCTTAGAAAGCATCACTATGAACAAAGCTAGTGGAGGTGACGGAATTCCAGTTGAGCTACTTCAAATCCTGAAAGATGATGCTGTGAAAGTGCTGCACTCAATATGCCAGCAAATTTGGAAAACTCAGCAGTGGCCACAGGACTAGAAAAGGTCAGTTTTTATTCCAATCCCTAAGAAAGGCAATGCCAAAGAATGCTCAAACTGCCGCACAATTGCACTCATCTCACATGCTAGTAAAGTAACGCTCAAAATTCTCCAAGCCAGGCTTCAGCAATACATGAACCGAGAACTTCCAGATGTTCAAGCTGGTTTTAGAAAAGGCAGAGGAACCAGAGATCAAATTGCCAACATCCACTGGATCATCAAAAAAGCAAGAGAGTTCCAGAAAAACATCCATTTCTGTTTTATTGACTACACCAAAGCCTTCGACTGTGTTGATCACAATAAACTGTGGAAAGTTCTGAAAGAGATGGGCATACCAGACCACCTGACCAGCCTCTTGAGAAACCTGTATGCAGATCAGGAAGCAACAGTTAGAACTGGACATGGAACAACAGACTGGTTCCAAATAGGAAAAGGAGTATGCCAAGGCTGTATATTGTCACCCTGCTTATTTAACTTATATGCAGAGTACATCATGAGAAACGCTGGGCTGGAAGAAGCACAAGCTGGAATCGATTGCCGGGAGAAATATCAATAACCTCAGATATGCAGATGACACCACCATTATGGCAGAAAGTGAAGAGGAACTAAAGAGCCTCTTGATGAAAGTGAAAGAGGAGAGTGAAAAAGTTGGCTTAAAGCTCAACATTCAGAAAACTAAGATCATAGCATCTGGTCCCATCACTTCATGGGAAATAGATGGGGAGACAGTGGAAACAGTGTCAGACTTCATTTTTGGGGGCTCCAAAATCACTGCAGATGGTGATTGCAGCCATGAAATTAAAAGACACTCCTTGGAAGGAAAGTGATGATCAACCTAGATAGCATATTAAAAAGCAGAGATATTACTTTGCCAACAAGTGTCCGTCTGGTCAAGGCTATGGTCTTTCCAGTGGTCATGTACGGATGTGAGAGTTGGACTGTGAAGAAAGTTGAGCCCCGAAAAATTGATGCTTTTGAACTGTGGTGTTGGAGAAGACTCTTGAGAGTCCCTTGGACTGCAAGGAGATCCAACCAGTCCATCCTAAAGGAGATCAGTCCTGGGTGTTCATTGGAAGGACTGATGCTGAAGTTGAAGCTCCAATACTTCGGCCACCTCATGCGAAGAACTGACTCATTGGAAAAGACCCTGATGCTGGGAGGGATTGGGGGGAGAAGGGGACGACAGAGGATGAGATAGTTGGATGGCATCACTAACTCGATGGACATGGGTTTGAGTAAACTCCAGGAGTTGGTGATGGACAGGGAGGCCTGGCGTGCTTCGATTCATGGGGTCGCAAAGAGTCGGACACGACTGAGCGACTGAACTGAACTGATTCTTAACTAAAGCTCAGGGAAGCCCAGATACTTAATAGTTATAGGCTAACTGCTAAGCATTGTGATAAATGCTTTTTTGGTATTATTTCACTTAGTATTCTTAACTACTGTGTGAAACAGAGATGTTTTTTATGGGCTTCAGCTTCCCTGGTGGCTCAGCTGGTTAAGAATCCGCCTGCAATGCAGGAGATCTGGTTTCAACCCCTGGGTTGGGAAGATCCCCTGGAGAAGGGAACAGCTACTCACTCTAGTATCCTGGCCTGGAGAATTCCATGGACTGTACAGTCCATGGAGACACAAAGAGTTGGACACAACTGACCAACTTTCACTCTCATTCTTAACTATTCTGTGAAGTAGAGATTATTTTTATTACACCCTTATATGAGGAAACAGAAACACACAGAGATTCATTGAAATTTTCTTAAGTCACATGACTAAGAAATATCAGCGCAACCTCTGGACTCTAGCTTGATTCTAGGGTCTAAAGCGACTCCCTGTCTATTGCTTTATATGAGGAATAACAATTTTACTTTATATAGGGTACCAGATTATCTGCTAAATCCCATTTCTAGGTAGTCAACTCTCATATCAGAAGTTGTTGTTCAGTTTAGTACAGTTCAAAAAATTACAAACATAAATGCTAGCAACTTTTGGATTCACTTATAAGAAATAGAAAATGAAACTATTAAATCTAAGATTATCATTATGATTTGTATTTTCTACTCACAAACTGAAGCAAGAACTTTCTGCACAGAATTTTCAGATAACATGAACAAGTATATTTGAGTTTTGTGAACTCAAATTATAAACCAAGAAAAAGCACAGATCAAGCAAAAGCAAAGTACAAAGCACAAAGAAAAGCAAAAAACAAGCAAAAAGTTCAAATTTCAGAATGTGTAAGATACAAATATGGGAAACAAGAGAGTAGAGTTCATTGGTCATCTAAGAACAGGCGAAATGCCACTATCAGTAATAGCATCCACCACAGCTGACTCAAGGGATAAGTAATGGTTTCTCCAATGCCCTTGGTTTAGATGAAAAGTACCCTTAAGTCAGGCAGCACTATGAGTTTTGAAAAGACACAAGAGTAGGGGTGAAAACATAGCCACAGGAACATGGGAGATCAGAAGCCAATGATGAGTTTCTCCAGCATGCAAATTTATATTAAGCAATAAATATTCCAAATTTATGATGACTTGCAGGACTTTGTAGACCCTCAAACAAAGACCCTTATTATTTTTTAACCAAATGATTATGAAAAAAATCAAAGTATCTTTGAAAAGAGTTCCAAGTCCCTTGTTTTTCAAATGAGGAAACAAGTTCAAAGTGGCCTTCTCTTGATGAATCTGTGCATTGCCTCCACTCAGGCAATGGGTCCTGTGTGGGGTTCATTCCACCCCAGTGCAAGGGGTTTGGCAGTGATTTAATCAGAAACCAATTAGGGCACAGTTTTGGGTTGGAAAGGTAGCACTGTATACTTTTCCTGTTTACTAAGTGATTTTCTGTGTAGTGCCAGAGTTGGAGGAGAAGTGAAATTTTGGGCATATCAGCAAAAGTAGCATGTGTTTGGAGTTGACAGCAGCTATGTCTCACTTTTCATGATTAAACATCAGTACTTTCTATGATTTTTTTCCTGAAAACTTAGCTTAGAGCCTGTTTATCAACTTGATTCAATGATTCTGTGAGATATAAAATATCTTCCTAACAAATCTCTGTGTTTCAACAGACCCTGATACATAAAAATATTCTCTCTCCATTGTATAATTATCTTCCTGTTGATTTCCATACTTTTGCTATTGTTACAATTTTTAATACATGACCCTTTCTCTTCTCTCTTATTGTTAGCTTTTTGATGCCCACAAACATTTTGATGCCTACAGCCATCAATATTTACCCTTTCTTTCCTTTCTGCTAACTCCAACCTTTAAATAGATGGGGCACCTGTTTGTTGGGTGCCCCTTTGTCTTCCCTGAATTATCCTCTTTCTTGAAAGGTTGTAAAATGATTTCTTCTTCTGAGAAAGTAAAACATAATGAAGCTCATAAAAGTGCCAGTTGCAGTTTTACCTGGATATGGTAAACGGCCATTGATGTGTGCATACTGGCTATTTCTATATATGGAAGAGTTTTGTTGGAAATAAGGTTAGGTATTTGGAGGGCTGGGGAGAACAATGACTGCAAAAACAGTGCTAAAGATGACTATCCTCAACATCTTGAACAAGTGTCTTGAGCATCTAATGTTTTCATGTGGGCCTCTATGCTAGGGCCCCAGCATGAAGATGCGATTGGAATAGAGGGTTGTGGAAATGCTGTGAGAGTCAAATGGAGACGAAAATTCTCAAATATTAAGAAACCTATATTTAGCCAAGGACTCTGGCACAATTTAGCTCCCTCTATGTCTATTTTCATGTAACCTCTTTCTCATTTTTCTTAAGTATATGAAAACGATTATACTCCTGATATGCATTCATATGTAACTCCTTTTTATCACTGTGAAAGTAATACATGATTAATCAAGGAAGTCTGGAAAGCATACAACAAGAAAAGGTAAATTTTATTGGGATTCTAACCCTCAGGACTAACAGGTTTTACTATTTTGGTATGTTTTCTTATATTTTTTGCTCAAATCTCATGTAATTATAAATATCTACACAAAACTTGTATAAAACATCTGCATATAATTTTATCACCTCATTTAACATTATGCCTTGAGCATTTTCCATTACCAACAGCTTTTTCTTCATTACTTATTTTATGAGTCTCTAACATTCCTTCTTGGGAGATACGGTATAGTTTATTTGTTTAATGAATTCAACACTGTTAGACTCTTAGTTCTCATTATCTCTATTAAGAGCAACACTGCAATGAGCATTTTTGCTCCATTATTTCTGTGTATGTCCCTGATTTTATCTGAAACAAATTCTTAGAAGTTGCATTTCTGAATCAAAGCTATATGTGATTTGAAATCCATCTGAAAAATAATGTCAAATTTCTTTCCAGAATAGTTTACTCCTGGACCTCTATCCTCCTGCTTATATCTCTAAAAACAGTGATTTTCAATTTTGTTTCTACCTTTACACATGCAAATACACCCATATATGCAGACTTAATTAATTCACAGTGCACATCTGTACCCTACTACTTTGTCTCCTGCTTTTTTTGAAAAAAAAAAAAAAAGAGCATTGGAGTTAAAGTGAGATTGATTAACTGTAAGAAAATCTTGAATCTATTATAAAGAGATAATACTTGCAAGCTGCAGTTCCTAAGTATATTTTCTGTAATTGGTCATCAATTATTAGGCAGCATGTGTGACTCTATACCTCAGATATGAACACACCCATTACTTTAGAGAGAGCTTCCTGTCAGTGGCTTTCCAGAAAGAGCTTTATGAATAAAGATTAAGGCGATGTATCATTATGTCAACCTGAGAACATTATCATAAACATTTCACTACAAGTCTTAATTTTAAAAAATAAAATAAAATGCTGGGTAAGCCAAGGAACTGAGACTTATTCCAAAAAATTGAAGCAAATTTTTTTTCATCTGGTATCAGGAAGACAAGACACCAGAAATCATTTGAGGAGAGATATCTATATATCAGCAACTATCTTTATCTCTATTCATTTCAGTGAATTCCACCAATTATGATGCACTAATGTAATGGCCACATAAGCACTCCCTGTATGTTATCAGAAAGGCCACTTTTTTTAAAAAAAAAAAAAACTTTTATTTTGTACTGGGATATAGCCAATTAACAAATGCTGTGTGAGAGTTTCAGTGAACAGCGAAAGGACTCAGCCATGCACACGCATGTATCCGTTCCCCCTCAAACCCTCTCCCATCCGGACTGCCACATAACACTGAACAGAGTTCCCTGTGCTGCATACTAGGCACTTACTGATTATCCATTTTAAATACAGCAGTGTGTACATGCCCACCCCAGAGTCCCGAAATATCCCTTCCCCCAACCTCCCCCGCCCCAACCCCTGGCAACCATAAGCTCTTTTTCAGCTTCAAACTCTGTGAGCCTCCTTCTGTTTTGTAAGTAAGTGAATCCTTTTGTGAATTAAGGCAGACAGAGAAGGGGAAATATCATGTCATCCCTTATGTGTGGAAAAGAAAGGCCACTTTTTAAATCATTATTTTGAATTATAATAGATGTACTCAATTCCTAGTGGAATATTTTCAGCAAGCATTTAACAAAATGATGGTTGTTGGGGTTATTTCATTTTACAACATCACATTAGCATTAACTTTTCATTTTACCAGGGCAGCCAAAGTACACATATTATATGAACCTAGATTGCTCTTCTTGAGACAGAATGAGCTGAAGGTCCCTAAGCAGAGCCATTAGGAGATCAGAATTATATTAAAACATTACACAAAGGAAGTGAAGATTTCTATCAGTTGGCACATCTTTGTAAAGTCATATTAGGAATAAGTAATGCAGGTCCTTCTTTTCACAGAGCTCTTTGTTGGTCCCTCTTGAGAGAAGAGAAATACAATATGTCTCTTATCTTGTAGAAGTTTATTCTCTATTTGACAAAACTACATTGAAAGCTACACCCATCTAAATGCAAGATTAAATGCAAAAAGTAAACACTTTACATTGAAATCAGTGCCATAGAAATGGGTATAATGAACCTCCAACATAGAGAAAATGAAATATTTTATATAAAAGATGAGAAGAAGGACTTTTTAGAAGGATGTGAATCTGAATTTATCTGAGGGTGATGTGTAGGTGTAAGAAAAATAGGAAGACACTTTGGCAAGTATATAAATGGATCAACAGCCATGAAACAAAAGTTGCTGACAAAAGAGTTCTAGTTGATTGCAAATCGTTATGATCAGAAATTATCTGGGAAAAAAATGCTATAACATAGTGATCACCGAAAGGGGCCTTTGCCAATAGATCTCTCTTTGCCATTGACAAAAACATTGGTTCTCAACCTTTGGCGTATAGAGTTGTAATATGAGAAGGTTCTAAAATCTAGATTTCTGTATTATAACCACAGAGTGTACATGTAATGGGTCTGGGATGGGATCCAAGAATACTCGCGTATTACGAGATTCTAATGTGAGTGCTCTGTGGGCTACACTTTGGCTTTAAGAACTACCTCTCTAAAAGCACTGTCCTCCCAGTTCATAGGTTCCTGCCCTGAATAACACTGGCAGGATGAGACAGTAACCTGTTTCAATCAAACATATGGATTTTTTCATAACCAGATTTAGAGAGCACAATTTAGAGCAGACATTGGGCCTTCCAAGTACATTTCTCACAGAGACTGGCAGAGAGTTGGACACAGAGCAGACATTTAATAACAATGAACAGTTGGTGATGTTGGTATAACTATAATTAGTCATGTGGCAGCTGGTCATAGTTCTAAGCATCTCAAAAAAGTTAGTACCTCTAATTACTTCTAACTGAACAAAACTCTTTTTGTAGAGTGGCCTGTCTTCTACTTTTTGATCAGAGATAGTCTTCTGGGCTGACATTAGTTGTATGCTCATCCTCATAACCCAAGATTAGAGAACAAAGAGTCTATTCTTTGGATTCCCTTGAATATCCTTAGTAGTCATGCTCTTAATTTTTTGAGACAAAAAATAATCATTGAAAAGCCCATTTGATAAAAGCCCAAACCACCCATGATGATAAAAAGATTGTTTTTATGCTTAGCACAACTAGAATTTCAGCAGAGTGGTCAGTCATTTCTGAGTTCCAGAACATTTCTGAAAAAATAACAGCAAAATTCTCTAAAAACCACAGTGACTGAATGTGTATGTACATGTGTGCCTGTGTATGTGATTATGTGGTTTGATGGGGATACTGTGTAATATTTATCATGGGTTTATGTTTACTCCTCTGATTACTACTGAATGGTGCAATGCTCTTGAAAATACAGCATTTGTTTGAGATCATATGAGACCTTAAAATCTTCTTTCTAAGGAAAGCACAACAATTAATTGTTTTATGACTCAGTTATACTTCAGTAGAGTAGATTTATTTTCACTTGGTATCAGGGAGACATGATACTAAGAAATCTTTGAGGGAAGATAACTACTTTAGTGTGAAATTCAATAGATGAGAAATCATGAGACCCAGCTTCTCATTTTCATCTTTGGTATTAAGTATCAATATGACTGAATAAATCACTTCAAATTAATCCTCAGCTACAAACAAAAGAAAGCAGAAAGGATGTTTGTTTGCTTCAAAATGTTACTGTAAATGCACACTACACCAGGCAGCACCTTGCTAAGATATCTGAATTTTTTAAAAATAAAAATTTAGAGAAGGAAGCAAGTCTCTTATGGAAATAACTCAAAGGCAATTTTTTAAAGTATAGCAATCATGTCAGCTTCTAGTATTTAATGATAGTTGGTCAAAAGTTAGGATTAGTTTATCAGAAATCATTAGAATTGAATAAGCTTCCTAATTTAGACAGGAAAAATGATTTAAAATGATTAATACTATTAAAAGATTCTGTGCTTCACCAAATATATAGAACACATTTGAAATGAACATACTAATTATTTAAAACCAGCATGTTAACAGTTAATTTCTGTAGGCCAAGTAGTCATTCCTAGCTTAACAAATTACTTGTCATATTTTTTCTTGCAAAGATACCAGCTCAACCATTCTTAATTGAAAAACTATATTTGAAATATGATAGGTGTTTACAATACTATTGAATCTCTCCATTCTTCTGAACAGTACTGGAAGAATAAAATGAGACTGGAAGTGTCTGGAAAGCAATTAACATAGTAAATACTGTTGTTTTTCATACTTTTCATCATAATCATGGCAGCAACAGTGGTACTTATACTTGTAGTAGCATAGTGGCAATAACATGTGGAATTGGAAAAAGCCTGGATTTAAGTCCTTGGTTTGCCACTTACTAAAATTTCACTGTTAGATATGCACTTTCTTTATTTGTAAAATGGGAATAATAAAATGATTTCATCTACAGAGTAGATGTAAAATTCAAATGTAAGAGAGCTCTGAAAATTATGAAGTTCATTACATATGCTGACACTCACTGTTATAGCTTACATATAAATACACACTTTATCTTTGCCTATTTTTATATTACTGGCTTTACCAAGCTTAATGATGTGTATTGGAAATGTTCTAAATCTGTTTTTATTAAGCTTTTTTATAATTATCAGTGGCCTTCAAGATCAACTAATCTATTCTAGATATTGTATAGATTAGGAAAATCATCCAGAAGTGATGCTAAAACCTTGTCTAAGGTGGCATACTTTGAGGTGACTTAGTGGGACCCTATCCTGATTTTTTATTAGAGTTCCTATTATTTCATTAGTTACATAATGTATTCTTTAAATCTTCAAAGCAAATCTTGAAGGATGTTGGAAATGTTCTATGTAAAAGTGTTTTGGGTCTAATAAACATGCACAGTCTAGATTAAATAAAATTAACAAACTTCTTCAAAGTTGAATCACATACATTTTTGAATATATTAGACTGCATTGTATGAAACTCTAGAAAAAAGTTTTACTATCTATCATGGCCAAAATCTTTCAACCATTGAAATGTATTTTATGCTATTGGCCTTTAAGTGAATTATAGATCACATTGATCAAAATGTTACTTTATCACACTGGAAGTTTGGTAAGGAATAATAGATGAACAAAATGATCTTCAACTCTTCAGAATTAGCACTGTATACTTACCACCACTGTAAAGTATTTGTATCAGTACTTATGTGAATTATATAAGCATTGTTTCAATATGCAGCCCATTGGTCCAAATGGATGTTTACTGGTTTGCTTTCACATAATTGGGATAACTGACACAACTTTTTTTCAATAATATACGATTTTATGTTAAGAGGTTATTATCTAATTGTACTGAGGTACTTAAATTCTAAAGGAATGCCGTGTCTGCATCATACAGCAACAGGTTAATTTGAAACTAGAAAAACAGTTCATGAAAAATAATAAATAGTAAGAGGCCCTGGGGAGCTGGCAAAAAAAGCAAACATTCAGAAGCATCAAGGATATAGAAAACATATGTAAAGACAGAGCAGCAAGTCAATCTAATTGAGAACTAGACATCCACACAGGCAGACACTATAGACAAGGGAAGAAGACATCCTTTAAAATTGCATCCAGGTTTGCTACAGTCTGCAGTAGTCATGTCTTCTTTCTGCTATATTACAATAACTACAACATAAACAAATGATCTGCTTCCTAAATTGCAGGTCTCTAACTATCAAGTAGAGCCAATCACCAAAAAGTCAAAATAATCAAAGACACAATTAGGTTTAAGGAAGTTTTTATAACCTGTAGATGCATAACAGATTGTTACAGAAAATTAAAGATGTGTAGATTTCACAAACATCTAAAATTAGTGGAAACCACTCTTTGCACTTATGTACATAAAATTTGTTCCTTATTGTTCATGTTGGCACATATGTCAAATGTGAACCACTGTTCTCACAGCAGAAAATGATCCATTACTCCACTACACATTTCTTAAGGTGTAGGAAATATCTGTTGATTGACTAGTAGTGTGATATGGAAATAATATTACCTAACTCTCCATAGGGCTGAACATGAGAAATTAAATACGTAAATACATACATTTGTGTGTGTATAGTGGAGGAGTGCAGTGTTAGCTGCTCAGTCATGTCCGACTCTTTGCAACTCCATGGACTGTGACCCGCCAGGCTTCTCTGTCTGTGGGGATTCTCCAGGCAAGAATACTGGAGTGGATTGCCATTCCCTTCTCCAGAGTGTGTGTGTGTGTGTGTGTCTGTGTGTGTGTGTGTCTGTGTGTGTGTGCTACATTCAGTTCAGTTCAGTCTCTCAGTCATGTCAGACATTAGTATGTTATATATAAACATTATATGTTTTATATATACATATAAACATTATAGGTATAAAAGGAAGCACTGCTTGAATATATAGGAAATGATATATCTGTGCTTGTCACTAACACCACAGTAAGTATGATAACCAAGATGACCATAATGATGAAATGCTCACCGGCTCACAAATCATTTAAAGTGCATTCTGGAGTCCAGACAGGAAATTTATACTCATTACTGATTACTAATTAAATCCATTTCTGGAACACAACAAAGCATGTTCCCCATGTGACTTTCTTTAAACTTAATGTCCAACTTGTGTTAAGAAAGAAAAAACACTAGAGACAGAAAACAGGTTAAGAACTCTTAAACTTCCCTCTGTCTCTGCACCTCCCCAACATACACACACACACACACACACACACACACACAAACACACTCTCTCCCTATATGTATATGACTTTTGTCCAAATAAATTACTTCTCTGAAATGTGGATTCTCTTAGTGAACAGAGTTTAAGATAAACTCTACCTAATAGATGACTGGTGAGAACTATTTAAATTCTGTAGGTATGTGTTATCTTCAAGGTATTAAAAAAAAGTGAGAAGTATAAATACTGCTTTTGCAGACAGTGGAATGTATTTCTTTTTAGACAGACCAACAAAATCTTCTTCACCATTACTGGTCGGGGCATACTTGGATTACTGTGATGTTGAATGGTTTGCCTTAGAAACAAACAGAGATCATTCTGTCTTTTTTGAGATTGCATCCAATACTATATTTCAGACTCTTCTGTTGACTATGATGGCTACTCCATTTCTTCTAAAGGATTCTTGCTCACAATAGTAGATAAAATGGTCATCTGAGTTAAATTCACCCATTCCAATCCATTTTAGTTTGCTGATTCCTAAAATGTTGACATTCACTCTTGCCATCTCCTGTTTGACCACTTCTAATTTGCCTTGATTCAAGGACCTAACATCCTAGGTTCCTATGCAATATTGTTCTTTACGGCATCGGACTTTATTTCTATCACCAGTCACATCCGCAACTGGGTGGTGTTTTTGCTTTGGCTCCATCTCTTCATTCTTTCTGTAGTTATTTCTCCACTGATCTCCAGCAGCATATTGGGCACCTACCAACCTGGGGAGTTCATCTTTAAGTGTCATATCTTTTTGCCTTTTCATACTGTTCATGGGATTCTCAAGGCAAGAATACTGAAGTGGTTTGCCATTCCCTTCTCCAGTGGACCACATTTTGTCAGACGTTTACCTTTGACTGTGTGAATCACAACAAACTGTGGAAAATTCTGAAAGAGATGGGAATACCAGGCCACCTGACCTGCCTCTTGAGAAACCTGTAAGCAGGTCAGGAAGCAACAGTCAGAACTGGACATGGAACAACAGATTGGTTCCAAATAGGGAAAGGAGTATGTCAAGGCTGTATATTGTCACTCTGCTTATTTAACTTATATGCAGAGTACATCATGAGAAACTCTGGGCTGGATGAAGCATAAACTGGAATCAAGATTGCCAGAAGAAATATCAATAACCTCAGATATGCAAATGACACCACCCTTATGCCAGAAAGCGAAGAAGAACTAAAGAGCCTCTAGATGAAAATGAAAAAGGAGAGTGAAGAAGTTGGCTTAAAATTCAACATTCAGAAAACTAAGATCATGGCATCTGGTCCCATCACTTCATGGCAAATAGATCGGAAAACAGTGGCAAGAGTGACAGACTTTATTTTCTTGGGCTCCAAAATCACTGCAGATGGTGACTGCAGTCATGAAATTAAAAAATGTTTGCTCCTTGGAAGAAAAGTTATGATCATCCTACACAGCATATTAAAAAGCAGAGACATAACTTTGCCAACACAGGTCCATCTAGTCAAAGCTATGGTTTTTCCAGTAGTCATGTACAGATGTGAGAGTTGGGCTATAAAGAAAGCTGAGCGCTGAAGAATTGATGCTTTTGAACTGTGGTGTTGGAAAAGACTCTTGAGAGTCCTTTGGATGCGACAAGGAAATCCAACTAGTCAATCCTAACAGAAATCAGTCCTGAGTGTTCATTGGAAAGACTGATGCTGAAGCTGAAACTCCAATTCTTTGGCCACTTGACGTGAAGAACTGATTCATTTGAAAAGACCCTGATGCTGGGAAAGACTGAAGGCAGTAGGAGAAGGGGATGACAGAGATGGCTGGATGGCATCACCGACTCAATGGACATGAGTTTGAGAAAACTCTGGGACCTGGTGATGGACAGGGAGGCCTGGTGCAGTCCATGGGGGTGCAAAGAGTCAGACACGACTGAGCGACTGAACTGTCTGAACTGACTGAACTGGCTGACTGACAAAATCTTCTAGGAACTACCATTCATTTCATACTTTATTTTCCCATGCTACGAGTATGTACATATGCATACTGAAAACACACTGCTGGGCTTCCCTTCTGGCTCAGTGGTAAAGTATCCACCTCCCAATGCAATAGACTCAGGTTCAATCCCTGGTCGGGGAAGATTCCACATGCTGTGGAGCAACAAAGCCCATGTGCCACAACTATTGAGCCTGTGCTTTAGAGCCTAGGAACTGCAACTCCTGAGCCCATGTTCCAGAACTACGGAAGCTCGTGTGCCTGGAGCCCATGCTCTGCAAGGAGAAAAGCCACAGTGAGAAACCCGCAACACAACTAGACAGAGTCCTCTTGCCCCAGCCAGATCCAGCACAGCCAAATATAAATAAATAAAGTTACCAAAAAAAAAAAAAAATGCACACTGTCATACCATTGAGATTAAAAGGACACAGTTCTTCTCTACTTCTATTATCACCTTATTTTTATTTTCATATAGGCAATCTAAGCATTAACTCTCATGAATATTCAATCAATATATATTGAACGAACGGATACAACTTGACTCCATTAGAAATAGGATAAAAAGATTTATCATACACAACAGATTCTAGAATGCTCAATGCTCCATTAAAATTTCAAATAAAAAACAAATTCCAGGTACTTGTTATTATCAGGCAACAAACTGTATAATAATTTCCACATATTTTGCCTGTTAAAATACATGTATAATTTGATTTCAGTAAATACTACCTATAACATAAAATTCATTAGAAGATAAACTATACTGTTCTGTGCTTAGTCACATACCACTTTTTTCGAACCCATGGACCACAGCCTGCCAGGCTTCTCTGTCCATGACATTCTCCTGGCAAGAATAGTGGAGCAGGTTGCCAGGCCCTCCTCCAGGGGATCTTCCCAACCCAGGGATCGAACCCAGGTCTGAGCTACCAGGTCTGAGCCACCAGGTCTGAGCCACCAGGGAAGCCCAGGAATACTGGAGTGGGTACCCTATGCCTTCTCCAAGGTATCTGCCTGACCCAGGAACCGAACAGGGGTCTCCTGCATTACAGGCAGATTTTTTACCAGCTGACCTACCAGGGAAGCCCAAACTATATGGCACTAATTGGCAATTCACTGAATTATATTTATTGTACGTGTATCATTCACAGACACAAAAAACAATTGTGAAATGGCAATTACCTTTAAGAAACATAATCTAATAGGAGCGGAGTCATGAGCACATGTACTTAAAAAAATAATTAGAATGTGAAAATTTTAACACAATGAACAAACATGTTGTAGAAGTTTAGCAACAGGAAAAATTCCTTTATACAGAGAGTTAATCATAGGTATTTGGGGATACAACAGTATTTTATTTCAGTGAGATCTTAATAGAGGCAGAAGGAAAGAATTATTGGAAATTATTTTGAAAGAATAATATGCACACTTTTAAAGTGAAAAACATTCTTGTTGGGTATGTGTAGGTTATATGAGGCTGTAAAAGTCTTGGAAAAAAACATATTTAGATCACACAGCACTAGGTTTATAACTGAGGTCACAAAGAATTACAGAAATTATAAACAAAGGTGAAAATAGGTCAGACTTGTACTTATGAAGGACTATGTGACTGTCTTCTTAAGTTGAAGAAAGTAGTGAATCACTATGCCATTCAGGAATGACCTAAATCAAATCCCTTCTGATGAAACAGTGGAAGTGACAAATAGATTCAAAGGATTAGATCTGATAGAGTGCCTAAAGAACTATAGATGGAGGTTTGTAACACTGTACAGGAGGTGGTGATCAAACCCATCCCCAAGAAAAAGAAATGCAAAAAGGCAAAATGGTTATCTGAGGAGGCCTTACAATTAGCTGAGAAAAGAAGAGAAGCAAAAAGCAAAGGAGAAAAGGAAAGATATACCCATCTGACTGCACAGTTCCAAAGAGTACCAAGGAGAGATAAGAAAGCCTTCCTAAGCTTGCAAAGAAACAGAGGAAAACAATAGAATGGGAAAGACTAGAGATCTCTTCAAGAAAATCAGAGACACCAAGCTAATATTTCCTGCAAAGATGGACAAAAAAAAAAAAAGGACAGAAACGGTACGGACCTAACAGAAGCAGAAGATATTAAGAAGAGGTGGAAATACTACAGAGAAGAACTTTACAAAAAAGATATTAATGACTCAGATAACCAGGTGGTGTGATCACTCACCTAGAGCCAGACATCCTCGAGTGTGAAGTAAAGTGGGCCTTTAGGAAGCATCATTATGAATAAAGCTAGTGGAGGTGATGGAATTCCAGCCGAGCTATTTAAAATCCTAAAAGATGATGCTGTTAAAAGTGCTGCACTCAATATGCCAGCAAATTCGGAAAATGCAGCAGTGGCCACAGGATTGGAAAAGGTCAGTTTTCATTCCAATCCCAGAGAAAAGAAATGCCAAAGAATGTTCAAACTACCACACAACTGCACTCATTTTACATGCTAGCAGAATAATGCTCACAATTCTCCAAGCTAGGCTTCAACAGTACGTAAACCGAGAACTTCCAGATGTTCAAGCTGCATTTAGAAAAGGCAGAAGAACCAGAGATCAAACTGCCAACATCTGTTGGATCATATAAAAAAGAAAGAGAATGCCAGAAAAATATCTATTTCTGCTTCACTGACTATGCTAAAGCCTTTGACTGTGTGGATCACAAAAAAAAAACGTGGAAAATTCTTCAAGATACGGGAATACCAGACCACCTCATCTGCCTCCTGCGGAACCTGTATGCCGGTCAAGATGCAACAGTTAGAACTGGACATGGAACAACAGACTGGTTCCAAATAGGAAAAGGAGTACGTCAAAGCTGTATATTGTCACCCTGCTTATTTAACTTACATGCAGAGTATATCATGAGAATCGGGCTGGGCTGGAAGAAGCACAAGCTGGAATCAAGATTGCTGGGAGAAATATCAATAACCTCAGATATGCAGATGACACCACCCTTATGGAAGAAAGTGAAGAGGAACTAAAGAGCCTCTTGATGAAAGTGAAAGAGGAGAGTGAAAAAGTTGGCTTAAAGCTCAACATTCAGAAAACTAAGATCATGGCATCTGGTCCCATCACTTCATGGCAAATAGATGGGGAAACCATGGAAACACTGGCAGTCTTTATTTTCTTGGGCTCCAAAATAAGTGCAGATGATGACTGCTTGCTCCTTGGAAGAAAAGCTATGACCAACCCAGACAACATGTTAAAAAACAGAGATATTACTTTGCCGACAAAGGTCCATATAGTCAAAGCTATGGTTTTTCCAGTAGTCATGCATGAATGTGAGAGTTGGGCCTTAAAGAAGGCTGAGCATCAAAGAATTGATGCTTCTGAAATGTGGCACTGGAGAAGACTCTTGAGAGTCCCTTGGACAGCAATGAGAACAATCCAGTCAATCCTAAAGGAAATCAACCCTGAATATTCTTTGGAAGGGCTGATGCTGAAGCTGAAGCTCCAATACTTTTGCCACCTGATGAGAAAAGCCAACCCATTAGAAAAGACCCTGATGCTGGGACAGATCAAAGGAAAGAGGAGAAGGGGACAACAAAGGATGAGATGGTTACATGGCATCACCAGCTCAGTGGAGATGAGTTTGAGTAAGCTCTGGGAGATGGCAAAGGGCAGGGAAGCCTGGCGAGCTGCAGTCCATGTGGTGGCAAAGAGTCAGACATGACTGAGCAACCAAATAACAAATGTGCCTGTCAACATGCAAGAGGCTTGTTAACAGGAAACTGGAGGCGAGATCAGTTCGAGGGGGATCAGCACTAGGGGGAATGAAGAGGGCCAATCTTTCTGTCCTTAGGTATGCAGGCAGGGAATCACATCAAGAACCTTTTATTGCCAGGCACTCTATTGAGTACTAGAGCTACAGTGGTTGTCAAAGAGGTAGAGAAGACAAATATTATTAATAAACTAATATGCATACAACTGAACACAAACTTTATACCACAATATATGCTAAGCAGTTATTGACTAAAAGGGAAGAAAGAATATAAGGAGGAGGAGGAGTTTTTAGGAAGTTTTGCTTAGTTGTTTTGAATTGGAGGCACTGCCAGGATATCAATGAGGAAGTGTCTTCCAGGCTCTGAGTTTACACTTAAGCTATAGATGTACAGCTCAACTGCATGAAGACAACTGTTCAATCCATTCAAACAGATGTGCTATGACAGAGATGAAATAAGATAAAATTCTTCGCAAAGAAAATGACTGAACTGGCAAATGCTTTGTTTATAAATTTTCTTTTCCTAAGTTTCCTGTCTAAAGCTGCATTTACTTATAAAGAACTGATTTTTCCACTTTATGAAATTGTAGGTTCAATGCTCAAGAAGATTCTCAATTTAAGAAAAAAGCAGTAACATGGGGACCTCTTTTCTAACAACGGAAAGAAAATTTACAAAGATTGTTATATCTCCTGACTGTAGAACTGCCTACAGTATAATAAAACAAGTCACAGAAGACAAAGAATCTATGAACAAAAAAAACAGCGATTGGTTGGGAGTCACATAAAGCTTCTTTTTAAACATCTCAAAATAAATAAACGTGCCAAATTCTCTTGGAATAATCCTCTGGTTACAAAATGGAATTTATTATTTCTGCAAATATTTTTCATTGGACAAAGATTAATGTCTAGTAACAACCACAGTGATGAAGGCTTTGCTTAACTTTTACATTCATATTACACTGTCATCTTTATGAGTAAAGATAAAGAACTAAATCATAATGTTTTCCTTTAGAATAACATTTAAGTATTATTATATAGTTTTTTTCTACAAAGAACAATTTATTATTGACATCTCACAGCTGTTCATCCAAATGAAACCCTCAGAAATTTTTGATGAATGCAAACTATTAGTGTCTAGCATTATTTACTCAAAATTGCAGAGCAAGAAGGAAAACTGAGAATCCCAAAGGTATCAAAAAAGAAATTCTTCACATTAAATTCTATTAACACTGTCAGCTCACACAGAATCCAAATAAAACAACAAAACCAAATGGAATACTATCTTGTTCTTAAAGAGAGGCAAAGCATATATTGTTCTTGATATAATTATGTAAAAGGAAACAGGAATAAAAAAGAGGAATGAAAGATGGCAGGAATTTTTTTTTTTTTTTGCAGTTTATGGATAAATCCCCTGATTTCATCAGTCATCCCAAACAAAACTAAGCCATGATAGACTTGAGTGTTCAGACAAACAAAATCTACTTCACCATTAACATTTTTTTAGTTCATCGAACTTTTTTCTGACATTTTACTCTATTGGCAAACCCTCTATTCTTTTCTATAAAAGTATTTATATATTTCAGGAAAAAATAACTCAAGAAACTAAAACTGACATCAGTTACACCACTGCAAAGTAAATGACATCAAGATTTACTTTTTACACATCTGGCATTTAAAAAGTACACATGTAAATTAAGATACTCAAAATATCAATCTAAAGTTTAGCTTACCAACAGGGACAGAATTGGAGTGCTGAAGTTCCCATTGACTAGAATCACCAGAAAGTTCAGTCAAGCAGGTTAAAGTAAAATCTGATCTGGATGCCTGCTCATGTCTGAATCCTTCAGGAGAAAGATTATCCAATTCAAACTTCACAGTTGACATTGCAAAATTCTTATACAGCTATATAAATCAAAGTTTAAACTTTGATTCAGATAGTTCAAACTACTGAATTTTTAAAAATCACAGGAGGGGGAAAATCACTGTTTTATAATCAGCAACAACCCCAGGCTTTCTAGTAATTGTTTTCACGTGGAAATCTAAAAGAGATAAAACATGCAGAGCTGACTTTCTACGAAGTTTTCTGTATTCACTCCCTTCCTAAGCAACTGACGTCAATAGGATGGATGGATTTTAGAGCTGTTTTTCTTGAAGATAATCTTGCTGCCTTTAAATGATAGAAGTGCTAACCCCATCTCAGAGAGACTGCAACATAAAGTAAAATGAGCTAAGTGAAGATACAGGCAAGGCTGCAGAGAGATGCTTTTAGTAACTTGGTATTAGGTCTCCTTCGCATATCTGTACACAAAAGATCAGCTGGGTGGGGCTAAGTACTGTCAGAGAATGCAATTTTATTCCACTGGGCAGCACATCAGAGGAGTGTCTTAATTTGGAAGGAAGTTAATTCTAAATTATATTTCCTCGGTCAGGATTGTGAGACTGTAGTCTTCATGCTTACTGAAATAAGCTTGTGATAGTGGAGATTAAATGGTGAGTTAAACTAAAAAGTTCTGCACAACAAAAATACAATCAACAAAATGAAAAGGCAAATTATGGAATGGGAGAAAACATTTGTAAACCACTTAACTGAAAGTGCGTAACATCTGAAATAAACAAAGAATTCATACAATTTGGCAACAAAAGAATCCAGTTAAAGAACTGGCAAACAACCTGCATGTCTTCCCAAGAAAATATACAAATGACCAACAAGGAAGTGAAAAGGTGTTCAACATTGCTAATCATCAGGCAAGGGCAAATAAAACCACAATGAGATACCACTTCACATTCATTAGAATGGCTTATTACCAAAGAAACAAAAACAAAACAAAACAAAAACACAAGAAATAACATGAAGGCAGGATTCAGAAAAAAAAAAAAAAAGAAGAGGAAGAACACTGTGTACTGTTGGGGGAATGTTAATTAGTACAGCTACTATGGACAACACAATGGAGGTTCCTCAAAAGATTAAAAAAATAGAACTACTGTATAATTTGGTAATTCCACTCTGGTTGGATAAAATGAAATGAAATCACTATTTTGAAGAGATATTGCACCTCCTTGTTCACAATAGGCAAACAGGAAAGCTATATAAATGTCCACTGATGGATAAATGGATAAAGGCAATATGATATATGTACAATGGAATATTACTTAACCATTTATTTCTTCATTTAAGTGAGTATGTACTGACCCTGTACTAGGTATTAACTTATATACAAAAATGCCAAGGAAGCCTCACTGGAAAGAATGGGGGCTGGATCTGGTCTCAGTGGAAAAGAGAGGTATGATTCACTAGAAATCTTAATTATGACCATGGTATTAGGTATGGGCATAGATGTGCTGCTATACATGAGGAATGGCAATTTTACTTTCTGTGTTCAGCACTCTGAGAAAGTAAAATATATATAACAGGCTCACAAATCTACTGCTGTTATAATATAAAAAGGATTCAGGAGAAAAAGTGACAAGTCTTACTCGTCATTAATTATTGTAACTGAACAAACAAGTAAAGAAAACTGGCTCTCTGCTCTACATGCTTTTATAAATTACTGTTCATAGCCATGGAATCATCATCATTCCAACAGCATGGGCATCAAGAAAATATGCTATACAAACCTAAGCTACCACAGTTCCAGAACAGGAATGAACAATCTGACTGAAATGGCTAATATGACCAAGTTTCTCTGGTAATTATATGACACTTTGCTTGGATAAAATGGTGAAAGCATAACCAAATTATCAATTTAAAAAACAAAATATACAGTTTCCATATGATCTTGATATCCCATTCCTGGGATGTATCTGGGAAAAAACTATACCTCAAAAAGATACATGTACCCCAGTGTTCACTGTAGCACTATTTACAATGACCAAGACATGGAAAAAACCTAAATATCCATTGACAGATGAATGGATAAAAAGATGTGGTACATACATAAAATGGAATATTCAGTTCAGTTCAGTCACTCAGTCGTGTCTGACTCTTTGCAACCCCACGAAATGCAGCACACCAGGCCTCCCTGTCCATCACCAACTCCCGCAGTCCACCCAAACCCATATCCATTGAGTCAGTGATGCCATCCAACCATCTCATCCTCTGTCGTCCCGTTCTCCTCCTGCCCTCAATCTTACCAGCATCAGGATATTTTCAAATGAGTGAGCTCTTCGCATCAGGTGGCCAAAGTATTGGAGTTTCACCTTCAACATCAGTCCCTCCAATGAACACCCAGGACTGATCTCCTTGAGGATGGACTGGTTGGATCTCCTTGCAGTCCAAGGAGTCTTCTCATTGGAGTCTTCTCAAGAGTCTTCTCCAACACCACAGTTCAAAAGTATCAATTCTTCAGTGCTCAGCTTTCCGTATGGTCCAACTCTCACATCCATACATGACCACTAGAAAAACCATAGCCTTGACTAGACGGACCTTTGTTGGCAAAGTAATGTCTCTGCTTTTTAATATGCTGTCTAGGTTGGTCATAACTTTCCTTCCAAGGAGTAAGCGTCTTTTAATTTCATGGCTGCAGTCACCATCTGCAGTCATTTTGGAGCTCAGAAAAATAGTTAGCCACTGTTTCCACTGTTTCCCCATGTTTGCCATGAAGTGATGGGACTGGATGCCATGATCTTAGTTTTCTGAATGTTGAGCTTTAAGCCAACTTTTTCACTCTCCTCTTTCACTTTCATCAAGAGGCTCTTTAGTTCTTCTTCACTTTCTTCTACTCAGCCATAAAAAAGAATACAATAATGCCATTTGCAGCAACATGGATGGACCTAGAGATTATCACCACCTGAGAAGCTATAATATGCACATACTAAGTGAAGTCAAAGACAAAAATCATATCACTTATACATGACACCTAAAAAGATACAAGTGAACTTATTTGTAAAACAAAAAGAGACTCACAGACATACAAAACAAATTTATGGTTATGAAAGGAAAAAAGGGAAGACTGATAAATTAGGAGGTTGGAATTAACATATATGCACTTCTATATATAAACTAGATAACCAACAAGGGCTTACTGTATAGCATAAGAAATTATACTCAATCTTTTGTAATTACTATACCAGAAAAGAAGCTGGAAAAGAATATATATTACATATATAAATATATATACACACACACACACACACATACATTGTTGTTGTTGCAGTTTAGTTGCTAAGTCTTGTCCAACTCTTTTGCAACCCCATAGACTGTAGCCCACCAGGCTCCTCCAGAATACTGGAGTGGGTTGACATTCCCTTTTCCAGGGGATCTAGAATCTGTGTTGTACACCTGTAAGTCATTTATCCTTCAATAAAAAATTATAAATGATAAATCAGCAAAATACTATAGCTATATAATAAAAATGAAAGTATCAGTAATATTCTGAATGCCTGATGAAGTGCTTTCACAGCAATACAAACACTTACCTGTCTCCTACCACCTATGAATTCTTAAAATTTGAGCTAAGGCTTCTACGAGAGATATAAATAGGTCAGTAGTGAGAAAATGGGTAGAGGAAAAGATAGTTGGCATAAATTTGGGGAGATGACAAAAGCAAAAAAAAAAAAATAAAGGTACATTATACAATTTAGAAAAATAAAGTAGGTTCTAGAATCATGAAAGATGGGCTTTATAATAATCAAAATATCTGTTATGGTAGATAGTAAAGGGCAGTTTTGGAGAAAGCAATGGCACCCCACTCCAGTACTCTTGCCTGGAAAATTCCATGGACGGAGGAGCCTGATAGGCTGCAGTCCATGGGGTCGCTAAGAGTCAGACACAACTGAGTAACCTCACTTTCACTTTTCACTTTCATGCATTAGAGAAGGAAATGGCAACCCACTCCAGTGTTCTTGCCTGGAGAATCCCAGGGACAGGGGAGCCTGGTGGGCTGCCGTCTATGGGGTCGCACAGAGTTGGACACGACTGATGTGATTTACCAGCAGCAGCAGCAAAGGGCAGTTTTTTTGTTTTTTTTTTTCATTTATTTTTATTAGTTGGAGGCAAACTACTTCACAATATTGTAGTGGTTTTTGTCACACATTGATATGAATCAGCCATGGATTTACATGTATTCCCCATCCCGATCCCCCCTCCCACCTCCCTCTCCACCCGATTCCTCTGGGTCTTCCCAGTGCACCAGGCCTGAGCACTTGTCTCATGCATCCACCTGGGGCTGGTGATCTGTTTTCACCCTAGATACTATAATGTTTCAATGCTGTTCTCTCGAAACATCCCACCCTCACCTTCTCCCACAGAGTCCAAAAGTCTGTTCTGTACATCTGTGTCTCTTTTTCTGTTTTGCATATAGGGTTATCATTACCATCTTTCTAAATTCCATATATATGTGTTAGTATGCTGTAATGTTCTTTATCTTCCTGGCTTACTTCACTCTGTATAATGGGCTCCAGTTTCAGCCATCTCATTAGAACTGATTCAAATGAATTCTTTTTAATGGCTGAGTAATATTCCATGGTGTATATGTACCACAGCTTCCTTATCCATTCGTCTGCTGATGGGCATCTAGGTTGCTTCCATGTCCTGGCTATTACAAACAGTGCTGCGATGAACATTGGGGTGCACGTGTCTCTTTCAGATCTGGTTTTCTCAGTGTGTATGCCCAGAAGTGGGATTGCTGGGTCACATGGCAGTTCTATTTCCAGTTTTTTAAGAAATCTCCACACTGTTCTCCATAGCGGCTGTACTAGTTTGCATTCCCACCAACAGTGTAAGAGGGTTCCCTTTTCTCCACACCCTCTCCAGCATTTATTGCTTGTAGACTTTTGGATAGCAGCCATCCTGACTGGCCGTGTAATGCGTACCTCCATTGTGGTTTTGATTTGCATTTCTCTGATAATGAGTAATGTTTGAGCATCTTTTCATGTGTTTGTTAGCCATCTGTATGTCTTCTTTGGAGAAATGTCTGTTTAGTTCTTTGGCCCATTTTTTGATTGGGTCATTTATTTTTCTGGAATTGAGCTGCAGGAGTTGCTTGTATATTTTTGAGATTAATCCTTTGTCTGTTGCTTCATTTGCTATTATTTTCTCCCAATCTGAGGGCTGTCTTTTCACCTTGCTTATAGTTTCCTTTGTTGTGCAAAAGCTTTTAAGTTTCATTAGGTCCCATTTGTTTATTTTTGCTTTTATTTCCAATATTCTGGGAGGAGGGTTATAGAGGATCCTGCTGTGATTAATGTCGGAGAGTGTTTTGCCTATGTTCTCCTCTAGGAGTTGTATAGTTTCTGGTCTTACATTTAGATCTTTAATCCATTTTGAGTTTATTTTTGTGTATGGTATTAGAGAGTGTTTTAGTTTCATTCTTTTACAAGTGGTTGGCCAGTTTTCCCAGAAGCACTTGTTAAAGAGGTTGTCTTTTTTCCATTGTATATTCTTGCCTCCTTTGTCCAAGATAAGGTGTCCATAGGTGCGTGGATTTATCTCTGGGCTTTCTGTTCTGTTCCACTGATCTATATTTCGGTCTTTGTGACAGTACCATACTGTCTTGATGACTGTGGCTTTGTAGTAGAGTCTGAAGTCAGGCAGGTTGATTCCTCCAGTTCCATTCTTAAAAATAGAGTCTAGATGGTTTGATTTAAAGATCCCCTGGAAGAGGGCATGGCTACCCACTCCAGTATTATTGCCTAGAGAATTCCATGGACTGAGGAACCTGGCAGGCTACAGTCCATGCAGTCAGAAGAGTCAGACACGACTGAGCTACTCTCTCTCTCTCACACACAGACACAGACACACACACACACGGAGGTTTAACTACTCAATAATTTCTACCCTCTATACCTCTGAAAAGTCTGCCCAAATCCTGCAGTGTTCCCTCTTTCAAGCAACCCTTGAAAGAATGTGGTTACATGGAAATGTGATTTTGCATAAGAACCACAGTTAGAATTGCCTAAGTCATTTTTTAGCAAGACACTGAAGGTATGATATCTTACATCATAAGACAGTCTCATTTCTTCTAGCATGGGTTTTAGTTTTTGAACATGAGGACACCTTGGGGAAAAAAGTATGCATGTATATACATACTATATATCTCCAGTCATCATCCCTCTGTACTCATAATACTATTGTATTTTGATTATCAATATGACATATTCATATAAAACTACTTGAAATTTGCTAACACTTAAATATTACATTTTATTAATCACATACTTCAAAGTCTCTTCATATAGGTGTGAAAAATGTTACTAATTTGCTCTAAGACTACTGTTAATACACATGTGGATCTATAAACCATACAAAATTACTTGAAATGGTCCATATATTCATAAACCAGAAATTACTATTCTCCAGTATATTAAAAACAAAATTTTACTGTTATGAATAATATATATGGGCAAACTTTGTCAACAAACTCACTTCAATGTCCTTTTCCACTAGAGATGTAGGTACAAACATCTCCTGAGGCCTGAAAATGTCAGTAATATAGAATCTTTCCTTAATGTGGATACTAAGGAACTGGAACCCTCAGCACATATCTCTTCTTGGGTCTTTGGTCAGAATGTTGTAGCTTCTACCCAGACTCTGCAGACCGCCAGTCTTTTTTCAAGTTAAGAAACACTGCATTCTCCTCCTTTCCCCCTACCAGTGCTACTGAGGTAAAACTGACATAAAACACTAAGATGGAGATGTTTCCTAACGTAGTTCTAAACTTCAAATTCTTTCATGAAGTATTTTCCATGATATCTTAGCTAATACTTACATTCAGAATATTTTTCTGCAAATCTCTGGAAATATCAGTGCAAATGTTTTACTCACGTCATCTTTCTGATACCTGGAACACATCCTCCAGTATTTTTCTCCTTAGAGTAGTAACGTAAGAGGGCAGGAAACAGCACACACAAACGTCCTTCCTTCTGACTGGTCTAACTCCGAATATTTTTCTCTCAATCTGGATCAGTTTGTCTCCACTATTATAGTAACCACTCACTTGCCAGTGGTTACAGTAAATTCAAATCTGGTCCTTTATTCATTCTAAAATATAAACTGCCTTTGCAAAACTTTGTCTTCTTCAGTAAAGCCTAAATTTGTTATAATGTGTCTTGGGATCTCTTAACAGGCCAAAGTAACTTTATTTTATTTTGAAAATAGTTAAACTTATTTTGAATCACTGCAATTTTAATAATATCATCAATACATTTTCAAACAAGTATAATAAGCTTGCTTTTCACACAGGTTTTAGGATATGTACAAATTCCCAAATGAATAATTGTTATGAATTATAATTGTTTATAACAATTTGTAATTTATAACAATTGAATAATTGTTATGTGAAATATCACACAATATCAGTGATATGTCACAATTATCAGCGAAAATATCACACAACATATTTTCACTGTCTCAGATGTTTTGCTCTTGATTGCACTGTGTGAAACAATTCCTCAGACATACACTTATAATTTTTCTGGTTTCAGAATGACTCTTTGAGCCTGCAGGTTTATACCCTATCTTCTCCATTGAACCAACCATGGAACTAACTAACTAAATTACCATAGACTACCCTTGAATTAGCAGAAGAGATTTTAAAAATCTAAGAGTAGCAAGACAGCAAAGTATTGGAAAATTTTAGAAAATTCTGGACTATATGGTGGAGGTGAGTGTTAAATAGACTGAATAATGGGCAATTCCATGATAACAAAAAGGAGTTGCCTCAAAAAGAGTTTGACTCAGAATGACCATGGACATATCCTCCCCAGTTGAGAGCCAGAGATACTGAAATTAAGATGGGATATGCTCCTTTTTCTTAATTATCATTTGATTCTAACCTTCCAACAAGAAAACAATTATATCTTAAAAACTTTTTAATAATCATGCTCTTTTTGCACTGGCTAGTAAATCGAGTACATGTTAATTGAAATGACAATCATGAATATTATTTCATTCCTATTCTGAGCAGAAAATTTTCAATAATTAAATATGTAGCTTGTCATATGTTTTTTGTAGACATTCCTTTATTAGATTATTGCCATTCCTCTTTATTCATACTTCAATAAGAACATACTGCTTTTATAAACAAAGTATGTGGGTTGACTTGTGCCTAACACTTTTTCAATGTCTATTGAGATGATTTCCCTTTTAATATGATTGCTAAATTTAAAACTAATTTTTATTCCTATACTAAGTTCAACACTGACCCTGATGTAATGATTATTTTCATGTATCAATGGATT
Organism: Cervus canadensis; assembly: GCF_019320065.1. NCBI lineage: Eukaryota > Metazoa > Chordata > Mammalia > Artiodactyla > Cervidae > Cervus > Cervus canadensis. Next base: position 51,957,425 of record NC_057396.1, on the reverse strand, counting down.
TAAATGTTAATGTTGCACCTATGTTTATGAGATAGCTTAGCATGTAATTCTCTTTCTTTAGTCCTTATAACATGTGGCATTGAAGATGATATTGCCCTTATCTAAAATAATTAAAACTATTATTTTTCCTGTTCTTTGGAAGAATTTTTTTTTCTTTGGAAGAATTTTTTTTTAAGATTAGTATTATTCTTCCTTAAATGTTTGGTAAACTAACTTGGGAAACCATCTGGGATTTGAAGTTTTCTTGCTTTGAAAATTCTTAATTATTGATCTAATCTCTTTACTAGATAGAGAACTTTTTTTTTCCCCCACTGAATCCCTGAGTCAGTTGTGGAATGTTGTCTTTCCCAAGGTACTTTCCCTTTCTATATACTTTTAAAAATTCTTTTGCATAATGCTACTCATCACCCAACTCAATGGACATGAGTTTGAGTAAACTCCGGGAGAAAAATGAAGGACAGGGAAGCGTGGTTTGCTGCAGATCATGGGGTTGCGAAGAATCAGACATAACTTAGAGAATAAACAACAATATAATATGGGTTTCCCTGGTGGCTCAAAGGTAAAGAATCTTCCTGCCAATGCTGGAGACACAGGTACAATCTCAGGGTCAGTAGGATGCCCAGGAGAAGGAAACTGCAAATCACTCCAGAATTCTTGCCTGGGAAATCCCATGGACAGGGGAGGCTGGACAGAGGCAGGCAATGTCCATGGGGTCACAAAGAGAGTCCCACATGACCTAGTGACTAAACAACCACCACCAAATTCATAATAGCCTCTCCATATCCTTTTGCTGTATGTAAGATATGAAGTTATTTTCAGTTTTCATTCTTACTATTGACAATTTATGCCTTCTTTGATTTGATCAATCCTGTTTAGGGTATTTTTACTTCTATTAATCTTTTTAAACATGACAGCAAACTTTATTGATTTTCTCTTTTATTTCTTTTATATATCAGTTTCTATTTTTACTTTTAAAATTTCCTCTTCCTATTTTTTGGGGGAATCAATTTACTGTTGTTTATTCTAGACTCCTAAGAGGCATACACAGATTTTCAATCTTTCTTCTTTTCTAAAGTATAAATTTAATGTTATTTTCCTCTAAACATGGCTTTAACAATATCTCATGTTTTGTTGATAGTTATTAATACTTTGCTATTAATAGTTAATATTATACTTTGTGTCAAAAATATTATCATTTTTACTCAATTCAAATTATTTCCTAATTTGCATTATGATTTCTTCCTTGAATTATAGGCTACTTAGCAGTTGCTTAATTTGCAAATTTGGGCCCTTCCTTCTTTCCTTCTTTCTTTTTTTCTTTTTTTTTCCATTTGTTTTTATTAGTTGGAGGCTAATTACTTTACAATATTGTAGTGGTTTTTGCCATACATTGACATGAATCCGTCATGGATTTACATGTGTTCCCCATCCCGATCCCCCCTCCCGCCTCCCTCTCCCTCCCATCCTTCTTTTCCATTTGTTGGTTTTACTGACAAGTTGGGTTTTAACATGGACAGGAACCATGATTTCCATCTTTGGACTTTTATTGAAAATTATTTAAGACCCAGCATAAGATCATCAGTGCAATGTTCTTACAGGCCAGCAAGGTCATCTGTTAACCATACTGTCTAAGCTTCCAAACACTTGGTGATTTTTATCTGCATATTTCACAAATAACTGGGAAATTTTTCTTACAATCTTCTACTATGAATGTGTATTTATCTATTTCCTTTGTGTCATGTTTGCCATGAGTAATCTGAGAATATGGTATTAGTCCACATGCAAAGTTGTACCACTTTATAGTGGATTTAAACTTTTTCTTAAGAAATGATATACTCCTTCTTATATCTACTAAAATTTATTGACTTATAATCTGTTTATCTGATAGTCGTTTAGCAATATCAGGCTGATTTTTGCTAATATTTGTAGAATATAACATTTTTCCATCTCTTTACTTTCAAGCATTTTGTATACATTACACTTTTGACTCTTCTAAGGAGAATAAAACAAGGTTTTTAAAAATCTCAGTGACAGCCTTTGTGCTTTAATTGTTCTTAATGTATTACATTAGATGTAGTTACTGATACATTTAAGATTAAGTCTACCATTTGTTTTATTTTTTTAATTGCTTAACCTTCTGGACAAACCAATGGGTTTTTTGTTTTGTTTCCTGCTATTCTTCTTTTCCCCTAATGCTATTATACATACTTTAATCTTTGCTTAGTGATCACCATAATACAGAATACTTTAATAAATTGACACATTTGCCACTTCCTTAAAAGACCTTAGACCTTTTAGACTTCCTTAATTTGTCTCCTGCCTTTTGGGGCTGTAACTCTAATTGTGTATATATGTTTAATCACTACAAGAAAATATTATCATGGTTTCAGTTTTATTTATTCAAACATTTAACCTGTTCTTAGTTCTTGGCTTCTTTTTTGCAATTTGATATTTTTCTAAAACTTCTCTCACATTTTTTTATCTAAATAACTGCCTTTGTAGTTTTACTATGGGTTTTTGTAAGCCAAGACACTTGTTCGCTAAAGAGGCTGGCAGAGGCAGCAACAGCCAAAAGCACTGATATTTTGCCAAACACCATTTGTGACTGTTACGGGATGGAGTATGCTGCCCTACTTAGCTGATCTGAGAAAATTTATTATATCATCAAGGACTCTCCCAAAGCAAAGAAAATCAGATTAGGGTCTTGCTCATGTAAGACTGCTGAGTACACATAATCTATCATTCTATTAGATGAAACTATAGATGGAAATGTAGTGTGAAGGTTTCTCAAACACTTCCATGTTAGATAGACATAATGAGGTAATAGAAGTTGATCTGTCTTTAGTGTTTATTCTATCTGAAGATGGCAAAGGTTTCAGGTTACTCTGTTGCCTTTTTTTTTGTTTCCCCAATTGTTTTTGGATTTCCCCAAGAACGCCTGATTAAATAGAGGCTACACACCACAGCTCTTTTGGTTGGAATCCAGTATTACATTACTAAAGCCCTACTGTGGTGGTCTAGGATGTGGGGAGGAGGCAGTATACTATAATTATGTGATAAATTTCAGTCTTAGATGGTCTATGTCTCACTCAATTTTAAATAAAAAATATATCCTCTCAAAAGATATCTTAAATATTTGTATATTCATCTATAATGTCAAGGTACAAATGGCAAAAAAAAAACATTTTATTCTTTGATAGATATACGTTTTTCCCTAAAATTTAGCCAAACTAATTTCTGATTAGTGAGAATATTATTCACTTAACTTCAGTTGTCTCATAGCCATTATATATTGGATGTATCCAGGAAATATTAATATATTTTCCATGGCTACACCTCAGTCTTACAGAAGCAGAAATCACTGAACTACAGTTAGAAGCTAGATGTTTCAACAGCCACCTCCTAAATATCAGTAATGAGTCATATTTAGGAATTAGTGGATTAGATATCACTTGAGAATTCTTCAGTTTTTCAATGTTAAAATTTTAGATTCTGAAGACTTTATATTGGCTAGCTCCAAAAAAAATCAGTTATAATTTAAGAGCACCTTGTTCATTGTTCAGTTGCTCAATCGTATCCAACTCTTTGTGACCCCATGAACTGCATCACAACAGGTTTCCGTGTTTTCACTATCTCCCAGAGTTTTCTCAAACCATTGACTTGGTGATGCCATCCAACTATCTCATCCTCTGTTGCCCCTTCTTCTCCTTCCCTCAATCTTTCCTGGCATCAAGGTCTTTTCCAATGAGTTGGTTCTTCGCATCAAGTAGCCAAAGTATTGGAGCTTTAGCTTCAGCATCAGTCCTTGCAATGAATATTCAGGGTTGATTTCTTTACAATTAACTGGTTTGATCTCCTTATCCAGGAGACCCTCGAGAGTCTTCGCCAACACCACAGTTCAAAATCATCAATTCTTTGGTGCTCAGTCTTCTTTATGGTTCAACTCTCACATCCATACATGACTACTGGGAAAACCATAGCTTTGACTATATGGACCTTTGTAGGCAAAGCAAAGGTTCTGCTTTTAATACACTGTCTAGGTTTGTCATAGCTTTCCTTCCAAGGAGCAAGCATCTTTTAATTTCATGGCTGCAGTCACTGTCCGCAGTGATTTTGAAGCCCAAGAAAAGAAAATCTATCACTGTTTCCATTTTCGCCCATCTATTTGCCACAAAGTGATGGGACAGGATGCCAGGATCTAAGAATCTGAATGTTGAGTTTTAAGACAGTTTTTTTCACTCTCCTGTTTCACACTCATCAAGAGGCTCTTTAGTTCCTCTGTGCTTTCTGCCATCAGGAGTAGAAATGTGCATATCTGAGGCTGTTGATATTTCTCCCAGCAATCTTGATTCCAATTAGTGATTTATCCAGTCAGGCATTTCACATGATGTATTTTGCATAGAAGTTAAATAAGCAAGGTGATAACATACAGCCTTGACAAACTCCTTTGTCAATTTTGAACCAGTCCATTGTTCTATGTCCAAGTCTAATTGTGGCTTCTTGGCCTGCATACAGGTTTCTCACAAGACAGGTAAGGAAGGTGGTCTGGTATTACCATCTCTTTAAGAATTGTCCACAGTTTGTTGTGATAAACACAGTCAAAGGCTTTAGCATAGTCAGTGAAGCAGAAGTGGATGATATTCTGGAATTCCCACATTTTTTCTATGATCCAGTGGATGCTGGCAATTTGATCTCTGGTTCCTCTGCCTTTTCTAAATTCAGCTTATCATCTGGATGTTCTCAGTTCATGTACTGTTGAAGCCTAGCTTGATGGATTTTGAGCATGACCTTGCTAGCATGTGAAATGGATGCAACTGTGTGGTAGTTTGAATATTCTTTGGCATTGCCTTTCTTTGGAACTGGAATGAAAACTAACCTTTTCCAGTCTGATGGCCACTACTGAGTTTTCCAAATTTGTTGGAATACTGAGTGCAGCACTTTAATACACCACCTTTTAGGATTTTAAATAATTCAGCTGGAATTTCATCATCTTCACTAGGTTTGTTCCTAATAACGTTTCCTTAACACCCACTTGACTTCATACCAGGTTGTCTGACTCTAGGTGAGTAACCACACCATTGTGGTTATCCTGGTCATTAAGACTCCTGTTGTACAGTTCTATTTATTCTTGCCACCGCTTCTTAATTTCTTCTGCTTTGGTTAGGTCCCTGCTATTTCTTTCATTTACTGTGCCCATTTTTACATGAAATACTGTTTTATTCCATAAAGGAAGCCCAATATAAATTAGCTGATTGGTCTAAAATCTCAAAATAAGCTTTGAACATGAAAACCAAGACAAAGTTCAGCTTGAATCCTGAGGCTTTTAGAGTTTTTACAGTCAAAACTGGAAAAGGTCAGTTTTCATTTCAATCCCAAAGAAGGGCAATGCCAAAGAACATTCAAACTACTGCACAATTGTGCTCATTTTACATGCTAACAAGGTAATGCTCACAATCCATCAAGATAGGTTTCAACAATACCTGAACTGAGAATTCCAGATGTACAATCTGGATTTAGAAAAGACAGAGGATCCAGAGATCAAATTGCCAACATCCAACGGATCATAGAAAAAACAAGGGAATTCCAGAATATCATCCACTTCTGCTTCACTGACTATGCTAAAGCCTTTGACTGTGTTTATCACAACAAACTGTGGAAAACTCTTAAAGAGATGGTAATGCCAGACCACCTTCCTTACCTGTCTCCTGAGAAACCTGTATGCAGGACAGGAAGCAACAGACATGGAACAACGGACTGGTTCAAAATTGAGAAAGGAGTTCATCAAGGCTGTAAGTTGCCACCTTGCTTATTAGTGTTCTACGCAAAGGACACCACATGAAATGCAAGACTGGAGAAATCACAAGTTGGAATCAAGATTGCTGGGAGAAGTATCAGCAACCTCGGATATGCACATGATTCCACTCTTTTTTTTTATTTATTTTTTTTATTATTATTTTTTTTTTCCAGTGGGTTTTGTCATACATTGATATGAATCAGCCATGGATTTACATGTATTCCCAATCCCGATCCCCCCTCCCACCTCCCTCTCCACCCGATTCCTCTGGGTCTTTCCAGTGCACCAGGCCGGAGCACTTGTCTCATGCATCCCACCTGGGCTGGTGATCTGTTTCACCATAGATAGTATACATGCTGTTCTTTTGAAATATCCCACCCTCACATTCTCCCACAAAGTTCAAAAGTCTGTTCTGTATTTCTGTGTCTCTTTTTCTGTTTTGCATATAGGGTTATCGTTATCACCTTTCTAAATTCCATATATATGTGTTAGTATGCTGTAATGTTCTTTATCTTTCTGGCTTACTTCACTCTGTATAATGGGCTCCAGTTTCATCCATCTCATTAGAACTGATTCAAATGAATTCTTTTTAATGGCTGAGTAATATTCCATGGTGTATATGTACCACAGCTTCCTTATCCATTCATCTGCTGATGGGCATCTAGGTTGCTTCCATGTCCTGGCTATTATAAACAGTGCTGCGATGAACATTGGGGTGCACGTGTCTCTTTCAGATCTGGTTTCCTCAGTGTGTATGCCCAGAAGTGGGATTGCTGGGTCATATGGCAGTTCTATTTCCAGTTTTTTAAGAAATCTCCACACTGTTCTCCATAGTGGCTGTACTAGTTTGCATTCCCACCAACAGTGTAAGAGGGTTCCCTTTTCTCCACACCCTCTCCAGCATTTATTGCTTGTAGACTTTTGGATAGCAGCCATCCTGACTGGCGTGTAATGGTACCTCATTGTGGTTTTGATTTGCATTTCTCTGATAATGAGTGATGTTGAGCATCTTTTCATGTGTTTGTTAGCCATCTGTATGTCTTCTTTGGAGAAATGTCTGTTTAGTTCTTTGGCCCATTTTTTGATTGGGTCATTTATTTTTCTGGAATTGAGCTGCAGGAGTTGCTTGTATATTTTTGAGATTAATCCTTTGTCTGTTTCTTCATTTGCTATTATTTTCTCCCAATCTGAGGGCTGTCTTTTCACCTTACTTATAGTTTCCTTTGTAGTGCAAAAGCTTTTAAGTTTCATTAGGTCCCATTTGTTTAGTTTTGCTTTTATTTCCAATATTCTGGGAGGTGGGTCATAGAGGATCCTGCTGTGATTTATGTCGGAGAGTGTTTTGCCTATGTTCTCCTCTAGGAGTTTTATAGTTTCTGGTCTTACATTTAGATCTTTAATCCATTTTGAGTTTATTTTTGTGTATGGTGTTAGAAAGTGTTCTAGTTTCATTCTTTTACAAGTGGTTGACCAGTTTTCCCAGCACCACTTGTTAAAGAGGTTGTCTTTTTTCCATTGTATATCCTTGCCTCCTTTGTCAAAGATAAGGTGTCCATAGGTTCGTGGATTTATCTCTGGGCTTTCTATTCTGTTCCATTGATCTATATTTCTGTCTTTGTGCCAGTACCATACTGTCTTGATGACTGTGGCTTTGTAGTAGAGTCTGAAGTCAGGCAGGTTGATTCCTCCAGTTCCATTCTTCTTTCTCAAGATTACTTTGGCTATTCGAGGTTTTTTGTATTTCCATACAAATTGTGAAATTCTTTGGTCTAGTTCTGTGAAAAATACCGTTGGTAGCTTGATAGGGATTGCATTGAATCTATAGATTGCTTTGGGTAGAATAGCCATTTTGACAATATTGATTCTTCCAATCCATGAACACGGTATGTTTCTCCATCTGTTTGTGTCCTCTTTGATTTCTTTCATCAGTGTTTTATAGTTTTCTATGTATAGGTCTTTTGTTTCTTTAGGTAGATATACTCCTAAGTATTTTATTCTTTTTGTTGCAATGGTGAATGGTATTGTTTCCTTAATTTCTCTTTCTGTTTTTTCATTGTTAGTATATAGGAATGCAAGGGATTTCTGTGTGTTAATTTTATATCCTGCAACTTTACTATATTCATTGATTAGCTCTAGTAATTTTCTGGTAGAGTCTTTAGGGTTTTCTATATAGAGGATCATGTCATCTGCAAACAGTGAGAGTTTCTTCTTCTTTTCCTATCTGGATTCCTTTTACTTCTTTTTCTGCTCTGATTGCTGTGGCCAAAACTTCCAACACTATGTTGAATAGTAGTGGTGAGAGTGGGCACCCTTGTCTTGTTCCTGATTTCAGGGGAAATGCCTTCAATTTTTCACCATTGAGGGTGATGCTTGCTGTGGGTTTGTCATACATAGCTTTTATTATGTTGAGGTATGTTCCTTCTATTCCTGCTTTTTGGAGAGTTTTAATCATAAATGAGTGTTGAATTTTGTCAATGATTCCACTCTTAATGGCAGAAAGAAAAGAGGAACTAAAGAGCCTCTTGATGAGTGTGAAAGAGGAGAGTGAAAAAGCTGGTTTAAAATTCAACATTCAGATTCTAAGATCCTGGCATTCTGTCCCATCACTTCATGCAAATAGATGGGGGAAAAATGGAAACAGTGACAGTTTTTCTTTTCTTGGCTCCAAAATCACTGCAGACAGTGACTGAAGCCATGAAATCAAAAGATGCTTCCTCCTGGTTTTAGAAAAAGCAGAGAAACCAGAGATCAAATTGCCATCATCCGTTGGATCATTGAAAAAGCAAGAGAGTTCCAGAAAAACATCTATTTCTGCTTTATTGACTAAGCCAAAGTCTTTGACTGTGTGGATCACAATAAACTGCGGAAAATTCTGAAAGAGATGGGAATACCAGACCACCTGACCTGCCTCTTGAGAAACCTGTATGCAGGACAGAAAGCAACAGTTAGAACTGGACATGGAACAACAGACTGGTTCCAAATCGGGAAAGGAGTATGTCAAGGCTATATATTGTCACCCTGCTTATTTAACTTATATGCAGAGTACATCATGAGAAACGCTGGGCTGGAAGAAGCACAAGCTGGAATCAAGACTGCTGGGAGAAATATCAATAACCTCAGATATGCAGATGACACCACCCTTATGGAAGAAAGTGAAGAAGAACTAAAGAACCTCTTGATGAAAGTGTAAGAGGAGAGTGAAAAAGTTGGCTTAAAGCTCAACATTCAGAAAACTAAAATCATGGCATCTGGTCCCATCACTTCATGGCAGATAGATGGGGAAACAGTGGAAACAGTGTCAGACTTTATTTTCTTGGGCTCCAAAATCACTGCAGATGGTGACTGCAGCCATAAAATTAAAAGACGCTTGCTCCTTGGAAGGAAAGTGATGACCAACCTAGACAGCATATTTAAAAGCAGAGACATTACTTTGCCAACAAAGGTCCGTCTAGTCAAAGCTGTTTTTTCCAGTAGTCATATATGGATGTGAGAGTTGAACCATAAAGAAGACTGAGCACCAGAGAATTGATGATTTTGAACTGTGGTGTTGGAGAAGACTCTTGAGAGTCCCTTGGACTGCAAGGAAGTCCACCTAGTGCATCCTAAAGGAAATCAGTCCTGAGTGTTCACTGGAAAGACTGACGATGAAGCTGAAACTCCAATACTTTGGCCACCTGATGGGAACAGCTGACTCATTTGAAAAGACCTTGATGCTGGTAAAGATTGAGGGCAGGAGGAGAAGGGGATGACAGAAGATGAGATGGTTGGATGGCATCATCGACTTGATGGACATGAGTTTGGGTAAACCCAGGGAGTTGGTGATGGACAGGGATGCCTGGCGTGCTGCAGTCCATGGAGTCGCAGAGAGTCACACACGACTGAGTGACTGAACTGAACAGCTCCTTAACCTAGATAGCATATTAAAAAACAGAACCATCACTTTGCCGACAAAGATCCATATAGTCAAAGCTATGGTTTTTCCAGTAGTCATGTATGGATGTGAGAGTTGGACTATAAAGAAGGCTGAGCACCAAAGAATTGATGCTTTCAAACTCTGGTGCTGGAGAAGACTATTGAGAGTCCCTTGGACAGCAAGGAAATCAAACCAATCAATCCCAAAGGAAATCAACCCTGGATAATCATTGGAAGGACTGATGCTGAAGCTGAAGCTCCAATACTTTGGCCACCTTATGGGAAGACCCAACTCATTTGAAAGACCCTGATGCTGGGAAAGATTGAGGGCAGGAGGAGAAGGCGGCAACCAAGGATGAGATGGTTGGCTATCATGTTTGACACAAGGCACATGAGTCTGAGCAAACTCCAGGAGATACTGCAGGACAAGAAGCCTGGTATGTTGCAGTCCCTGGGGTCACAGAGTCAGATATGACTTAGTGCTTGAACAAAAACAGTCAAAAAATTAGCAACAAAACTGAAATAGACTTCTTTTACTTGTTAGCCAGCTTTAACTCTATTGAATGTTATTTTATCTTATTGTGGCTTTTGGTCTTAAATCTATTGATTGATCATTTTAACCGACATTCTATACAACATTTCACAGTCATCAGATTCCCATACCATATTGAAGTCAGTCAAAACATTATGATCAATCAAATTGATTACACATTCAAATATATTTTTCCCAGCACTAACACTACTCTTAGAGGAAAAAGTGTTCTTATCTCATTACATTTATGATTCACATAAGTAATGCATAAGCCCAAAGCCCTGGTTATTTGCTTCTCAAGTTTCTCAAGTGAGCTTCTGAAAATCTGACTTCTGAGATGCAATCTCACACACCTATGTACATTTTCCAACTCTACTTAGAGTTGGAAATATGCAACTTGTGAGCACAAGTTTTAATACAAGCAAAGGAAAGTTATTTATTTGAATGAATTAGCTGTACATTCCATCTACTACAAACTGGAGCCACAAAAATCTTTTTTGGTAGGCCACTTCTGCACTTATCACATCATATGATTACTATCTTCCACCAAAGATCCATTATGAGTGTTCTTAAAAATTTGTTTAGAGCCAAGCAATCAGGCATTTATAAGAAAGTTCTAGGGTAATAACATGATTAAGTTTTTAAAGAACACAGAGGCTTCATAAAAGAAATTTGTAGGGAAAAAGGAGAAAGGAAGTATTTGCTTTTCTTAGAGGAGGGCAGAGATCATTGTGGCCACCTGTGGAGTGCACTTTCAATTCTGTGTCATAAAAAGACTTACAGTTCTGACTTGATCTAGGGCACTTGGGTTAAGGATTGATATGCCTCGTAAAGTTCCTGGATTCATAATCCTGCACATTATTATTTAATGATGAATTTAAACTGCATATCTCTGTAGAGGAACAAAGATAGATGAAAGTATATTGGAAAAAACAGCCAGCACTTTGATTATAAAGGTATGAAGAAACGTCCTTTTAAAATTAAAGACTTGGTTTAATGGATATATTATACTAAAACATGTTATGGTGATACAAAAGAATGATTTACAGCACAGGTAAAATAGTCATTTTCCTTATTTTTTTCTTTCAAAATAATTAGAAAGGCAGCACAGAATAATTGCAAAACTGGGAACTCTAAAATCATATGAACTGGATTCAATCCTGTCTTGGATATTTAGTACTTATTTACATCTGTTAAATTTATTTCACATATATGAACCTGTTTTACCATGTGTGAAAAGTGAAATAATGATAGCCTAGAAGGACTGTTTTAAGACTGAGATAATATCCTCAAAGCTATTAGCATAATATCTGGCTCATGACCACCTATTCATTCAATACACATTTATAAAAAGAGTCTGCAAGATAATATCCATTGGTTTAGGCACTGTTTATCAAAATAATAGAAAAGATAAAATAAAGCCATTAAAAGTATAAGGCGATATTAAAAACAGTAATAATTATTAAAAAGCAAAGACAAAACAAAACTCATCAAGTAAGTAGATTGCATGTGAAAGGGTGGTCAAGGAAGGGCTCTTGGGAGATGCTATCTTCAAGGAAACTAGAAGGGAAAAGGGTGGTGTGCTTTGTAGATATCTGGAACAAGAGGCTTCTAGGCAAATGCAAGAGTCCATGAACAGAGTATGTACTGCATCTGTTGGACTCTACCTGCAATGCAGGAGACCCATGTTCGATCCCTGGGTCAGGAAAATCCCCTGGAAAACAGAATGGCTATCCACTCCAGTATTCTTGTCTGGAGAATTCCATAGGCAGATGAGCCTGGGAGGCTACAGTCCATGGGCTCACAAAGAGTTAGACACAACTAAGCAACTAACACTTTCACTTTTCACAGAATTCATACAGGTTCTAATTGTTCCCAGAAGGTAAGAGACAGGTCTCCTACCCAGAAGGTAGGAGACAGTATCACAAATAGCATACATGCAGTAAATTCTATAGCTAAGAACAAGGACAGTGGGATCAGATTATCTATACCCTATGTCATCTGGATACAACCTTCTGGATTTAGGCTTAACTCATTTGTAAAGTAAGAACAACCATCTCCTAAAATTGTTGCAAGAATTAAATGTGCTAATAAACAATAAGGTGCTAGCACACAGCAAACATCAAAGAACTCTTACTTTTTAAATTAACAACAAACATAGAATAGAGTATCATGCTGCCTGTACTGGAAAATCAACTTTCATTCAATGAGAACATAGTCACTCCAATGAGAATTCTTGGATTACCATTTTGAAATATACTTTATCTGTGTGAATCTTATGAATGTTTTCTATTTTGAAAATATGCCTTTCCTACTCCTCTCTATTTTTATTTTTAGATTTCTTTTAGATACAGTTGGTATTTCATTTATTTCCAACTTTAGAAATCATACTTAAGAGCTCTGCTATCTCATAAACATCAGTGAGCTACACAAATATTTTGAAAATTGATGACTCATACAATTCAAAGAAGAATTTTAAAACTCAAGAACAAATAGTTTTGATGCTTTCTTTTTGTAAACTTTTGACAGCAGGGTTAAACATTGTATCTAGTTTAAGCATGACCAGAATTTGTTTCTTTGTTTGTTTTTTTCATTAATTTTTATTAGTTGGAGGCTAATTACTTTACAATATTGTAGTGGTTTTTGCCATACATTGACAGGAATCAGCCATGGATTTACATGTGTTCCCCATCCTGATCCCCCCTCCCACCTCCCACCCCATCCCATCCCTCTGGGTCTTCCCAGTGCACCAGCCCTGAGCACTTGTCTCATTAAGCATGACCAGAATTTGGCATTCAAATAAAATTCAGATCTCATTGCCAATTATAATGTCTTCTGCATTTAGACTATGAATTTGCTGCTTGCTCTTTCACTCATTTTCCTAGCCAAAACTGACAACAGTACAGTGAAGTGGGTATTGTTTCCCCTACTTTAAAGAGGTAAAAACTAAGAGTCAGAGAGAGTTAACAAATAACTATGATGTTAAATGTCAGAGGTAGAATTCAGTCTTGGATATCTTAAGTTAAACATGTATTCCCTATTGTGAATGGTCAGAATGTTAGTGTTCCCCCAAAATTCATGCAAAAGTAGGAAGTCAAGAGATACCTGGAGTAACAGGCAAATTTGGACTTGGGAGTACAAAACAAAGCAGGGCAAAGGCTAACAGAGTTTTGCCAAGAAAACGCACTGGTCATAGAAAACACCCTCTTCCAACAACACAAGAGAAGATGCTGCACATGGACGTCACCAGATGGTCAATACCAAAAACAGATTGATTATATTTTTTGTAGCCAAAGATGGAGAAGCTTTATACAGTCAGCAAAAACAAGACTGGGAGCTGATTGTGGCTCAGATCATGAACTCCTTATTGCAATATTCAGACTTAAATTGAAGAAAGTAGTGAAAAACACTACACCATTCAGGTGTGACATAAATCAAATCCCTAACAATTATACAGTGGAAATGACAAATAGATTCAAGGGATTCGATCTGATAGACAGAGTGCCTGGAGAACTATGGACAGAGGTTTGTGACATTGTACAGGAGGCAGTGATCAAGACCATCCCCAAGAAAAAGAAATGCAAAAAGGCAAAATGGTTGTCTGAAGAGCCCTTAAAAATAGCTGAGAAAAGAAGAGAAACTAAAGGCAAGAGAAAAGGAAAGATATACCCATTTGAATGCAGAGTTTCAGAGAATAGCAGGGAAAGATAAGAAAGCCTTCCTGAGTGATCAATGCAAAGAAATAGAGGAAAACAATAGAATAGGAAAGACTAGAGATCTCTTCAAGAAAATTAGAGCTACCAAGGAACATCTCATGCAAAGATGGGCACAATAAAGGACAGAAATAGTATAGACCTAACAGAAGCAGAAGATATTAAGAAGGGTCTGAATACACAGAAGAACTATACAAAAAAGATCTTCATGACCCCGATAACCACAATGGTGTGATCACTCACCTAGAGTCAGACATCCTGGGATGCGAAGTCAAGTGGGCCTTAGGAAGCATCACTATGAACAAAGCTAGTGGAGATGCTGGAATTCCAGTTCAGCTATTTCAAACCCTAAAAGATGCTGCTGTGAAAATGCTGCACTCAATATGCCAGCAAATTTGGAAAACTCAGCAGTGGCCACAGGACTGGAAAGGTCAGTTTTCATTCCAATCCCAAAAAAGGGCAATGCCAAAGAATGTTCAAACTACCACACGATTGCATTCATCTCACAGGCTAGCAAAGTGATGCTCAAAATTCTCCAAACCAGGCTTCAACAGTATGTGAACTGAAAACTTCCAGATGCTTAAGCTGGATTTAGAAAAGGCATAGGAACCAGAGATCAAATTGCCAACATCCACTGGATCATCGAAAAAGGAAGAGAGTTCCAGAAAAACATCCACTTCTGCTTTATTGACTATGCCAAAGCTTTTGACTGTGTGGATCACAATAAACTGTGGAAAATTCTGAAAGAGATGGGAATACCAGACCACCTGACCCTGCCTCCTGAGAAATCGTTATGCAGGTCAAGAAGCAAAAGTTAGAACTGGACATGGAACAACAGACTGGTTCCAAATCAGGAAAGGAGTATGTTAAGGCTGTATATTGTCACCCTGCTTATTTAACTTATATGCAGAGTACATTATGCGAAATGCTGGACTGGATGAAGCACAAGCTGGAATCAAGATAGCCAGGATAAATATCAATAACCTCAGAAATGCAGATGACATCACCCTTATGGAAGAAAGCAAAGAAGAACTAAAGAGCCTCTTGATGAAAGTGAAAGAGGAGAATAAAAAAGTTGGTTTAAAATTCAACATTCAGAAAAGTAAGATCATGGCACCTGGTCCCATCACTTCATGGCAAATAGATGGGGAAACAATGGAAACAGTGAGAGACTTTAGTTTCTCAGGCTCTAAAATCACTGCAGATGGTGACCGCAGCCATGAAATTAAAAGACACTTGCTCCTTCGAAGAAAAGCTATGACCAACCTAGACAGTGTATTAAGAAGCAGAGACATTACTTTGCCAACAAATGTCCATCTAGTCAAAGCTATGGTTTTTCCAGGAGTCACATATGGATGTGAGAGTTGGACTATAAAGAAAGCTGAGCGCTGAAGAATTGATGCTGTTGAACAGGTATTGGGGAAGACTCTTGAGAGTCCTTTGGACTGCAAGGAGATCCAACCAGTCCATCCTAAAGGAAATCAGTCCTGAGTGTTCATTGGAAGGACTGATGCTGAAGTTGAAACTCCAGTACTTTAGCCTCCTGATGCGAAGAACTGACTCATTTGAAAAGACCCTGATGCTGGGAAAGATTGAAGATGGGAGAATAAGGGGAAGACAGACAATGAGACGGTTGGATGGCATCACCAACTCGATGGACATGAGTTTGAGCAAGCTCCAGGAGTTGGTGATGGACAGTGAAACCTGGCATGCTGCAGTCCATGGGGTCACAAAGAGTCAGACACGACTGAGCAAACAAACTGAACAAAATTCATGTGTTTAAATCTTAAGCCTCCAAAATTATGATATTAAAAGGTGGGTCATTTTGTGTATGCTTAAGTGATGAGCATAAAACCCTCTGAATAAGCTCAGTGCTCCTGAGAGATCTCCAGTTGCTGCATCATGTCAGAATACAAGAAGTCTGGACTCAGGAAGAGGGCCCTCACCTGACCATGTTGGCTTTATGATCTTGGACTTTCAGTCTCCAGTAGTGTGAAAAATAATTTTTTTATATTTATTAGTTACCCAGTCTGTGGTATTATGCTATAGCAAGGTATCTATCCAAAACACATCTACTACCGTCTGTTAGTTTTGCAAGCACCCAAACTACCATAAAGCTCACACTAACGACTTCAACTCATAGTATTTTGATTTTACTAGTCATATAATATACAATCGGGTTGTGTTTTATAACTTTGTATTTAATATTATCTCTTCCAAATAATTATAAATTCCTTAAGGGAGGCGCTGAACATTATATACATATATTTTTGTATTTAATCTTTCATAGTCTATAAAATGTGTCTGATATAAAGAAGTATTTTTGAAAATCTTTGATAAACAAAGTAAAATACCTGCACTTGGAAAGATTACATGATTCAGAGCTGCTCTGATTTAAACTGAAAATCTCTTCCTTGTCATTTCCTTGATCTGTGATCCTGAGCCTTATTACCTTCATCTTTAAATAAGACTAATATTTTTTTTTACCATAGTCATTATATGGATTGAATGTGTAGAAGAGAAAAAATAATTTTTCCACTTTTCCTCTGAATTTTTAGCTGATAATGCTCAGTAGAAGAGAGAATAATAAGAGAAAAGCAAACAGAAGTTTATTAAGATGTATACCTTATGTACATGGTAGATACCCAAGGAAAATGAATAACTTCTCCAGGTGGCCTAGAATTCTAGCTTAAATACCACAGGAATAAGGAAAGGAGAGGAAGGATGTACATCTTTTAAAGGAAGAGTACGAAGCTTCTCTAGGTGTGCTATCAACTTCTAATCTAGTCTCCTGTAAGAAGTGCCAATTTCTTCTACTGAAGAGACTCCTGGGGAGGAGCCTTATGACAACTGAGTTTGTTTGGGGGGATTTGTTTTAAGGCAGATAAGAAGAGTTCAGAGTGAACCTCTCCCCACATTTGCTGTTTTTCCAGGGTCTAACACTCAAAATAATCAATATATTAAAGAGACATATTAAGGGTTGACACGCCCTGAAATCCTACAGTCATATTTTGGGCTGGTATATTCTGGTATATCATGAGAAACGCTGGGCTGGAGGAAGCACAAACTGGAATCAAGATTGCAGGGAGAAATATCAATAACCTCAGATATGCAGATGACACCACTCTTATGGCAGACAGTGAAGAAGAACTAAACAGCCTCTTGATGAAAGTAAAAGGAGAGTGAAAAAGTTGGCTTAAAGCTCAACATTCAGAAAACTAAGATCATGGCATCCAGTCCCATCACTTCATGACAGATAAATGGGGAAACAGTGGCTGACTTTATTTTTCTGGACTCCAAAATCACTGAAGATGGTAACTGCTGCCATGAAATTAAAAGACGCTTACTCCTTGGAAGGAAAGTTATGACCAACCTAGACAGCATATTAAAAAGCAGAGACATTACTTTGTCAACAAAGGTCTGTCTGGTCAAGGTTATGATATTCCAGGGGTCATGTATGGATGTGAGAGTTGTGAGAGTTTATAAAGAAAGCTGAGCACCGAGGAATTGATGTTTTTGAACTGTGGTGTTGGAGAAGACTCTTGAGAGTCCCTTGGACTGCAAGGAGATCCAGCCAGTCCACCCTAAAGGAGATCAGTCCTGGGTGTTCGTTGGAAGGACTGATGTTGAAGGTGAAACTCCAACACTTTGGCCACCTGATGCGAAGAGCTGACTCATTGGAAAAGACCATGATGCTGGTAAAGATTGAGGACAGGAGGAGAAGGGGACAACAGAGGATGAGACGGTTGGATGGCATCATCGACTCGATGGACATGGGTTTGGGTGGACTCCGGGAGTTGGTGATGGACAGGGAGGCCTGGCATGCTGCAGTTCATGGGGTCACAGAGTCAGACATGACTGAGCAACTGAACTGTGAAAGGTCGGGGCATGCCCCCGGGAAAAGTGCTGCAAGGCAAATTCCGGAGGCTGGCTAAACTTCCAGGGGCTGGCCCCCTGCAGCCTGGTCCAATCAGGTACCAACATAGAGCCCTCGGACACTGACCACCGCTGTAGCCCGCGCTTTCTTCCTTATATGAAAAGACCTGGCTTGGACGCCGACCCTGGCTATAAAACCCCTGCCCACCCCTCATACCTCGCAGACTCCCTTTGTCTCCTCACTCACCAGCCCCCGGGAGTTCTGCCCGAGAGCGACGCTTAATAAAGGCCTTTACCACCGGTCCTTAGAGGCGGCTTTTTTCCTCCCGCGGCGTTTTTCCTAACAAACTGAACACTCAAAATAATCAATATATTAAAGAGACATAATTAGGGTTGACACACCCTGAACTCCTACAGTCATATTTTGGGCTGGTATATTCTGCCACCTTTCAAGTGTAAATAAATCATCTACCATGATCATAGACACATTATGGCAATTTCAAAAGTGTTGGCATTCCTAGTCCCCTCAGCCCTCTCATCTGTAGGAAAACTGAACAAATATCCCATGTTACCTCTTGCAACAAAAATAAGCTCATCTTTAATCTAGTATCCCAAAGACTCATTAATGCTCTTGGTTTATCTTTCAATGTATTTAGTTTTGAAAAGATAAATATGCTTTTCACTCTTCATAGGAGACTGTGTTCAATGTCATTTATAATTCAAATTTAGATTTTCCAGTCTTCCTTTTATTTAAATAATCTTTAAAAGGACTTTATCCATGACTCTCATTCAAGAGTATGAAAGATATGGGAGAGGCATGAGGAAGTCTTTACATATAATTCCATATTACTACCAAAACTATACACTAGCAAAGTAATGCTCAAAATACTTCATGCCAGGCCTCAACAGTTTATGAACCAAGAACTTCCAGATGTACAAGCAGGATTTAGAAAAGGCAGAGGAACCAAAGATCAAATTGCCAACATCCACTGGATCATAGAAAAAGCAACAGAATTCCAGGAAAACATCTACTTCTGCTTTATTGACTATACCAAAGCCTTCAACTGTGTAGATCACAACAAACTGGAAAATTCTTAAAGAGATGGGAATACCAGACCACCTGACCTGCCTCTTGTGAAACCTGTATGCAGGCCAAGGAGCAACAGTTAGAACCAGGCATGGAACAGCAGATTGCTTCCAAATTGGAAAAGGAGTACATCAAGGCTGTATATTGTCACCCTGCTTATTTAACTTATATGCAGAGAATATCATGTGAAATGCAAGGCTGGATGAGGCACAAGCTTGAATCAAGATTGGAGGGAGAAATATCAATAACCTCAGATATGCAGATGACACCACACTTATGGCAGAAAGTGAATGGGAAATAAACAGCCTCTTGATGAAGGTAAAAGATGAGAATGAAAAAGCTGGCTTAAAACTCAACATTCAAAAAACTAAGATCATGGCATCTGGTCCCATCACTTCATGGCAAATAGATGGGAAACAATGGAGACAGTGACAGTCTTTATTTCCTTGGGCTCCAAAATCACTGTGGACGATGACTGCAGCCATTGTCTTTTAGACACTTGCTCGTTGGAAGAAAAGCAATGAAAAACTTAGAGTATTAAAAAGAAGAGACATTACTTTGCCTACAGTCAAAGTTATGGTTTTCCCAGTAGTCATGTACAGATGTGAGAGCTGGACAATAAAAAAGGCTGAGCACCGAAAAGTTGATGCTTTTAAACTGTGGTGCTAGAGAACACTCTTGAGAGTCCCTTGGACTGCAAGGAGATCCAACCAGTCCATCCTAAAAGCAATCAGTCCTGAATATTCATTGGAAGGACTGATACTAAAGCTGAAGCTCCAGTACTTTAGCCAACTGATGCAAAGAACTGGCTCACTGAAAAAGACCCTGATGCTGGGAAAGACTGAAGGCAGGAGGAGAAGGGGATGACAGAGGATGAGATGGTTGGAAAATAATCACCGACTCAATGGACATGAGTTTGAGCAAACTCTGGAAGATGGTGAAGGATGGAGAAGCCTGGCGTGCTGCATTCCATGGGGTCACAAAGAGTTGGACACAACTGAGTGATGAACAACAAATATCCCTTAATTTATACAGTAGATAGTGTCTGGTAATTTCTAAATTTTTGTAAAGCTTTGGAAGTCATCTTTGGCAACCATGAGAATGCAGCTTGCAGATCCAAAACTATTGAAGGAGGAAACAGACAGAACAGGATCCATCTTGAAAACAGGACTCCATGTTTGGCCAGACTGTGGACTTTGAGCTCTATGCCCAGTATCTATGGAAACATACCAACTGGAAAACCAGGCCCCAAAAGGAAGAGCCCCAGGGCTCGTACCTAGACTCTCTGTTGCCTAAAAGAATACCCTAATTATCTGTGTAACCGTATAATGTCATACATTCTATTATGCTTATTGGGGTATGATCACAGGCCTATTGATAATTGTCCACTGTTAACTACCTAGGCTTAAGGCATATGAATCACAGGTTAACGTTGATTGTATCTTTCTTTTCCTTTGTTCAGACTAGTTTCAGGGAATCTGGGGAGGTGGGTTTGGGCACGTACACTTAGGGTATATAAGGTTTTCACAAAAACTGGTTGGGGTCCTTGGCCAAGAGGAAACTCTGCCTTGGGCCCATCGGTGTAATAAACTGCACTCCACTATCTGCATTGTCCTTCTGAGTGAATTTGTTTCCCAGAATGCGTGGCTACAACACTATAGATAGATTAACAGCCTACTGCAATCTGAAATTTGCTGCAATGTTTTTGCCAAGATCCCACTTCCCAGGAGCTGCTCCCCACCAATGATAGTGTGGCAGGGCTACTAAGGCAGACCCATGCATGGAAGATTTGGAACTCTTTGAAGAATCCTGACCTTGTCCAAACTTTATTGAACTGTACTGCAGCCTTAGACAAATCTACCCAACCTTCCCTCCCTTTCTGCTTGCCACAGGCTTGAATTTACAACACAGTTTACTTACCCTCCCTGTCTTTTGTGATTGCCCTCCCCTCATTTCCTTTCAAACAGGAGCTTCCCGAATAAAATTCTTCCACATTTTATCTTGTTTTCTTAAAGAAAACAGGTTAATACACCATGCTATTGTCAAACTGAAAGGTAAACAGGAAGAACAACTAGGTGCTTTGAGGAAGCTGGAATGCATAACACATTAAAAAAAGGAGATTATTTAGGCAGGAGACAAGGTCTGTAACATACACTTTACCAGTAAACTATGCCAAAAGCATCCTTCCAAAAAGCACACCTGAATATATTTTAAAAGTCCTTAAAAATGTCTTAAGGTCAACTAAAAAAATATTAGTCACAAACTGCTAATAGAGAGTTGTTATATTTGGTGGGAATGTTAAGGACTCTGAGCCCCAGGAGGCAGCATCTCAATGGCCCTAAGAATATCTGCTCCAAGGAGGCAAGAGAGGGAGTCAGGCTATTTATAAGTTTGTAACAAAGGGGGCAGGCAGCTGGAACATCAAAGACTATGGTTAAGTAGTAAGGAAAATCAGATATCAAGCTGAGGAATTTAGTTCTTCTATGCATGGGAAGATGCAAGCCTCGGGGATTCATCTTATGCACCTCAGCTGTGCATGCATGCCAAGTCCTCAGTTGTGTCCAACTTTTTGTGAGCTACAGACTGTGGCCCGCCAGGCTCCTCATGGGATTCTCCAGGCAAGAATACTGGAGTGGACTGCCATGCCCACCTCCAGGGAATCTTCCTGACCCAGGGATCAAACCTGGTCTCCTGTGTCTCCTGCAATGCAGGGGGATTTTTTACCAATTAGCCCCCAAGGCTAAATCCCGTTTCCTGTCAACATAAGGTGTGGCAGATGTGGTGGGTGGCTGCTTCTTGCATCCCCCTCAAGCTCCTCTGCGATCACCTTGGTGGGGGTGGCAGCATCTGCTGGATTCCAGGCACTGTTCCCTTTTGGGAGCCCTCATTCACATTAAGAGGCCAGAAATCGCTGATAGCTGTGACATTTTTAGCAGGAAATAGTTCATTTCACAGGTCAGTATGGTATAGGCAAAAAATGTGGACCGCAAAGTCAGCAAGATATGATTTGAATAATAGCCCTGGCACTTATGGGCATATTCATGTAAAATTAGGTGAGACACTTAATCTTTTGAGTCTCACTTCCCTTTTACATAAGATAAGAACAACAATCAGTCTTACAGATGCAGCTATCACCCAGTGAAAATGCTTTCACAGTACCTTGGTGTTGTTTATAACCTAAATCTTGAATCCAGTGACTCTATCCTGATTTGTTGCTCTGTACCCTCAATATACCCATCTAGAATCCTGATCCATCTTCTCCCATCTTTATCTCTGTACTCTTGGACCCAATGCATAATACTGCTTCTCTTATTCTTTAAACTAAGATTTAAACTTATCCAATATATTCTATCCCCTTCACAGATCACTGCCTTGTTGTTGCAAAGAGGCTGTCTAGTGTCACACTGTTTATTTAAACTATATGCTGAGCACATCATGAGAAATGCCAGGATGGATGAGTTACAAGCTGGAATCAAGATGCGGGCAGGGGAAACATCAATAACCTCAGATATGCATATGCTACCACTTTAATGGCGGAAAGGAAAGAGGAACTAAAGAACTTCTTGATGAGAGTGAAGGAGGAAAGTGAAAAAGATAGCTTAAAACTAAATACTAAAAAAAAACTAAAATCATGGCATCTGGCCCCATTACTTCATGACAAAGAGAAAGGGAAAAGGTAGAAGCAGTGACAGATTTCCTCTTCTTGGGCTCTAAACTCACTGCAGATGGTGACTGCAGCCATGAAATCAGAAGACAACTGCTTCTTGGCAGGAAAGCCATGACAAACCTAGACAGTGTGTTGAAAGGCAGAAATATCACTCTTCCAACAATAGTCTATATAGTCAAGGCTGTGGTGTTCCCAGTGGTCAAGTATGGTTGTGAGAGCTGGACCATAAAGAAGACAGAGCGCCAAAAAACTGATGCCTTCAAACTGTAGTGCTGGAGCGAGGAGATCAAACCAGTCAGTCTTAAAGGAAATCTACCCTGAATACTCATGGGAAGGACTGATGCTGAAGCTGAAGCTCCAGTATTCTGGTCACCTGATGTGAACAGATGACTCATTGGAAAAGTCCCTGATGCTGGGAAAGATTGAGGGCAGAAGAAGAAGAGGGCATCAGAGGATGAGATGGCTGGATGGCATTACTGATGCAATGGAACTTGGGCAAACTTTGGGAGATGGTGAGGGACAGGGAGGCCTGGTGTGCTGCAGTCCATGGGTTCATAAAGAGTTGGACATGACTGGGGGACAACAACAACAATATATTCTATGTGCTTCTAACTGATCTAGGTAGGAAGTTTTTAAATCTATCCTTCCATTCTGGTGCCCACTTACGGATTAATGAGCAGTCTTTCTCTGAGGTTTGCCTGAGCTCTCAAAAGAGGGAAGAGTGAAGAGAGAAGACTAGAGACAAGGAGCAGAGTCACAGCTGGGCTCCGTAACACACAAGGACGTGACGCGGCAGGTTCAGAGCGCTCTTCAAAGTCAAGAGAGACACAGGTTACATTTCTCAAACCTTCACAGGCACTCGCATGTCTTGAATATACTGTATGCCTAGAGAATGATTTTCTAAATCTTTCTGCTTTCCAGACTGTGAGGACAGTCAATTAATGCCTCTCACTTTACGCTCCAAAAAGGTGACTCGATTCCTCTTAGCTCTTGGCTTTAAACCTTCTACACATTACCTGTGTTTTAAACACTTTTATTGACTATTTCAAGAATCTAGGAGTTAATTTAGAATTGTCATCTACTGCACATATTTTATATTATGGTCTTCACTTAGACACTATAAAAACTTTAATTACAAATCATATTTAGTTACAAAAATATCTCTCTACCTACATGAAGTAATATCTCCAGCTCTCTGTAATCAACTGTATTTTCAGGATGTTTCTTCTATTTCATACAGTAGTGAGTCTATAAACTCAATCTCCTACTGTCATTCCTTTCATTCAGAAACACATTACCTTTCACTTGGAGTACGGCTTTCATCTCTTATCTGATATTTCTGCCCTCATTTTTAATTGCAATATGACTTACAATATTAAGGTAATAAATCAATATTTGGAAATATAGCAAAATGACCACCACAATGAATCTAGTTAACAATATCACCCTAGTTATAATTTTCTTCTCTTGATGAGAACTTTCAAGAGCTACTCTCTCAGCAACTTTTGATATACAGTAAATTACTGTTAACTATGGCTATTGTGTTACACATTATATCCCTATGACTTATTTTGTAACTGAAAATTTATACTTTTTGACCCCTTTAACTCATTTTGGCTATATCACTCCCCACTGCCCTTATTCCTAAATTAATTAGCCTGTCATTCAAACTTCTGATTAAACAGATTCTCTTTGGAAGCGGTCATTTTTTTAAAATTTTAGATGACTTCTCAAATATCAAAATAGTTCAAGGAAGAATAATTTTAGATGCTCCCATTTTTACCTTCCAGAATTAACCATCTTGACTATCTTGATAAATAGCTTTCAGAGATTGTTTTCAAATTTATAATTTTGAAAAATCTGTGATTACTTACTAAAATAATTTCCACTGGAAATAACAGATTGTTACAGACAAATCTGATACTCTTCTTTGATCTTCACTGGTCATATCATTCCTTCACCCCATTTACTGCAGCACTTTCTAGAGTAAAATACAGAGGAGAAAGTTATTCAAACCCATTAGCCAAAATAAAGTTATTCTCATATCCATCCAAGTTCCACAGTTTTATAAAGTAGTACATTATGATCCCCTAGCCTTAAGTCCTAAGTCTAAACACACTGCATTTTACCATTACAGATCATACTTATATATGAATAGTCCTACCTACCTTCTTTGATCATAAAAATCTGGCTCAATTCAAGGCCCTTTTGAAAATATTGTAGCATCTGGATGTCTTCCTTTATTCATTAGGCAAATATGATAATTTCTCTGTCATATTCACCCACTCTTCTATCATAAAACTTGTCATATTTCTTTGATGTTACTAATATTTGCATAGCTTTTGATCCTAATCTGTGAAGGATTTGAGAAGCACAGGCTGTTTCATCCTCATGTTTGTAGCTCCTGAATGAAGCATACTACTGATCCTTTGTCTGGGTTCAATAAATTTTTGTTTTAAATGAAAAGTTGAGGAAAGATGATAATGGGAATGTAGGAAGAGGACCAAGAGAGAAGGAAGCTCCAACTTGGCATTAATTTACTCAAATCTGATAAAAAGGTTTTAGATGTAATAGTAGAAATAATATATACAATGTGGAATGAAAAGTTCAAAATATACTCATAGATGGGTAATGGTTTAAAGAATTCAGTGACTTCCCTGCTATAGAATATTTGTTTAAGAAATTAAGTTTTTAGTACAAGGAAAAGTTTCTGCTTGACTGAGAAGTATTATTGCAGAAAATTTTGGAATATAAAAATACCAAATGAAGATATATGCACGTCTTAAAATTTAAATCTGCCCTCAAGATGAGAAAAAATAATTAGTAAATGATGCCTTTTTGCAAAGAGCTTTCTACTTGATATCTTTGAAATGAAGCCTTAAAATCCCAATGCAAAGAGTATTTTGTGTTTTAAGTTTCATATGACTCTAGCAGGAACTTTCAACTTTTCGCTCTAAAATAAGATATACTGACAGAAAATGTGTTGATGATTGATTTATATTTATCAATTAATCTGGCAGGTATCAAAGCAGTGGTATTTTGGACATTGTTTTTTAATCTGAAAACAGATAAGTAATTTTGCAATTACTAGCCATTATTTCCAATATTGTATTATAAAATCTAATACTGTATTATAAAATCTAGTTGGATGAATAAGACTGTATATTAATGTATCCAAATTATACTTCTGTTAGTTATTTCAAAATGATAGCTCTGAGTCATTTAATTAGCTGATGCTTTTAGATCAATTAGATCAAATGGTGAACAACAAGGATGAATGGATTTCAAAGCAATAATAATGGAGAATTTGAGCAAGGAATAAATATATAACTGTATAGATATGGTGGCTGATTATCTTTGGATTCATGAAGACCACTTCACCAAAAGTAAATTTGCCTTGCAGGATATAAACTGACCAATCATCCATGTCTTAAATCTCAATCAAGCCAGTAGTTGCTTTGCAAAGCTGCTGAGACTACTCTAACTTCCTGGGCCTACAGCAAATAAGATGACAAGAGGACTCCTATTAATTCCTAATTAGCCCCATGAGCTCTTTCTGATAGTTTTTCCACATTTTAAAATTAATTTCAATTTTGTCTACTGTAATATTAGTGGTTATAGACTGAATATAAGGTACCAACAGAAAGAAGCAATCTAGATAGGAAAGTTAGATAAAATGTGCCACATAAATGGAATTGTTCAGTGGCTTTAAGGTAGGAGAATTATTCAAACAGGGTATATATTAAATTGAGAAAGGGAAAGCAACAGATTTTATTAACCAGATTTGCTGTGTATCAAACAACTGCAAAATCCTAATGTTGATTCATTTCTCACGTGCCTGTATGTGTAATACAGAAACACAGATGAATCTTGAGAAATAAGTGGATTCTTTTGAAGTAGTTGCAATTTAAAAAATCATCTAATGTTCATGATTTCACTAAAGTGTCTTATATTAAAGATGTCACAAGGAGAAATCTCCAAAAACAGAAAAGAATACTTTATATCCCAGATGAAATTCTTCATCTTTGTTTCCCATGTAACTAAGAATTAGTACATAACTGAAAACACATTAAGTCAAGTGGTGGGGAAAAAAAATGTTTTCCGTATTACATTGAGCATATTTTCTAAATAATTATTCAAATATCATAACAAAGAAATATACTTCAAAAGTCTGCACATGCTTTAAACATTTTAGATCATTTTTTCTTTGAAGGCAGTCAGAAGTCCCCCAGAACTAGCACTGCAGGATTTTGTATGTAGATATTTACAGTTAGGTGGAGTTTGATAATTCTCCAAATTGGAAGACTTATTGCACTAATTATTATTCCTAACAGGATTCTAAAAGCCTCTCCACTAAAATTTAGCAGCATCTATTTCACATATGAACTAATTATTAATCAACTGAGGAATGATGGCAAGTGCTAACATTTGAGTGCTTAAATGTAACATGCTTTGTGATAAACAATTCAAATAAATTATCTTTTATAATCTCACAGCTATCACAAAAGGAGTATTTTTAATGTTTATAGAAATAAAAGAAAGATTTACAGCTAGGTTAAATAACATTGCCAATTTACTCAGGTAGTAATGAAGATGGCAGATACTGAACTAGGTCTCTGTGACCTGAAGCTTGAACTAACATTCAGTCTATATTTACTGATTTAGATATTTTGTTGCTGTTGTTGTTCAGTTGCTAAGTCGTGTCTGACTTTGCAACCCCAAGGACTGCAGCACACCAGGCTTCCCTGTCCTTCACCATCTCCCAGAGTTTGCTCAAATTCATATCCATTGAGCTAGTGATGCTATCTAACCATCTCATCTTCTGCCGCCCTCGTCTCCTTTTGCCTTCAATCCTTCCCAGCATCAGGGTCTTTTCTAATGAGCCGGCTCTTCACATCAGGTGGCCAAGGTATTGGAGTTTCAGCTTCAGCATCAGTTCCTTCCAGTGAATATTCAGGGTTGATTTCCTTTAGAATTGACTGGTTTGATCTCTTTACAGTCCAAGGGACTCTCAAGAGTCTTCTCCAACATCACAATTTCAAAGCATCAATTCTTCAGCTCTCAGCATTCTTTATGGTCTAACTCTCACATCTATACATGACTACTGGAAAAACTATAGCTTTGACTACTATATGGACCTTTGTAGGCAAAGTGATGGCTCTGCTTTTTAATATGCTGTCTAGGTTTGTCATAGCTTTCCTTCCAGGGAGCAAACGTCTTTTAATTTCATGGCTGCAGTCACTGTCCACAGTAATTTTGGAGTCCAAGGAAAGAAAATATGTCACTGCTTTCACCTTTTCTCCTTTCATTTGCCACCGACGGATGGGACTGGATGTTATAATCTTAGTTTCCTAAATGTTGAAAACTTTATGCCAGTTTTTTCACTCTCCTCTTTCACCCTCATGAAGAGGTTCTTTAGTTCCTTTTCACTTTCTGCCATTAGAGTGGTGTCATCTGCATATCAGAGGTTGTTGATATTTCTCCCAGCAAATTGATTTCAGCTTGTGATTCAAGCCAGCCTGGCATTTTGCATGATGTATTCTGCATATAAGTTAAATAGAGTGATAATATACAGCCTTGTCATATTCCTTCCCCTATTTTACTTTAGATATATAAGCCTAAAACCAACATTGTGACGTTGATGCTTAAATCACCATCTTGCAGGTGAGGAAACTGAAGCTAAATAATTTCCATAAGGTAACGTTTTTATTTAGAACCAGGATGTATATTAATGTCTTTTATGATTTCAATGCACAATTCAGCAACAATTCGATTTGGTACTTAGTCCTCATAGCTTCAAAAAGGATCTTGTAAAGAGCAAGAAAAAGAAATAAAATCAAGTTCTGATCAAGGAAATCCCATAGGAATGCTCAGGAACATGCAAGACAAAACATGGCTATTTCTAAGATGTTAAGTGAATCTACTGAACTTGGGCTGTTTCTGAACTGGCCCATCAATGACCATATTTCAGAGGTACTCATGAGCAAAAGTGAACAAAATAATTTTCCTTTATTTTATTTACTCTTTTCTTCAGTTCTCAAAATTCCAAAGGTATTGAGTGAAAATGAAACAATGTAACAGCACTGTTAACAGAAAACAAGCAAACCAAAATAAAAGCACAACAAACAAACAAAACCCACACAAACATATCAGAGTAAGAAAAACCCATACTTCAATAGAATTGAATATATAAAAAGTAATGTAGTTGGCAGACAAAGGAGTTTGAATCCTGGCTCTAAGACCAATTAACTACACGATTTATGGTATAGTCCTTTCATTTCAAATAACTATAGCTGTCTACTAAATACAGACAATTTTAACTCACAGCATTTTTTTAAAAATCAAATGGGTTCAACCTATGCAAATCACTTAAGATACTGTCAGGCACATAGCAATTATTAAATTGCTAGCTAATCTTTCTCATTTGTTCTGTGTATACACAGACACATTGCTTTGTTTAAATGAGGATTAGCATTATTTTTCCTCCTATATTCTCTTTGTGTTCTATTTGGCATGATTAATCCAACTCTTGTTTTCACACAACTCTGTATCACATAAAATGAATAGATACATTGGATACACTGAGTATATATTGCACATACAGCAAAGATAAAATACTATTTCTTAAAAGATTTTTCCATTATATATAAGAAAAAAATGTACATGTGAATACTGGATTGTGATATAAAGTAAATTCTTACTGTGGGTCACCATCAAAATCATTGAAATAATAACTAATTATAACTAATAATAGTTATAGTTATGAAATAACTAATCATAGCTTAGTACAATTCTGAGGGTAGAGTGAGCTCCAGGAAAACATGTAGTAGAATGTTTTCATCAGATAAACATCGTGCTTGGTTAGTAAAAAAAAAAGGCCTCCTTTAAATATTCAAGAGTTTTTTTCTCTTGTGTAAAACAAGTCAAACAGCAGGCAATTCTGGGTTTAATCTAATGCTTCCTAAAATCAACAGGAACCTCATCCATTGGTTGTTTTCATCCTTAAGGTTCCCTGCCTGTCCAAGATGAACATTGTAGCTCTAGCCACAACATCAATACCACACTTAACAATAAAGAAAAGAGTAACAGAAACATTCTCTCTCCCCTCCAAAGAAAGAACCTTAAGTACCTCTGAGCGCTTTGATTCCTATGTCATTCACCAGAACTTAAATGTATGGCTACAGAAGCTGAAAGGCAATGATTAACTGACATAAATTATTCAGTTGAGTTCAGCTACTAAGGAAGATGGTAAAAGTGTATTTTAGAAGGCTCTTTCCCAGAAGAGGGGTCTGTGTTTCTTTTTCCCATTTTGTTTTGCCTCATAGCAAGAAGTCTTTTAGCATTTGCATGTGTCCGAGTTAAGTATGAGAGGAAATCAATTTTAAGAGGAGAGATTTCAATTTTCCTTAAAGATGTTCAACTCCTAGTGGTCAATGTCAGCAATAATCTAAGAAGGCCCCACACATTCACAAGGGCAATGTCCTTATGTGTCCCAGGCTGTCCAAGGATGTCCTAAGGTGCCATAATAAATATATTAAATGCACAATCACAGAAAGTTGTTGTGAAAAATGGATTTCAAATGTTATTTAAGAAACAGAGAGACAGGGTGGAAGTAGGAGGGAGGGAGGGAGGGAGACAGACAGAGGCAGATAGAAAGTGTCTTCAACCTCCCAGAGTGAACTGGCTAAAAAAATTTATTAAAATGCCCTAGAATGGTTCATCTATTCCCTGATCTTAAAATACATACATAAACAAATTCCAAACTGTGTTTCTTAGAACACTAACTTCTTTAGATGCTAATACTGTTCTCATATGGTAGCTCTTTTAATTTTTTAAGGAACCATCATATTGTTCTCCATAGTAGCTTTAACAATTTACATTCCCACCAACAGTGAAGGGATTCCCTCTTCTCCAGCATTTAATGCTTGTAGATTTTTTAATGATGGCCATTCTGACCAGTCTGAGGTGATACTTCATTGTAGCTTTGATCTGAATTTCTCTAACAATTAGGTATGTTGAGTACCTTTTATGTGACTCTTGGCCATGTCTTCTCTGAAGAAATGTCTATGTAGTTCTTCTACCCATTTTTGCTATTGAGCTTCAAGAGCTGTCGGTACATTTTGGAGATTAATCCCTTGTTGGCTGGTATAGTCACTATGTGGAACAGTATGGCGGTTCCTTAAAAAAACAGAACTACCATAAAACCCAGCAATCCCACTCTTGGGCATATATCTGAAGGAAACCATAATTCAAAAAGAGATGTACACCCCAATGTTCACTGCAGCACTATTTAAAATAGCCAGGACATGGAAGCAACCTACATGTCCATCAACAGAGGAATGGTTAAAGAAGTTGTGGTATTTATATATACAATGGAATATTATCGATAAAAAAGAACAAAACAACGCCATTTGTAGCAACACTGTAAAGTAACTATACCCCAATTTAAAAAAAAATTTACAAAGTTGTTCTTGTAAATTTGAAAATAAGCACTTCAAGGATATATGAAAGACTGTTAAAATATTTAAATCTCTGATTTTTTCAGGAAGAATCAGATTAACATTAATTCAGTATTTCTCTAATATATGTATATGTGTATTTGAAAATAGAGTAACTCTTTTTCTTTTTGATTAACAGTTATTCCATACTGGAAAACAGTGTACCATAGAACACTGTGTAAGAAAAATTAAACCGAGCTCTCACCAATATCACCAATACTACAACTAATAGCTAATAGGAGAAAATCACACAATAAAATGTCATTTCACTATAATTGTTTTCAAAGTTCAGACTGGTTAACATTAATACAAATTACCACAGTAGCACCCAACTTTCATGGAAGGATCAAAACAGAATTATTCCCTGGACCAGTCCATGAACTTTCCTTGTGGAAGAATTCAATAGGATAAATATATCTGCACCTTTCCTATACACTTGTCAAGTACAAATATAATGCCATCACCAATTCTTGTATTACATAGTCCTAAAAGGGATTTTATTCTCTCTCTCCTGCCACATATTATTCGCCTTAATATTTTATGCTTCATGTTACTTTAAATTATGTCATTTTTCCCATGAGAATAAATCTTCCTTTCCTCTTTTTTCTCTAAAATTACACAATAACTTGTTTGAACTTCAGAAAGAATTCAAGTCAAGGAGGAAGCTGATTTGGCATTTACTTCCCATGACCATCCTTGTTATGCTTATGCTTTTTTTTTTAATTCATTTATTTTTATTGAAGGATAAATGCTTTACAGAATTTTGCTGTTTTCTGTCAAACCTCAATATG
The DNA here is from genome assembly GCF_019320065.1 of Cervus canadensis. NCBI lineage: Eukaryota > Metazoa > Chordata > Mammalia > Artiodactyla > Cervidae > Cervus > Cervus canadensis. The sequence continues at coordinate 51,925,555 of NC_057396.1, read as the reverse complement.
AATCAGCCATATGTATATATATATCCCCACCCTTTAGGAAAACCCTCCCATCTCCCTCTCCATCCCACCCGTCTAGGTTGATACAGAGCCCCTGTTTGAGTTTACAGAGCCATACAGCAAATTCCCGTTGGCTATCTATTTTACATATGGTAATGTAATCCATACATCTCACCCTCTCCTCCCCTCTCCCCATGTCCATAAGTCTATTCTCTATGTCTGATTCTCCACTGTTGCCCTGTAAATAAATTGTTCAGTACCATTTTTCTGGATTCCGTATATATGTGTTAGAATATGGTATTTATCTTTCTCTTTCTGACTCACTTCACTCTGTATAATAGGTTCCAGCTTCATCCACTTCAGCAGAACTGACTCAAATGCATTCCTTTTTATGGCTGAGTAATATTTCATTGTGCATATATACCACAACTTCTCTATCCATTCACCTTTCGATGGACATCTAGGTTGCTTTCATGTTCTAGCTGTTGTAAATAGTGCTGCAATGAACAATGGGATACCTGTGTCTTTTTCCATTTTGGTTTCCTTAGGGTATATGCCTAGGAGTGGGACTGCTGGGTCATATGATCGTTTTATTCCTAGTTTTCTAAGGAATTTCCATACCATCTTCCATAGTGGCTGTATCAATTTACATTTCCACCAACAGTGCAAGAGTGTTCCTTTTTCTCCACACCTTTTCCATAATTCATTGTTTGTAGACTTTTTGATGAGGGCCATTCTGACCATGTAAGGTGATATCTCATTGTAGTTTTGATTTGCATTTCTCTAATAATGAGCGATGTTAAGTATCTTTTCATGGGTTTGTTGGTCATCTGTATGTCTTCTTTGGAGCAATGTCTGTTTAGATTTTTTGATTGAGTTGTTTGTTTTTCTGGTATTGACTTGTATGAGCTGCTTGTATATTTTGGAAATTAATCCTTTGTCAGTTGTTTCATTTGCTATTATTTTACCCCATTCTCAGGCTTGTCTTTTCACCTTGCTTATAGTTTCCTTTGCTGTGCAAAAGCTTTTAAATTTAGTCAGGTCCCAAATGTTTACTTTTGTTTTTATTTCTGCTACTCTAGGAGGTGGGTCATTGAGGATATTGCTTTGGTTTATGTCATCGAGTGTTCTGCCTATGTTTTCCTCTAAGAGCTTTATACTTTCTGGTCTTACATTTAGGTCTTTAATCCATTTTGAGTTTATCTTTGTGTATGGTATTAGGAAGTGTTCTAATTTCATTCTTTTACCTGTAGCTGTCCAGTTTTCCCAGCACCATTTATTGAAGAGGCTGTCTTTGCCCCATTGTATATTCTTGCCTCCTTTGTCAAAATAAGGTACCCACACGTGCATGGATTTATTTCTGGGCTTTCTAACTGTTCCATTGGTCTATATTTCTGTTTTTGTGCCAGTACTATACTGTTTTGATGACTGGAGCTTTGTAGTATAACCTGAAATCAGGAAGCTTGATTCCTCCAGCTCCACTCTTCTTTCTCAAGACTACTTTGGATATTCAGAGTCTTTGGTATTCCCATATGAATTGTGAAAACTTTTGTTCTAGTTCTATGAAAAATGCCATTGGTAATTTGATAAGGATTGTAATCTGTAGATTGCAATTGGTAGTATAGCATTTTCACAATATTTATTCTTCCTACCCAGGAACATGGAATATCTCTCCATCTGTTTATGTCACCTTTAATTCCTTTCATTAGTGTCTTATGGTTTTCTGTGTACAGTTCTTTTGTCACCTTAGGCAAGTTTATTCCAAGATATTTAATTCTTTTTGTTGCAATGGTGAATGGGATTGATTCCTTAATTTCTCTTTCTGATTTTTCATTGTTATTACATAAAAATGCAAGCGATTTCTGTGTATTGATTTTGTATCCTGCAACTTTGCTAAATTCACTGATTAGCTCTAGTAATTTTTTGATACTATATTTAGGCTTTTCTATGTATAGTATCAAGTCATCTGCAAACAGTGAGAGCTTTATTTCTTCCTTTCTGATCTGGATTCCTTTTATTTCTTTTTCTTCTCTGATTGCTTTAGCTAGGACTTTCAGGACTATGTTGAATAATAGTGGTGAAAGTGGACACCCTTGTGTTGTTCCTGATCTTACGGGGAATGCTTTCAGTTTTTCACCATTGAGAATAATGTTTGCTGTAGGCTTATTATATATGGCCTTTACTATGTTGAGATAGGTTCTTTCTATGCCCATTTTTTGAAGAGTTTTAATCATAAATAGGTGCTGAATTTTGTCAAAAGTTTTTTCTGCATCTATTGAGATGATCATATGGTTCTTATTTTTCAATTTGTTGATGGGGTGCCATATTGATTGATTTGTGTATACTGAAGAATCCTTGCAACCCTGGAATAGTAACCCAACTTGATCATGATGTATAAGCTTTTTAATCTGCTGCTGAATTCTGTTTGCTAAAATTTTTTTGAGGATTTTTGCATCTATTTTCATCAGTGATATTGGCCTGTAGTTTTCTTTTTTTGTGTTGTCTTTGTCTGGTTATTTTTTCGCCCATCTATTTGCCAGGAATTTACAATAGGTGGGGAAGCAATGGAAACATCTATTTGCCATGAATTTAAAATAGATGGGGAAACAGTGGAAACAGTGGCTGACTTTACTTTTCTGGGCTCCAAAATCACTGCAGATGGTGACTGCAGCCATGAAATTAAAAGACGCTTACTCCCTGAAAGGAAAGTTATGACCAACCTAGACAGCATGTTGAAAAGCAGAGACATTACTTTGTCAACAAAGGTCAATCTAGTCAAGGCTATGGTTTTTCTAGTGGTCATGTGTGGATGTGGATGTGAGAGGTGGACTATAAAGAAAACCGAGTGCCAAAGAATTGATGCTTTTGAACTGTGGTGTTGGAGAAGACTCTTGAGAGTCCCTCGGACTGCATGGAGATCCAACCAGTCCATCCTAAAGGAGATCAGTCCTGGGTGTTCATTGGTAGGACTGATGTTGAAGCTGAAACTCCAATACTTTGGCCACCTGAAGCAAAGAGATGACTCACATGAAAAGACCCTGATGCTGGGAAAGGCTGAGGGCAGGAGGAGAAGGGGTCGACAGAGGATGAGATGGTTGGATGGCATCACCGACTCAATGGACATAGGTTTGGGTGAACTCCCGAAGTTGGTGATGGACAGGGAGGCCTGGCGTGCTGCGGTTCATGGGGTCGCAAAGAGTGAGACATGACTGAGCGACTGAACTAAACTGAACTGTCTGGTTTTGGTATCAGGGTTATGGTGGCCTCATAGAACGAATTTGGAAGTGTTCCTTCCTCTGCAATTTCTTGAAACAGTTTTACAAGGACAGGCATTTGCTCTTCTCTAAATGTTTGATAGAATTCTCCTGTGAAGCCATCTGGTCCTGGGCTTTTGTTTTTTGAGAGATTTTTGATCACAGCTTCAATTTCAGTGCTTGTAATTGGGTTGTTCATAATTTCTATTTCTTCCTGGTTCAGTCTTGGAAGATTGAACTTTTCTAAAAAATTGTCCATTTCTTCCAGGTTATCTGTTTTATTGCCATATAGTTGTCATAATAGTCTCTTATAATCCTTTGTATTTCTGCATTTTCTGCTGTAACCTCTCCTTTTTCATTTCTAATTTTGTTTATTTGATTCTTCTCTTTTCCTTGATGAGTCTGGTTAAGGGTTTGTCAATTTTGTTTATCTCCTCAAATAACCAGCTTTTAGTTTTATTAATCTTTACTACTGTTTCTTTCATTTCTTTTTCATTTCTTTCAGCTCAGATCTTTATGATTTCTTTCCTTCTACTAATTTTGGGGTTTTTTTCTTCTTTTTCCACTTGCTTTAGGTGTAATGCTAGGTTGTCTATTCAATGTTTTTCTTGTTTCTTGAGGTAGGATTGTATTGCTATAAACTTCCCTCTTAGAACTGCTTTTGCTGCATCCCATAGGTTTTAAGTTGTCGTGTTTTCATTGTCATTTGTTTCCAGAAATTTTTTGACTTCCCTTTTGATTTCTTCAGTAACCGCTTGGCTATTTAGAAACGTGTTGTTTAATCTTCATGTGTTTGTGTTTCTTACAGTTTTTTTTCTTGTAATTGATATCTAGTTTCATAGAGTTGTGGTCGGAGAGGATGCTTGATACAATTTCAGTTTTCTTAAATTTACTGAGGTTTGATTTGTGACCCAAATAGGGTCACAATAGGATGTGGCCTATCCTAGAGAATGTTCCATGTTCACTTGAGAAGAAGGTGTATTCTTCTGTATTTGCATGGAATGTCCTGAAGATCAATAAGATCCATCTCATCTAATCTATCATTTAAGACTCATGTTTCCTTATTAATTTTCTGTTTTGATGATCTGTCCATTGGTGTGAGGTTTTTTTGTTGTTGTTGTTGTTTTTATGGTCCCTTAAGAAAAAAGAAGTTAATGGTACCTGTTAATGTACTTGTTTCACCTTCCTTATTTTTACAGCATGTCCAGGTTTTGTTCCCTACTGTAGCTCATGCCACTTATTTTTTTAAAAAATCAGATAGATTTATATTTTGCAAATGCCAACCTTAATTCTCAAAAAACCATGAGATCAAGTTAGTAGGCAATGATAATAACACTTCAAAGATAATAAAACCTTTAAGAACTAGAATTCCTTGAAACAAACTAAATTGCATGCAAGCAAATAGAAAAACAGAAATACAAAAACAACTTCAGTAAAAATCCAATCAATAATATTGCCTCCCAATGAGCCCCTAAACACTTTAAAAAAACTTTAATGAAACTACAGGTTACTTATGCCTTATCACGTTTCTTAAAAATCTAATATGCACAGGTGACAATAAAGGCAGTTTTGGTGAAGAATTATGTTTGCTAAGTAATCAGACACATGATGCAAACATGTATTAGCTCAGCTGCTTTTGATTCTACATAATAAAAATCCTAGTGGCTTTAGCACTTCAGAACTTATACAGTAAGTCTCCTACATACAAACCTTCAAGTTGCAAACTTTCAAAGATGTGAATATGTTTGCATGTCCAATCATGTAAGTTAGTCACGTGTCTGGCCTACGCTACTGCGTGCCTGCGTCATCTACAACTGGCTCTGCTTTGGTATACTTTACTGTACAGTATTGTATGCAGCAGTATGGTGTCTTTATTTCAAGACCAGGATGTCCTGAAGCTAGCATAAAAGCATTCTGAGCCGAGCACAGTATGAAGTGATCTACACTCTGAAACCCTTGCTTCTACTCTTTTGGGGAAATTAAGTATAGAGGATCAAGAATAGAAGCTGAAAAACCATCTCAGGAAATACAGTGTTACAGGTTGGAGATGGTGAACTAGTTTATTGAACCACTGGTGAAAACTATGAGAATTGGTAAAAATCAACATTTACTTTTGAAGACACCATAAATCCAGGAAACAAGAATATCATAGGGTAAATATACTTCAATGGAGAGATTGCCTTGAATAGTGCTATGTTATTTCACCTTCTTTTTAGCTGATCAGAGAACAGACAAATGTAGTCTCTTTCTGTTGCAATGTTTTATTCTAAAGTTTCCAATTTGGGAGGTGTTCAATGAATGTTAATTTCCAAACTGTAGAAGCATTAATGCTATACAATGCAACTGACACAAATTCAAATCTTTGCCTCATATAGCAGCTTAATAACTTTGGACACATTTCATAACTTCTGTGATTCAATTCCCTCATTTATAGAATCAAGATGGTAACTTATGCAACTAGAAATTATCATACTAAATGAAGTAAATCAGAAAGACAAAGAAAAATACCATACAATATCACTTATATGTGGAATCTAAAATATGACACAAATGAACTTCTCTATGAAACAGAAACAAGACCAGGGACATAGAGAATAGACTGGTGGTTGCCAAAGGGGAAGGGATAGGAGGGGGGTAGTGGGAGTTTGGGATTAGCAGATGCAAACTAGTATATACAAAATGGATTAACAACAAGGTCCTACTGTATAGCATAAACAACTATATTTAACATTCTGTGATGAACTACAATGCAAAAAATATGAAAAAGAATATATACATATGTATAACTTATTCACTCTGTTGAACAGCAGTAATTAACACATTGTAATTCAACTATACTTTAATAAAAAATAGATTTTAAAAAAGTAACATAACTCAATATGAAAATATAAATCACTAAGCACACTCTCTATCATGCATTAGGAACAACTCAACAGGTATTAATTTATTTTCTCCTGTAGTTTGCATAATTATTCTCAAGCTTTGGATGTCATGAGAAATTTTAATTCGTGTACACTGCCAACACTTTGATATACAATTGTCTTTAAGGGAGAAAGTGGTCTTAATGACATGTCCAGTGGATCAACAATCTTGTAGCAATTGCCAGAGACTCTTGGAATAAGACATGACTATGCCATGGAAAAGAAGAAAAAAAATCTTCATGTGCTGGGAATTTGACCACTCTCGGTACAGATAATTTTCATTTGGCAGGAGGCCTGAATGTTTACTGGCTTTTGCTTTCTCTTCTCTGAAAAAAATAATTTTTCCCAGGAAAACATGAAGTTCCCATAGCTATCTATGAAGAAGAATTTGAGAAGACAAACTTTATTATAATTTAACTAGGCATTCTGTGTCCTTCAGCTATTATTGAATAAAATCACTATCCCCATGACTGTTTCTAAAGTTGCATATTTTATGCAAATTTATGTATGATGATATATGCTTATTTGAAAAAATAAAATGGTTGCTTACTTTTATGATGGCAGACTGTTCTCAGCTTAACTCCTACAATGTGTCTTGATGTCTATTAGTTATGTCCTTGTATCTATGAGCTGCACTGTAGTTAAAACACAAAAACAAGCCAAAGAGACTCTCAAAATTCTTATCTGGTGGCTAGAAACATAAGCACAGCTTAATTCTGATAGAACACCTACAAAGAGGAAGTTCATAGGAACATGGGTGTTGACTGTTTCACTCTAGTAACTTCAGTGCTTACCTTTTCAATGAAGTACCTATTTCACTGATCCTATTCTTGTGAAAGCCATCCCAAAGCCTACTGTATCCACACTCTTCCCATACTCTCTTTTGTTACTGCTCTTGATTCATTCTCGCTCGGACTTGGACTCACTTGGAGATCTGTCTCTTCAGCAGTCCACTTCCTTCCCCCTCTCATCACTATCTCTCACTCTGGACAAAACTTCCTGATTCACAGATCTGATTAATTTCAGGTATCTGCTCAGGAGCTCTGTGGGGTTGCTTATTTCCCACCAAATAGTTGAAGGAGAGCAGAATTTGCTAGCCTAAAATATATCTCTTTGGCGTAAAGATTTAGGCTGACTACTTTTAAGAAAGTGGACACAAAAGAAGCTCAGAAAATCTAGTAGAAGTTTGTTAACCTTTTGTAATGTAAATAGACATTACTTTGATAAGAGAAATCACCTTACAAGAGTGTCTCCATTGGTATACCAGGAAGAAGACAACTAAATCTCCAGAACCTCTCATCAATGGAGAATAACAAATTGGTCTGCATAACAATTGTTATGTCTGCATAAGAAATGTACCTTTGTTTACTGGGCTTTGCCCGAAAACCTCCCTGCTGGTTCATCACCCCCCCCCCCCAAAACCTTTTGTCTTTACTTGGAAATGTATTTAAGGTAATGGTTTAGGCCATTTGGGGCAGTTACTCCATTTTCCTGGGTCTCGTCCATGCATAGAGGAGGTATACATTACTAAGTTTCTGCTTGTTTTTCTTCTGTAATCTGTCTTTTATTATGGGAGTTGGTGGTTCTCAGCCAAGAACTTAGTAGCATAGAGAAAAACAAAATGTTTTTTCTTTCAATACATAGTCATTTTTTAGACTGCTGTTCAAAATCTTGAGGATGTAACGCCAGTATTTCTTTCCACTGTTGTCTTCCACTCACCTACAGGGCCCTGCAGTTATAGCCGTAGTTCCGATTCATCACATTTCTGATTCCAGCAAGTAAGTGGATTCTCTCTTCTTTGAACTCCACTACTACTTTCAGTTCCCTCTGGGCACCTATCTTGTTGCATATTCTATCAATGATAAATAGAGCATTTTGCAACTAATGAAGCAACTACTTCATTGTTGTCCAGTCGCTCAGTCGTGTCCGACTCTTTGAAACCCCATGGACTGCAGCACGCCAGGTGTTCCTGTCCTTCACGATCTGCCAGAGCTTGCTCAAACACATGTCCATTGAGTCGGTGATGCCAACCAACCATCTCGTCCTCTGTCATCCCTTTCTTCTCCCGCCTTCAATCTTTCCCGGCATCAGGGTCTTTTCTAAAGAGTCGGCTCTTCATATCAGGTGGCCAAAGTATTGGAGCTTCAGCTTCAGCATCAATCCTTCCAATGAACATTCGGGTTGATTCCCTTTAGGATTGACTGGTTCAATCTCCTTGCAGTCCAAGGGACTGCTACTACTACCTACTACTTCTGACATTTCTAAGGCTCTTAGCTTATCTCCCATCTATCCCTTCCCCAGAAGAAAGTGGCAGTAGACAGACTGCTTCTTTGTGTGTGTGATGATTAAAGGAAACACTTTTAAAGGGTCTATTTTTTTTTCTATTCAAAATAAACTACCACCCTGCTTCAGAATGAAGACTGACTCAACATGAGAATAAAAACAATTTTATCTAACTAGCTGAATTGTGAAGCTGGAGATGGTGAAGATGCAGGAAACAGTCATGATGATGACTGTGAGGCTTAGATACCTCCAGGATATCAGGGCCTACATTCTAAGCCTGGACATGTATTCTGGAATATTCATAGTGGGGAAAAAATTTCCCTGAAGTTTGTTAAAAGGTTGTAGGGAGCAGGAGGTACCCGGACCTTTAGAGGACTGTGACATGGATTCTAGCAGCAATCATTCTGATACTTAATATTACATTGCTTTTTTCTGCATTTTAACATGTTAACCCATGTATAACGGCCAATTTTTATTAACTTACTTTACACCATAAGAGTGCTGGGGTTATAGTCAGAGGCTGATTTACCAGAAAGCTAATGGAATAAAAGATTTAAGGCCTCTTACTTACATGAGGCCTCTTCTGTGCTGTACTATGCTTAGTCGCTCAGTCGCGTCCAACTCTTTGCAACCCCACAAACTGTAGCCCACCAGGTACCTCTTCCCATGGGATTTCCCAAGCAAGAACACTGGAGTGGGTTGCCATGCCCTCTTCCAGAGTATCTTCTCAACCCAGAGACTGAACTCACACCTCCTTTGGCCCCTTCATTGGCAAGCAGATTCTTTACCACTGAGCCACCTGGGAAGCCCCCCACTTTATAATAACTTCCATCTCATCAGTGGCTTTAGGGTGACAATTAACATTTTTAGAATCTGATTCAAGGAAAGTTGAGTTGAGAAGGTACATTTAGTTTGGGATCAATGGAATATATATTCCAGTTAATAATCCTTTCCATGTAGATTAAGTTATAGTAGCAATCTGGGAATAGTAGTGTCCAGTAATTCTCTGACCATTGACATTAGCTAATGAGTTTCTACTAAGATGATGCAGTTATTAATAGATCTAAGTAATCACCAATCAGAGCAGGAGAAGGGCTGGGGTAAAAGTGAGGCTGCAGGAGCTGTTTGTTGACAAAGACACTGTGGCAAAGTGGAAGCAGGAATTGGGAAGAAGATTCTCCTGAGAGCGTCTGTAATTTGGAGTGGCTGAGAAACAGATACATTAATAAGAGGGCACGGAAAACTGGATGGGCAATAATTTGTTACAGTGACAGGTAATTTCATACACTACAGGTCAAAGTGGTCTCTTATTACGACACAAGAGTCATTCATTTTGGCAACATGTACTTTTCTTTGATGTTAGTTTCTGGCAGGTCGTACATGCATGGCATATAGCTACAATAGATTTTACAGACATATTTTTCAGCCTTTATAAGCTCTTTGGTATGATAAATATTGTTAACTTCAGTGCCTTACTTTTTACTTTTACATTAATGTTTTCTCTGACTCTTTCATATTCTATAACTATAGATTTGGTTGTCAAATATCCAAAAGCATCTCTTGAATAGACAGAGATATCATTCATATGTGCCATCTTTTTCTCCAAGTTAACATTCAGAGCTGAACATAAGCCTGGATTTATAGATATTTCCTTTTTCAGTTCATATTCAAGTAGGGTAAATTGAAAATGACAAAGAAATGCACTTACAATAAACTATCTGTTATAGAGCTTGCTGTGGGGTTAGAAGGCAACCTTCTCAAATATGTGACAAATTTTTAGTAATAACTATGGTATCAGAAACTGGGACTGCTTATTCCAAAGTATTCACTCCTTTGTGCTATTTTATTTAAAGGAAAATATTTCTTCTTGACAGAGACTGCCAAATCTCAGTCCAATTCCATCCTGCCCTGTTTAGTTAAAGCAAATTCAATGCTTATTGGGCTAGGAGAGGGACATTAACTTCTATAATCTTTCTGCCCCAACACTCTACAACTTTACTGTAAGTGGCAATAAAATTCTGCTGATTTTTTTTTTGTCTATTTTTTGTTTTCTGCGTTCTCTTGTTTGGAAAATTTTAATTCCACCCCTAAACATTTATAGCTAAATTCTCCTCACTCATAACATCTCTTTCCCATATAATTTAAGAAATTTCCTCTTTGTGACAATCTTGTTTTTAAAAAATATCCAGTTGATGTTCAGCACTTTCCTCTATGATGATCCTACAAACAATGGTTGATTGTATCAATCTTCAGAAGGCTTCTCAAACCTAACTATAGATATATTTTAACTCATAAGACAGGGCATCAACCTCTTTTAATACTGAAAAAACAAACAAAGAACTCAGTTTTCTCAAATTCATAAAAATTTCAGGGATGAAAGTCACGTGAACATAAATCATGGAGATTAGACTTAAATGTAATCACCTCCTAGGTATTAAACTGGAGCAACAGGTATCATTTTCTGGAACTCACTGATAATTTTTAGATTTTGGTATCAAGTTCATCAAGTTAAGCATTCTCATTATGAGACATATCAGTCCAAATCATTAAAGTTAGCAAACATCAGGAGCACATCACCAAGGTAAAATTTAAGGAAATGTGTTGCTAATAATGAATTTCATAGCAAAAAACCACACAAAACCTTTCTGTTTATAGATGTTCTTCATCAGGTTACCAAGACCAAATCTGAATTTCTGTACTTTGAGATTTAATACTGGAAATTCTTCTGAAAACCAATAAAAATTTTCTCTGATCATTCAACTCTCTTTTCTGGACCTTACTTCTATTGTTGCATAAGGTTTAATTCCTAGAGTCCATCCCCTATTTGATATGTTCTCATTGGTCCTGCTTTTCTGACTGATAGACCTGCCCATACACTCCCTCTGGATGAGATCATGATCTATCTTTTCAACACAACTGGGTGAACAAGGAGCAGAAAAAAATTTAAAGAAGGAGTCCATCCACAGATAGACTCATTGAGAAAAAGATCATCTGGGCCAACCAGATAACTCTTTTGCCTTTTAGATTCAGGGCACAGAGACTGTGTCCATTAACCAAAAGTTTTAAAACAAGTGACTTTAGTTATAAAGGAGCCAAGACCAGTTATGGTGAAACATTTTCAAGCTGCGGGATCAGATGAGAGCTCTCTAAAGAGAAAAAAAAAAAAAAACTAAGAAGAGAAGAAAACAATTTCTGAGCCTGAAAGATGCATAACTGCCTTGTGTTGCTGATGGCTCCTCAGGTCTCAAGTCTAACCCTGTGTGACTTTCTGTGTTTGAGTTCTGGAAGACTTATCTAGGTTCTTGAAATAAACACCTCTCTCTTATGAAAGTATTATTTTTCCCATGAAACAAAAGAAAAGTTGCAGTTAAATAAAACCAAATGTTTAAATTATATAGATGGAGATTAAAGCAGAGATGTGAAAATTCAGCACCTTCAGCTAAGATACTACTTTTAACATCCTATCTCATTCAGAGTTCAAAGACCAGAAAGTACTTATACTTATTCCGGTAATTATTAAGACAATGACACTTTTATGTCTACAGTGATAATATTTTATTTTGTCACAAGACAGTGATTTTGTTCCGAAAAATAAAATAACAGGATTTCCCAAAAGACTGATAGTTGACTAAGTATCAGGCTCTACACAAGACACTTAAAGCAAACAGCCTCTCATCTTTCAGAATCTCTCAGTGCTGTTGGGAAAATAGACACATAAATGATAATCATGAACAAATGGTATGGCACTAGTGATTGAGACATATACGCAGTAAATATGGGGAGAATATGGTACTCCATCTTTTACAAAACATAAAGTTATGTTTTCTTCAATTAGGAATAGCAGAATTTCAGAAGCACTTGAATTAACAATGCTGAGTCGGGGGAAAAGCACATTCTTCAACAATGCATATCATGTTTAAAACCTATCGCAGTTCATATTTACACAATGAATCATTATAACTCCTCTGCAAACATGCTCAACTGTCTTTTCTCCCTTTTGATTTTTTCATATTTCCCAGGAAAAACCACAATGCAAGCCAAAATCTGCACCTTTGCAGATAAATGTAACTGGAAAATTCTGATCTCACTCTGAATTTGTGACTTCTGCCTTCAAGTGGGCCCGTAACATTGTCCACGACATACTGTAACTCCCAGCCTTTTCTAATTCCAGTTCCTCCAGATGAGTATTTATATTTTTCCTTTTCTTCTCAAACTTTCAAAATATTTTGCCAATCCTCTCTCAGTTTATGACCTTGGTTCTTACTTAGCTAAGAAAACCAAAGCAACTAGAAAAGAACTATAATTGGAAAGACAATATTTAAAAACCATTTGTCTACTCAACTACAGATTTTTAAATAGACATACTTTTATTCTCATGAGCCTTTTGTTGTTTTTATTTGAAAACTCTAAAATGTATAGAAAACTTGCAAGTACAGTAAAAATAGCTTGTATTTTCATGAACTATTTGCCCATAAGCTGAGAACATGATGCACCAACCAAATAATTTAGTATTTTAGAATTCTTGCATAAAGACAAACCACAGGAATCACTAAATTAATACTAAGTCATTACCAATCTAATTCTCATACCCTCACATGTAAACTTGGTTCCCCAAATGTCCTTTAAAGCCCAGAAATAGCTTTCAGAATCATGCAATGCACTCAATTATCATGTCTCATTAGTGATTTTCAGAATGTAGCTGTTTCAGTCTTTCCTTAACTTTCATGAACTTGATACTTCTCAAATTAATGAGATTCAAGGCAGCCCACTTCAAAATATGCTCTTTGGCATATTGATTATTTTGAATTAAAGTTACTTAAGGAGAGATCCCCTGGAGGAGAGCAGGGCAACCCACTCCAATATTCTTGCCTGGAGAACCCTATGGACAGGGGAGCCTGGCAGGCTACAGTTCATGGGGTCGCAAATAGTTGGACACAACTGAAGCAGCTTAGCATGTACCCATGCAAGAAACTGCTGAGGCAAGAATACTCTGACCCTCTTTTGTCCCCCTTAAAGCAGGAAATTAACCTCTCATGTGAAAGGTACTCTCTCTGTACCAGGGGGTAGCAAGACATCCTTACCACCATAGATGCAGAATTTAGAGCCTATATAAACAAACTTTTACTTCTTTACTAATTTATTACCTCAAGTTTCAAATTCTATTTCTTGTCAATTCTTCACAAATCTATTGCTTCTTTGTCTAAAAGGGATAGCAGGTTCCTGCTTCAGTCACTTCTTTGGTTTCCATATCTATGGGATATCTGTAGGTATGATTTTTTTTCTTCTCTTAATCTGTCTTGTGTCAATTTAATTATTAGTCCAGACAAAAGGACACAAAAGGGGTGGGGAAAAATTCCCCCACCCAACAAAGGTTATAGGCCAATTGTCTTGTGGAACGGTCTTCAGTGGGGTTTATCTAATGTCTTCTTAAGAGCAGATTCAGGTTATGCATCTTTGAATAGATACTGCAGAAGTTATACTATGCTTTTTTTTTTGTTTCAGCCTATCAGGGGCACAAGATTTCAGTTTGTCCCATTACCAATAATGTTTGATCTCTTGACAAGGGTGATAACTGTTAGGCATCTCTTCTACAATATAATATATTCTGCCCTTTATAATAGATTGGTATTCTGTGGAGAGTTGCCTTGAAATTTTATAAACACACTGTTCTTTGCAAATCTTTCAATTTATTCTCATGCTTATTTTTATTATTTCAGAGCTTCTGGTTTCCCATTTTATTCAATGCATCATAATCCATTACTGCCATGTTTATTTTTGTGCTTAAATTATCTGAGAACAAGCTGGCTACTGTGTTCTTTGAACATTCTTTGAACATTTCCTTATTTTTTGAAATCAGCAGTGTCAGGCTCATCTTCAAGTGGGGTTGCCCTATGCTTGCATTCAGTCACTTCTCCATCAATCCCAGATTTCTTGGAGATGAGAATGGCATACAGAAGTCAAAATTTGTGAGGTAGATGCATACATAATCTGAGTTTCCATTAATGACTTCAAAATTAGTTAACTATCATTCTTCTTTATTCCCTTTATCTCCTCATACCTGTAACTCCATTCTCTGATACTAGCATCTATTACCTTTAATGTATTTGTTTAACTAATATCCCCATAGCCAACACACACCCTCTTTTCACCCTACTCTAGATTGGACACACTATGCCTAGCATCAACTACCACCCACCTGTGGAGAACTCTCCATCTTCTGCCCACGCTCCAACACCCGTTGCCAAATCATTCCACAGCACAGAAGACTCTGTACGTGCTCTGGGCTCCAGGCCCCTGCAAGGGCCTATCTGTTCCACCCCCATTTGGATCCCAGCCTCACCTCACATAGGTTCTATATCCCATATTGCAATGTCCTCCTCTTCTGCTGGGACTTCCCTTCCTCACTCCCCTTTGTCTCCAGTGTGAAGGCCTTCTTCACACCCCACAGCACTGAACCCTGCTTTGTGGAGCCATGACTCCTTTCCATTTAGTAAAGAATACTTCCCTGCTAGGCCCTACCTAATGGCCTTAAGACTGGATTGCTGAGGAAGGGAAAGGCAGAGATAGAAATGGTCAAAAAAAGAAAGAAAAGAAGGTGTAGAAGAAGAAGAAAAGAGGTAATCCTAATGATTTTAACACATTGAGATTGGTTTACTGGATCAGTTGTTTCATTGGCCCTTCTCTTTTTACCTTCGCTCAGATTGTCCTCCTTAAATGACTGTTATATAAAACTTAAGGACAATAGTAAGGATGATATTTCTTAAGCAGAATTTTCAATTAAAATATTATTATAAAATTTAATGACTGGGATATTGCCTAGAAAGTCATTCTCAACCATGCACTTCCCTGATTCCTTGATTAATATTGCATGGGGAAAAAAGGAGCGACTTAGAAAAATTCTTAAGGAATAGTTAGCAAAACAAATCTGATACTGTGATTTCTGTTTATTTCATTGTTAAAATGTGAAGCAAGTGAATCATCCCATTTCTGTAGTTTTAACGTTCCCGCTTGCAATTCCCATGTGGCCCTTAAGTTCCTCTTTTTGTTATCCCTTATCTTCTAGGCTTTTCTGAAACCATATTTATTTTACTAATGGTTAGGGTGGCCCTGCTCACACTAAATGCTATCTGCTTCTTTATTCTAGAACAGTGCTCTCCAACTGAGATATAAGGATAGTCATGTATACAATTTAAATTTTTTCTGGTAGCCACAATAAAAACATAAAAAGAAACAGGTAAAGTTGAATTAAAACTATATTTTACTTAACTCAATATACAAAAGTTATTATTATAGCATGTTAACAATACTAAACTACTGAGATATTTTGCACTCCTTTTCTCATATAAATCTTTGAGATCCACTACATATTTTAACATACACAACATCTCAATTTGGATGCTGGATTTCCATGTGAAATATCTGGGTTATATTGAGAGTTCATAAAACTATCATTTGAAAAATCAGATTCATACTTCCAAATTGGTTAAAACACACTTAAAAATATCCCAATATATGAAGTAAGTATCCATTTATAAAATTATAACCAAGCTAATTTAAACAAAATTATAACCACTTTCTTGATTTTACAAGTGATCAACAAATACACGTGGACAGTCTCTACTATATAAAATAGTGTAGACTTCATCACCTAGAAATAAGGAAGGACCCTGAGGGATGGGACAGGAAGGGAGGTGGGAGGTGGGTTCAGAATGTGGAACACTATGGCAAAAACCACTACAATACTGCAATTAGCCTCGAATTAAAATAAATAAATTTTTTAAATTTTTTTAAAAAGAAATAAGGAAGGTCTGAGTTTCAGCATGGTGTGGTGTTGATGAGAAAGCAGATATGAGTAACTTTGAAGAAATGCAATCCATCTGATTTGGAGGCAGATTAGATCTGGGGCTATGAGAATTTAAGAGGAAAGTCAAGAATAACTGGCATTACTCAGCTAATACAGTTTTGAACCGTGTTTCTCAAACCATTTAGTGTGAAGAAATTTTCTTGGGGAGATACTTAAAAACATATATCAATTTTCCTGTTCTTCACGCCACTCCCTTAGAGAGTCTAGCTTAGAAGTTCTACAGTGGGGCTTAGAAAACTGCATTTTATTTGATTCTGCTTCAGATACTTTCACATGAAACTCTGAGAAATACTGCCCTCCAGAGTTTGACTGCATTAAAAGCAGTTTTCAAACCAGTATTAAAAATATTTTCTAGCATTGATTTGGTGACGTTGAGCCAGCACCAGCATTCTTTTATTAATTGCCTGTTTTATTAATGATGTATGTCTATGGGGTCACACAGAGTCGGACGTGACTAAAGCAACTTAGGGCAGCAGCATGCCTGCAGTCATAATGCATAGAGTTTACAATCTTTCCAACAGGTTTGTTTAAACAGAGAGTGTTATTAGATCATTACAAACACAGGAAATGATAAACTGTCCAAGTGACTAGCTCAAAACAAATAAGTCTACAGCTATCCCTCCCTCAGGTTGTCAATGTTCAAATTGTGGCTACACTTCTATATAAAAATATTTTTCTGGCCTACAATAATAGAAGATCAAGAGAAGCAGTGCTTTTAACACACCACTGAAAGATTATTCCTCTGTTAAGAAAAACACTGTTAGTGTTTTGGTCATCTATATGTGATGTTACTTTCTGCTTTATATTGTTTTCTTTCCAAAAGTTTATAAACATATATCTTGCAAAATTAGATTTAAACTTGTATGATTTTTAAGTATTTATATTTTTATATAGCATTTTATATAGCATATGTGATAAATTTTATATCACATTTTATCATATTAATCATATTATCATATTTATCATTTTATCATTTGTCATTTTATCATTTATCATTATCATACCACATATTTATCATATTATCATATTACATTTTATATAGCATATGCGATATAGCATACTTGTGATACAAGTAATCTTGTATCACAGTTTTAAAATGCAATCCTAATTATTTAGAAAAATAGCAAGGCACTAAAGAAGGAAAAAACTGCATAAAACTTTAAGTATTTCTGCATATAGTATAATTTTATTACAGTTCTGCCAATGTTTCTAGATTATAATTTAAAGGGGAGAAATTGAGTATATGAGAACAAAATAAGTAAAAAGTGTCATCTGTGTCATGACAGTCAGTAATAGTCTGAGAAATTTTCTGAGACTTTGAAGGTGTTAACAGGTAACTTAGTATCAGACAAATTTGACAGCATCAACAAAACATCTGATAACTATTAATATTCTGTCATGGGCTTCCTAGATGACCGACCCTTACCTCTCATTAAAATAAAGTGGTAGTATTTAGAATAAAGTGGTCCATTTTGAAAGAAGTCAAATAAGATGTGACAAAAAAACCTCTGTAGACTACAGTGTAATTGGACTAGAGATTCTATGATACCCTATACAAAGCGCTGTTGTAAGATGTAACACAGATTTGCCAGGATCAAGAGATACACCCTTGCTCAACAGCTGGGCAGGAGAGACTGGCCCCAAATAGAACCAAATCACAAGCCCAGATGGGATGTCATGGCTGGAACATAAGCAAGTTCTTACAAAACACATTTCTAAAGGAAGTAGTAACTTTATTTTCCTCATGTCAGAAAACTCACTTCTCCAACCTGACAAGACCCATCAAAGACATACTTCAGACCCCTTTCACCCTTTTACTTGTCAGTTTTGTCTAGGCAACTATTAGAGTTCACCTCTTGTCTGACACCTTGAAACAAAAGCAGAGACTTCTCAGTTTTCATCACTTTTCATATACCTACAAGCTGATCTTCCCTGGTGGCTCAGCTGGTAAAGAATCCACCTGCAATGCAGGAGACCTGGGTTCAATCCCTGGGTTGGAAAGATCCCCTGGAGAAGGGAACAGGCTTTCCACTCCAGTATTCTTTTCTGGAGAATTCCATGGACTATATAGTACATGGGGTTGCAAAGAGTCAGACAAAGCTGAGTGACTTTCACTTTCACAAGTTGATCTAGTCCTAGAAAATCATTCTGTCTAGATTAACATCAGACTACTGTTGATTTAAGAATAGAGAATGTATTTTCTTCAGAGAGCTATCACAGAGAAAGTAGGAAATGGTGAAATCAACTTATTTTTGGTGCCTAGGAATATTGAAGAATACATCCTCTAGGTATGAAAAAGGATTGATTAAATTTTTATTGAAATTCATAAAGCTGAAAATATGTATAGAGGTGAATTCACAACTAGGTCCATTTAGAAATTATTTATTGTACCCCTTTAGGTCACTGGAGAGGAAGAGATGGAACTTGTTTCAGAATCCTTGCGTAAATAATTTTCTTAATTAACTCTATCTTTAACAATGTGTCACCAAACTTATTACATTCCTGTTCCAAAATTAATAATTACACATTAATACTAAGTTTGTTTACTATACCCAAAAATTGCAGAGTTAAGAATCCATTTAGGTATTTTTATATATAAATACCAGGATAAGTCAACCCAAATTGACTTTTTCAGTCAAGATACTTTAGCCCAGCCTTGACCAATCCACATAAACCGCTTTCTGTAAAAATTCATTATAAACTACTAATGTGTGTCACTTGTTACACACAAGTAAGTTTAACCTTACTTTGGCCACCTTATGCAAAGAGCCGACTCATTGGAAAAGACCCTGATGCTGAGAAAGATTGAAGGCAGGAGGAGAAGGGGACAACAGAGAATGAAATGATTGGATGGCATCATCGACTCAATGGACATGAGTTTGAGCAAACTCTTGGAGATGGTGAAGGACAGAGAAGCCTGGCATGCTGCAGTCCATGGGTCACAAAGAGTCGGACACAACTGAGTGACACAACAACAAAGTTTAGCCTTCAGGATACAAATATAGCACCCAGAGAGTCCACGCCTTTAAGAAATTCATAGTCCAGTGTATGCATGTTTGGGGAGGAGGGGGAGAGAGTAGAGGGTGGTCAAGCAACAGAAGAAATAGTAACTATATGTTATATTCTGACACAAATGTCTATAATGAGGTATCACAGATTTGAGACTGGTTCGTAGAGGTGGTTCAAATTCTGTGGAAATTATTTCCCAGAACTGAAAAGAGATTCCAGACAAAAAAAAATAACAGTTACAAACAGAAGTGCCAACTATTGCATGTTTTAGGAAATGCACACTGTTCGACTGTCAAGAGTACAGAAGGTCATGCAGGATAATAGGGATGATTAAGAACAGGAAGCTGAAAGCAGACAGCATACTACTGAGAGCCATGAGCACCATGCCAAGTGAACTGAATTTCATCCTTTGATGGTAAGATATGATTGAAGGCTTTAAATATGGGAACACTAGCTTAAATCATATAGTTCAGCCAAATTATGTGTGATAACTATTTAGAAAGTATGGTAACTGCTACCACAAAGAAACAGGCTTCAGTTCCACAATCTCTACCCCCACTTTATTTGTCTGTTTTTCATCTCTTAGTTCCATTTCCAAGGATAATAATAATTCTCAGCAAATTAGAAATAGAAGAAAACTTTCTCCACCTACAAAAAAGCATCCAAGGAAAACTCACAGATAACAGTATACCTAAATGTGAAAAAGCAAATATTTCTCATCTAAGAGCTACAATAAGGCAAGAATATCTTACCATTCTATTCAACATTGTACTAGATGGTGTAGCAAATGCAACAAAGTAAGAAAAATAAAAGTTATACATATTAAAAAGGAAGGAATAAAAGTACTTCTGTTCTCAGGTGGCATGGTCTTTTATATAAAAAATCATATGGGATAAAAAATAAATAGGAGCTTTTAAACCAGCAAGTTTACCATGTTTAGTATATTTATAAAACAGTAAAACAAATAAAATAGACAGACATAACATACCAGGAATTTAAAGATTCAATATTATCAAGATGAAAAGTTTTCTCAAGTTAATTCTAGATTTCACTCAACCTCAGTCAAAATTCTCATAGTTTTTTTTAAATAGAAACTGATAAACAAATTACAAAATTTATGTGGAAATTCAAATGGTCTAGAATAGATTAAACTATTTTGAAAAAGAAAACAGACAGGCATCTAATACTACATAATTTCTGTGCCTAGTATATAAAAGGTACACCATACATATTTGTTAAATAAATAACAAGTTCCCCTACATGTAACAAAGTCTTACCATAATCAAATCTCATGTTAACCTTTGGTAGGAAAAAATGAATTATGAAGATAGCAAATGATAATATCAGGTGAAGTAAAATATAAAAATAACTAACAGATCTTAAGTTCTATTGAGTTTGATGAGGACATATTCATCAAGTGTTAGATATCTTTGCCATTTTCAGATTAAACGCAAATTTTTTCATAGTTGAAAATTTCAACTCACCACTACACCTTTTCACAGCTACTATCATGTTATTTTCTCTTGTGAAGTGCTTAAAATGGCAGAACATAGAAGCACTTGAGCCATAACAGTAATTAAAGATATTAAGACAAAAATAAATCATTCCACACTAAAACCTCTAAGCCTAAAAAACCTGTGACAGATAAAACAATGAGTAACCTTAGGAGAAATGTATTGCTTTACATACTGAAAACTAAACCTAATTGCCTCATAAATAACTAATAAAAATATGCAAGCGATAATCTGAGGCCTAAATTAAAGTTGTTAAACTGATTATGCTGAGATAAACAGGTGTCCATATGAACTTAATTTTGAGAAACACAATTTCTCCACTTTTATTTTATTTAGCAAGATTTTCATTGTGCCTATCTGCTACAAGTCTGATAATTTCAGCCAGCAGATTATTGCATATAATTTTATTAATGATTTAGAAATTCTCCATGTAGCTAAAAAGACATACTTATTGCTGATTTCAGCCTACCAGTGGTTCCCAATGAGGCAAACTGCTTTGACTTCCAGGAGGGGTCAACAATAGGCTAAAAAGTATGTGTTCTTAAATTATCCAGGTGTGTAACCACCATTCCAAATAATATATAAAATGTTTCCCTCACTCCATAAAATTCAACTTTACCCTTTAAATCGTTATTCCTACTCTTCCCCAACCACTCACTGACTATCATCATAGACCGCTTTTGCTAGTTCACATATACTTTATGAAAATTCCATTTCACACTATATTGTGTGTATATTATGTGTGTGTCTCCAGCTTCTTTCACTGTCTCTGCTACTAAATATATCTCGAGTGTATTTCCTTTTTTATTGCTGGGTACTATTTCATTGTTTGAATACATCACAACTGTGTTTATCCATTTTTCTACAGTTGGGTTGTTCTCTGTTTTATTTTATTTGCTATTATATATACTGCATTTATGAAATCTTTATACAAGTGTTTTTGTGGACATAACTCTAATTTATTTCCTTGGGAAATATCTAGGAATAGAAATGTTAGACTATAGAGTTGATTCATGCTTAAATTTGTAAGAAATCACTATATAATTTTGAAACTTTAATAAACTAGATGTAGTATTTTACTCTCTCACCAGCAACCTGTAAGAATTTGTATTGTTTCACATTCTTATAAAAATTTTGCATTTTTGATCTCTTCTATTTTGACTATTCTATTAGATGTAGTATCTTGTTTTGTGTGCGTGTGTGCATTTTGTTCTGAATGGATATTTTTCTTTCCCAAGAGAAATGAAATCAACAACTTTTAGTATTTTGTGTACTTATACAATACGGAGAGCAGACGATACCATCACCTCAGGCAATATCCTGTCTTACCTAGAATTTTTATAGATTATGACTCAGAGATTAATCTCAAGTAGTTTTGACTAACTGGAACTTTTTTAAAAGTATTAAAAAAATACTGCAAATCCCTAATGTTTTATGTGCTTTATAATTTAGCATACTCAACTAGAACATATTCTAAAAGTGTGAAAATGTCTTTACCTTGTGCTTTGATAAAACTCAGATAGAACAACACATGTATATAAGATGTCAGCGCATACAATTTATTCATCTTCTATAACTGCTAATTAATTTGTATTCACTGATCACTGTTACAATCCTAAATAGTTCAAAATCTTTACTAAAAAGAGTGAAGTGCTTCTTCTGAAAAATATTCTCACCACCTGGAAAGGATTTTTCCCCTATTTCAAGAAGCCTAAGAAAAGAGTTCTAACAATTCAATGTGTCCCTTTTAGCACAAAATCGAAACCAAAATAGATGCAATTAAATATTATCTATCTTTTCCCTCTCCCTTTGCCTGATATCTGATAGAAATTTAATTTTCTGAAACAAACCAATCATAAGCAAGATAAGAGAAGCTTGGCAAATAGATAAATGACAATAACAGCACAATACCATCAACAACAAAGCTAATGTTATCACCATATTAAGGAGCAAGTTAAAGCTACTTCCCTTAGAAAATATACGGACTAAAGAAAGAAGAGAGGACCTGAAAACCACATGTTTACAAGAGATAATCTGATGGTTGTATGTAGATTTATACACATAGTTACTATATGTATTAAAATAATTTTACAGTAGAAGAAGAAAGAAGGTCAAGAGTAAGAATGAGGGATAAAGTAACTCAATTTTAAAAAGCTTTATAAGAAAAAAAGTTGATTTTAAAAGGCATAAAGTACAAAACAAATACAATTTTGAGGGGAGGGAATAAAGAAATTGTACCAGACTATACTTAGTTTTACCATGGTTACCTCAGATTCAGCATATTTAATATCATACCTTTGATTCTCTAAGTTCTCATCCTAATGTACAACTGACCATACCACTACATATTTCAATCCCAGAAACAGCACCATCATCAAGATATCATCCAACCTGGAGAACACACTTATATTCTGACTCTCCTTGTCTAAGTAGCAGAATCACATCACCTTCTATATGTCTTCTGCCGTGTGATTGCCATTGTCATTGTTTTAGGCCCTCTTCATCTTCCTCTTGTAACTATGTTTCTCACCTAGTTTCCCTATATTTCATTTTGACTTTCATATTGCAATCAGAATTCATTTACAAATAAAATCTAAATAAATCAGTCTTCTGTCTAAAATAATTTGATTATACACCATCACATATAAGATAGCTGATAAGATAGTTTAAGATCACAGTTTAAAATTCAAGGATCTTTATGAATTAGCTTCTACTAATCTCTCTATACACAAACATATAAATAATCATTTATATACAATAATTGGCAGCATTATTTCCTGCTGAACCTTCATTCATACCCTAAACTCATGTTACACTGAGCCACTTTAACTTCCCTTTCTTGTACCTCATTGGCTTTCTTTTTTTTTTTTTTTTCCCATTTATTTTTATTAGTTGGAGGCTAATTACTTTACAATATTGTAGTGGTTTTTGTCATACATTGACATGAATCAGCCATGGATTTACATGTATTCCCCATCCCGATTGGCTTTCATATATTGTTGAATTTACTGAAACTCTCTTCAAATTACTTATGCACCTTCTTTTCCCATCTACTTCTTTATGTAGCTAGGCAGCTCATAGTCATCCTCAACACCTAGTTCAAGGGTAATCTCTGGAAAGTCTTTCTTTACAGGCTTTGCCCTCCTCTGTATTCCAATACTCTCATACTACCTTTGAGCTATCTTATGCTGGTTCCTTTGAAAGTCTAAGTCAGACACTATTTACATTCATTTAAAAAAAAAAAAAAAAGCCTATTTTAGCTGTACAGTTTAGTAACTTTGAGTTATTCTGCATTCTGGCTCAGTTCAGTCGCTCCGTCACGTCCAACTCTTTGCAACTCCATAGACTGCAGCACACCAGGCCTCCCTGTCCATCACCAACTCCCGGAGTTTACCCAAACTCATGTCCATTTAGTCAGTGATGCCAGCAAATCATCTAATCCTCTGTCATCCCCTTCTCCTCCCGCCTTCAATCTTTCCCAGCATCAGGGTCTTTTCAAATGAGTCAGTTTTTCGCATCAGGTGGCCCAAGTATTGGAGTTTCAGCTCCAACATCAGCCCTTCCAATGAATATTCAGGACTGATTTCCTTTAGAATGGACTGGTTGGATCTCCTTGCAGTCCAAGGGACTCTCAAGAGTCTTCTCCAACACCACAGTTCAAAAGCATCAATTCTTCAGCACTCAGCTTTCTTTATAGTCCAACTCTCACATCCATACATGACCACTGGAAAAACCATAGCCTTGACCAGATGGACTTTTGTTGGCAAAATGATGTCTCTGCTTTTCAATATGCTATCTAGGCTGGTCATAACTTTCCTTCCAAGGAGTAAGCATCTTTTAATTTCATGGCTGCAGTCACCATCTGCAGTGATTTTGGAGCCCAAAAAAATAAAGTCTGACACTGTTTCCACTGTCTCCCCATCCAACATCATAGCTTTCTGCCATAAGGGTGGTAAAAACTGCATGTCTAAGGTTACTGGTATTTCTCCTGGCAATCTTGATTCTAGCTTCTGCCTCATCCAGGCCAGCATTTCTCATGACATACTCTGTAAATAAGTTAAATAATCAGGGTGACAATATACAGCCTTGACGTACTCCTTTCCTGATTTGGAACCAGTCTGTTGTTCCATGTCCAATTCTAACTGTTGCTTCTTGACCTGCATACAGATTTCCCAGGAGGCAGGTAATGTGATCTGGTATTCCCATCTCTTGAAGAATTTCCCACAGTTTGTTGTGGTCCACATAGTCAAAAGTTTTGGCATAGTCAATAAAGCAGAGAAGTAGGGCTTCCCTGATAGCTCAGTTGGTAAAGAATCCGCCTGCAATGCAGGAGACCCTGGTTTGATTCCTGGGTCAGGAAGATCCGCTGGAGAATGGATAGGCTACCCACTCCAGTATTCTTGGGCTTCCCTTGTGGCTCAGCTAGTAAAGAATCCGCATGCAATGTGGGAGACCTGGGTTTGATCCATGGGTTGGGAAGATCCCCTGGAGAAGGGAAAAGCTACCCACTCCAGTATTCTGGCCTGGAGAATTCCCTGGACTGTATAAATCCATAGGGTCACAAAGAGTTGGACACGACTGAATCACTTTCACTTTCCCTTCCACTTCACTAAAGCAGAAGTAGATGTTTTTTCTGGAACTTTTGCTTTCTTGATGATCCAACAGATGTTGGCAATTTGATCTTTGGTTCCTCTACCTTTTCTAAGTCCAGCTTGAACATCTGGAAGTTCATGGTTCATGTACTGTTAAAGTCTGGCTTGAAGAACTTTAAGCATTACCCTGCTAGTGTGTAAGATGAGTGTAATTGTGCAGTAGTTTGAACATTCTTTGGCATTGCCCTTCTTTGGGATTGAAATGAAAACTGACCTTTCCAGTCCTGTGGCCACTGCTGAGTTTCCAAATTTGCCATATTGAGTGCAGCACTATCACAGCATCATCTTTCAGGATTTGAAATAGCTCAACTGGAATTCCATCACCTCCACTAGCTTTGTTCGCAGTAATGCTTCCTAAGGCCCACTTGACTTCACATTCCAGGGTGTCTGGCTCTGGGTGAGTGATCACACCATCATGGTTATCTAGGGCATGAAGATCTTTTTTGTATAGATCTTCTGTGTATTCTTGCCACATCTTCTTAATATCTTTTGCTTCTGTTAGGTCTATACCGTTTCTGTCCTTTATTGTGCCGATCTTTGCATGAAATGTTCCCATGGTATCACCATTTTCTTGAAGAGATCTCTAGTCTTTCCCTTCTATTGTTTTCCTCCATTTCTTTGCATTGATCACTTAGGAAGGCTTTCTTGTCTCCCTGTGCTATTCTGTGGAACTCTACATTCAAATGGGTATATCTTTCCTTTTCTCCTTTGCCTTTAGCTTCTCTTCTTTTCTCAGCTATTTGTAAGGCCTCCTCAGACAACCTGTTTTGCCTTTTTGCTTTTGCATTCTGTCTAGCATATCTAAATTTCAGCTCTTCAAGGGAATGTATGGATATATCACTGTGGTTTTAGTTTACATTTCCCTAATGAATAATGAAGTTGACAACATTTTATGTTCTTACTCTTCAACTGCCCATCTTCTCTGTTGAAGTGTCTGTTTAAAACATTTATTGTTTTGTTAAATTGCTTTGGTTCACTTTGTATTATAGAATTGTAAAATTATACAATATGAATACACACAAATATATAATCTTACAGCTCCATTATACATATGTGTATGTGTATGCATTTTCATACATATATACATGTGTACTATGTATGTGCATGTTTATATGCATGTACAATATTCTGAACATTAGTATTTTTAATGCAATTTGTACTCCAGACTGTGGGTAGACTTCTCATTTTTAAAAAGTTCTTCTGAAAATAGAAGTTTTAAATTTTGACCAAATTCAATTTTAACAAATGTTTTTATCATTCATACTTTTTGCTTCCTTTCTAAGAAATCTTTGTATGACTCAGGTTTCCAAATTTTATCCCCTACATTTCCATCTAGAAATTTTGTAGTTTTGTTTCTATGATACATTTCAACTTTATACATTGTGATATAAACTTCATTTTTGTTTGAAATTATTAATTGTCCCATTTGTTGAAACACTATTCTCTCTCCCATCAAACTACCCTGAATCTTTGCTGAAAGTCATTAGGCCACATACCTGTGAGTGGCATGTGAGTATATTTCTGGACTATCCCTGTTTCAGTTATATATTTGCACATTCTTCAACAAACACCTCACTCTTTTTAGTACTCTAGCATTATAGTAAATCTTGAAATGAGGTAGTATCATCCTACTCTTTCATTTTTAAAATTGTTTTGATCACTCTATGTTCCTTGAATTTCCATATATATATAATAGTTTCAGCTTGTCCATTTGCAGAAAATACAGACTTTTGAAATTTTGGCTGGGTTAAATTTCAACCTATAGATAAATTTAGAATGAAAACAATTTCTTTCAGCATATTTTGTAGGTTTCAGTGTACAAATATTGCACTTGGATTTTTTCAAAAACATATTTATATGTTATTGTTAATGGTATCTAATTTCAAGTGTACATTGTTTAAATATAGGAAAATAAGTTCTGTATATTACTTTGAATCTGAGACTGATAATATTCTTTTATCAGATCTAATTGTTTTTACATATATTGAGATTTCCCACACACAGAGTAATGCCATCAGAAATGAAAACTATTTCTAATATGTATAAATTTTACCTACTTACCTATTTGGAACTCATATAATATTTCCTATTTTAATATACAGGATTGTATCCAACTCACCAGGCCAGGCTGATTTCTTAGTCACCATTGGACAACAAAGATCCATCTAGTCAAAGTTATGGTTTTTCCAGTAGTCATGTATGGACGTGAGAATTGGCCTATAAAGAAAGCTGAGCGCCAAAGAATTGATGTTTCTGAACTGTTGTGTTGAGGAAGACTCTTGAGAGTCCCTTGGACTTCAAGGAGATCCAACCAGTCAATCCTAAAGGAAATCGGTCCTAAATATTCAATGGAAAGACTGATGCTGAAGCTGAAACTCCAATACTTTGGCCACCTGGTGTGAAGAACTGACTCCTTGGAAAAGACCCTGATGCTGGGAAAGATTGAGGGCAGGAGGAGAGGGGGACGACAGAGGATGAGATGGTTGGATGGCATCACCGACTCCACAGACATGAGTTTGAGTAAGCTCCTGGAGTTGGTGATGGACAGGGAAGCGTGGCGTCCTGCAGTTCATGAGGTCGCAAAAAGTCGGACACGACTGAGCGACTGAACTGATTACACAGAATAACTGAACATTCCTTCCTGGAAAGTTCAGGGCAAAAGCAGTACTGAGTGATTCTGCCCTTCCCCATGTTAGATTTGGCTTTAATAATTTGCTATTTCTGATTAATATATTCCAGTTGAAAGAAGCTAGGGGTCCTCGCCCTTAATAAATCACTCTACCAAGCAGGTTCCATGCCTAGATGGCCAGCCCGTCGACAGCCCGGATTTCAGAAAGGGTAGCGTGGACCACTTCAGTCCCTAGAGGCTAAAACTCACCTGACCGTGCGGAAGTACATCTGCTGCCGCATGGCATCCAGTTGCCCCTCAGCTCTTCTTGAGTCACTCTCACACCTCATGGTTCAGTTCCGCTCCAACTTCACGCGAATGAAGCGGCCCTCTCGAAGAGCTGAATAAATGGTTCCTGAGCCCTCTCGGCCCCGGACCTATTAGCATAAGCGGCCGCTCAGCCTTGGCAGTCTCGCTGCTCACTCAGGGCCCGGCTCGCATGGGCGGTTCAGTCGCCGTGTCTCGAGGCATGCTGGGAAATGAAGTCCGTGTCGCGTGACCGTAGTCCAAGTGGCACGTGACGTGAGGAGGGTTCCTGGGAATTACGCTCTGTCTCCTGAGATCTTCGGACGCTCAGAACCAGAGGAATTCAGAGAAAAAGGTATTTCCTGGTGTTGGGGTTATTTGATGCATGCCAATAGATCTTCTGGATTGTTTACCAACTTTTTAATTTCACAAACAGCCCATTTATTGAATATACAATCATTGTGGGCCAGATCCAGTACTTGAGGTTGAGGAATAAAGATAGTTCCTGTCCTCAGGTTTACAGACACTGGAGAACACAGACAGGCATGCAAACTGTTACAGTACACCATGGGACTAAGCACTAGATGCTAAGGAAGGAAGTTCCTGGATTTAGGGGATAGGGAAAGTTTCCTGTAGGAGATATAGGGGAACCGACCGGAAGAGACCCGGAGAAAATCCCTTTCCAGTCCGGCTTAGCCAGACTGAAGCAGCAGCACGAGCCAAGTCTGAGAGGAGAGAGAACTTTGAAGGAGTCATTGCTTCCAATGTGTTGGGTAGCATTTTCGTGTAATTGAACCCCAAAGAGCAGAGATGATGGTCATGGTGGGAAGCCAGGCAGTAGACAGAAGTGAGGAAGAGGAGGCAGGTGCCAAGATCACATTGGGCCTCAGACACTGTGTTAAGCCGTTTTGTCTTTATCCTAGGAAGAGTGGGAAGCTGGTGATGATTTTAGGGAGGGATATCACAGGATTAGATGTTTCCAAGATGATACACACCTTTTTAACATATTTAGATTTTATTTTATATATTCTTAAATATTTTGTAGACTTCTTCCTATACTCCTTACTATTTCTCACAACTCATTCTAAAGTGGAGTAATATGAATACCCTCTACTCTTCACTAGATTCACCATTTATACATTTATATATATGTATATACTTATATATTATTTTATTCAACTGCATATTAGTAGACGTTATTTTTTTAAGTGGTTTTGCTGCTGCTGCTAAGTCACTTCAGTCATGTCTGACTCTGTGTGACCCCATAGACGGCAGCCCACCAGGCTCTCCCGTCCCTGGGATTCTCCAGGCAAGAATACTGGAGTGGGTTGCCATTTCCTTCTCTAATGCATGAAAGTGAAAAATGAAAGTGAAGTCGCTGAGTCATGTCTGACTCTTAGCGACCCCATGGACTGCAGCCCACCGGGCTCCTCCGTCCATGGGATTTTCCAGGCAAGAGTACTAGAGTGGGGTGCCATTGCCTTCTCCTAGGTATACCCAAAAATTGAACAGAAAGTTCCCACATGGCCTTTAATTTCACACACCTACATGCTGTTATTCACATCTTGCATCAGTGTGATACATTTGTTACAATTCACGTGCATTGTGTTTCCTACAGTTTTAATGAATATCATGGTATGTATCCACCATTAGGATACAGAATAGTTCTGCTCTCCTAAAAAGCCCTGTGTTCCACCTATTCATCCCTGTTTCCCTCCAAACCCTTGGCACTTAGTTTCCCCCATTGGCTGTCACTTTCCTTACAGTGTTGAATAGAGCTGATGAGTGGATGTCTTGTTTTATTTCTGATCATAGGGCTAAAGCACTCACCATTAAGCATGAAATTATATGTGATTTTAATGCTTGCCCTGAACAGATTTAGAAATTTCCCTCTGGTTCTTGTTTTATGAGAATTTTTTGTTATGAATGGATACTGGATTTCATTAAATGCTTTCAACATGTATTAAGATGATGTTTATTGATATAATCATACTTTTTTCTCCTTTATTATTTTAATGTGGTCAGTTACACTGATGCATTTTTAAATTGGCAAACTGCTATTTTAGTTCTGCTAAAACTACAGCAGTCCTAATGTATTATTATTTTTTATATTGCTGTATTTTATTTGCTAAGTCTTTTGTTAGTCTGTTTTTGTGTAAATTAGTGGTGGATATCAGTATTTAGTTGTTTTTTGGTTTTTTTTCCCTTGAAATATCTTTGTCTGGTTTGGGTACAATAATGCTTGCCCCATAAAATGAGTTTGGATATGTTCCTTCCTTGTTGTTTTTCTAAAAGATTTAATGAAGGATTGCTCTTTTTTCTTCCTTAAATGTCTGATGGATTTGACCAATGATGCTTTCTAAAACCAGAATGTTCTTTGTGGAAAGGTTTTAAATTGCTAATATATTAAAGTGATATAGGGCTATTAAGATGTATTACATCCTCTAGCATCAAGTTTTTTTTTTTTTTTTTATCAGTTGGAGGCTAATTACTTCACAACATTTCAGTGGGTTTTGTCATACATTGATATGAATCAGCCATAGAGTTACACGTATTCCCCATCCCAATCCCCCCTCCCACCTCCCTCTCCACCCGATTCCTCTGGGTCTTCCCAGTGCACCAGGCCGGAGCACTTGTCTCATGCATCCCACCTGGGCTGGTGATCTGTTTCACCATAGATAATATACATGCTGTTCTTTCGAAACATCCCACCCTCCCCTTCTCCCACAGAGTCCAAAAGTCTGTTCTGTACTTCTGTGTCTCTTTTTCTGTTTTGCATATAGGGTTATCATTACCATCTTTCTAAATTCCATATATATGTGTTAGTATGCTGTAATGTTCTTTATCTTTCTGGCTTACTTCACTCTGTATAATGGGCTCCAGTTTCATCCATCTCATTAGAACTGATTCAAATGAATTCTTTTTAACAGCTGAGTAATATTCCATGGTGTATATGTACCACAGCTTCCTTATCCATTCGTCTGCTGATGGGCATCTAGGTTGCTTCCATGTCCTGGCTATTATAAACAGTGCTAGCATCAAGTTTTAAATGTGTGCTTTCAAGGAATTTTTGTAATTCACATAAGATGTCAAATTTATTTGCATATATTTATTTGATGTTATTAAGTTATGTAGCACTTGTGCTGATGACTCTTCTTTAATTCCTGTTATTTGGTAATTTTGTCTTCTCTCTTTTTTATTTACTTTAATCAGTACAACCTGAGTGTTTTCTTTTTAATTTTGTAGATCATTTTAGAAAAACTGCTTTCAGTTTTAATGATTTTTCTCTGTATTATTTCTTATTTTAATGATCTTTCTCTTTCTTATTTATTTTTTTCTGTTTACCTTAGTCTTACTTTTTGTTTTCCTAACTTTTTCAGGGGTAGAAGTCTCAATCATTGATTTTAGACTTTTCCTTGTATTTGATATAAGCATTTAAACATATAAATATCTGTGTAAGAACTGTATTGATTATGAATGCAAATTTTGGTTTTTTTCATTTTCATTCAGTTTATAATATTTTATAATTTTTTATAATTATAATTTATAATTTATAAAATTTTTTATAATTTTTCTTTGCTATCCTCCTTGACCTGTGTGTGGGTTATTGAGAAGTGTATTATTTAATGCTTGTAGTAATTATTTCACACATAGGATCCATTTTTTGTTTTTCCATAATGGAAAACTAGCTCATGGTCAATCTAGCTCAAGGTATTTCATCATGCAGAAGACGTTTTTAAATGACTTTCCAATGTTTGGAGTATTTGCCATAATTCTTTTGTGTACTATCCCTACCCTTTAGAAAGGAGCCAGAACATCAGTTTCTCAGCCTTTCTTACATCTAGAACAAAAACCTAGGTTTACTAGAGGGAGGTGCCAGTGTATGACCTTGATTCAGAAGAAAGCTATCTGAAGAAGTAGAGGCATGAAGAAATTAGTTTTTTCTAATGATGTTGGTGAGGTAAAGCGTTAACATAAAGCGTTTGAGGTGGAGTGGCTAGGGTTCTGATGTTCATGGTTCAGTTTCAGCGGTGTGGTTTTAGTGTTTTCTTTAGATAAATGACCTCTGAATCTTATACTTTGCTCTTCCCTGTTCCCTGAGATTTTGTAAGGTTGTTTTTAGGTAAATTGCTTTTCCATTTGAATTAATTAAGGTGGCTTCTGTTACTTTGAAAAGGAATTTTGACTGACAAAGAGGTGATTATTTTTCTAAATAATTTGCAAGTAAGTAAATCAACTTTTAATCAGAAATATGTAACACTTTGCCTACACTTCAGGACAGACAAGAACAGTGTTTGTATACAGAGTGATTATTGAGTAAATATAAATGAATTGAGATACATTCATGTTATTAAAATATACAGTTCTTTAGATTGTCTTTGAGTATGATTAATTGTCCTACTAAGAAATCACAATTTGTATTACATAAAATATTTTTGCTACAAGGTGTTTTATCCTCCAGAACTCTTATGTTTTATCTTTATTATGTTATATTACAAATATTTATGAAAATAGGCTGGAATGATATGAAAGTCTGTAGACTGTGTCTGACAATCCATTTCAAATTGCTACCATAAAAATTTCTGTGAATAAATTCAATTTAGTGCCTAATTTGCCTATTACTAGTATTACTATAAGAAAGAAAGAACAAAAAACTTGCCCTGACAAATGATTCCAAAGTGTGTTCACCCTTTAGATCAACTCCATGATGATGCATGTGAACTTGTGGGTGAGCCGAATAGTTTCCAGTTACAGATTCTTAAACTTTTAATTTTCAGAATGGATATATTGAGGATTGGTTGACTTGACTATCTAAATCTGAAATTTCAGCACACTTATTCCATAGAATTGCTTTTTGAGGGGGACTGCTAGTTGTGTAGGGCACTGCTGGGTATACAGCAGTAGGCACATGAGTGAAAACTGACTTGCACTGTATCTTCTGTTTGCTCCCTTACTGCTGTTTTGCAACCCACTTGATATTGTTCTGTGCCCTAGAAGTGTGATCCTCATGAGCTCTGCAGTTTGAAATACTTTGGTTGGTAAATGGGAGGCACCAGGAGAAGATCAGTTCATGAAGGGAAAAGAGGTGGAGACAATTATCCACCAACTTCCTCCTTCCTGGTGTGTGGTTGACGGAGGATGAGTTCGACTGTTGAAGGCTGCAACTTCTGTCTGGTGGTTCCACAAGATTTTTCTCTTTGAAAACAGCTCCCTGTCTTTGTCCCTTCAGACTTAAAAGCAGTGCTGTTTTACACTCCACTTAACTCCAGGGTGCTTACCAAGGTATCCTTGTTATTTTTCTTTAACTCTGCCCCCGAATTTTGTAAATGGTCTTGTCTTTGAATTTATTTAATCACCACTTTTGAGTGGAGGGTCTGTTTTTCTGCTGATACAGTAATTAATTAGACCAGGAATGATCCCAGGAATCAGGGCTTCCAAATGAGAATCTGGGAGTGGGTTGCTCATTTACTTAATAACTACATGGATAGCTTACTTCTGAGGGAAAAAATAAGAAAATGGTAATCCATGCTTTTCAGTGAAAGCTTAGTTGCTCAAATTATCATTGGTCATGGTACTGAAAGATGAAATATAGTCAGTATCAACTCCATCAGCATACAACCAGTGCAATCATAATAAATCATATTGTTTAATGCTAGGTAGTCACTGTGTTGAAATTCTTAATAAATTTTATCAGTGTTTGTAAATGAAGTTCCATGGATAATATAGCACATGTCAAAGACTTGTCCCAGTCCCACCTCCTTCTGCCTCTCTCTTCCATCATGTGACTGGTCTTGGCCATGTGCTCCTCCACCTGTGCCCAGTGACTACTGCCCCAAGAGGGACCCCAGGTGCTGGCACAGGAAGGGCTGAGGTTTGTGCACCACTGTGTCATGAAACAGGACCCTGGACACTTTGAGAGTCTGCATAGTACCACAACTTTCCCCATACCTGAGCAAATGTAATACTTAATAACAAATTTAAAATTCCATGACAGTTGAGAGAGACAGACGTGGAAAAAAGAAAAACTTTTTTCCAGCTTTTTCATCAGAGGCCTGCATTTTTATCTTGTTCTGCTCCCTACCAATTCTTGGGCTTCCCAGGTGGCGCTAGTGGTAAAGAACCCACCCACCAATGCAGGATATATAAGAGACATGGGTTGATCCCTGGGTTGGGAAGATCCCCTGGAGAAGGGATGACAACCCACTCCAGTATTCTTGCCTGGAAAATTTCATGGACAGAGGAGCCTGGCAGCCTACAGCCCATAGGGTCGCAAAGAGTCAGACACAATTGAAGCAATTTAGCATGCACAGCGCATGAATACATGGGATAGTGGGGAAGATAGATTTTTAAAACAGAAGAAGAATTAGTTTGCCAATAAATGCAAATATTTACTTTGGGAGGGAAAGACAACAGAGGAATGTATGTCAAACATTCCAGCTCTTTGGAAGTCTGCTGGGAGAACTGTTTTCTGTGTCACAGTGTAGACTATGGGAAAATGTGGATGTATAAAATAGGTCCATTGCCTTTAAGGCAGTGCCATTTCTCTCCTAAACTACAATAGCATCTTTTAACTCATACATGTACGTCCATATTGTTGTCAAGATATAGTTCCAAATCTTAGACACTGGTCTGCGAAGTCATAGTTGCTTGGCACCTGTCCACCATCCCAACACCATCAAATTGCATAAGACACTGAACATGTTCATGAAAATAATGAGATTTCTATCTGCATCTTACCTGAGCTGGAATTTTTCTTCTTTATGTCTTTCATGTTGTATAAAAGTCTCCATCAAAGTCATTTATTTTTAATCAATCAAAAAAAATAAGAGAAGGAAAAAAATGTATATGCCAAAAGGAACGAGATGAATTTTGGGCATCATTTTCTATTCTTAACTTGTATTCTGAAATTTGGGGACTTAGCACTTTAATGCTTTAGTCTTTTCTTTTTACTCATTTCTAAATGAATATATTTTGACTGTCACATGTTAGTAGAAATTGTTGTGATTCTAAAATAAATATTCCCTTTCTGGTGAATGGTTTTGAAGTTAAGAGCAGGAAAGTTTACACAAACTGTTACTTAAAGTGTATATTAACCACATAAACCAAGGTTTCCACATTTAAACAGTTAAGAAATTCTTGAAAAATGTTTCTCTTTATAGAAGCACCCCTTGTGTATGTATTGTGGAAAAAGTTGTGTGTGTGTTGATATACATGCAAATACAAAGAGACTTTCAGCATTTATTCTACATTTAGTCAAATTAAGCATGCTTTTTGAAGACTGAACCACGTAAGCCTGGTCTCACCCCAAAGAGAAAACATGGTAATAAAAATATAAAACTTACCCATCTGACTGTTCAATCTTTATAGATTCTGGGAATGTAAAAGCATCTCTTTAATGCAAAAGTTATTAACAACATACTTACTTAGTATGGCATTTTTAATGTTCAAAGGCAAATTACAGATGAATAAGGCTGAAAATAACTTGAAAGACGAACTGGTCCAACCTAGACTATGTCCAGCAACACAAGGAATGACTCTGCAGGTGGACATCACCAGATGGTCAATAACAACATCAGATTAATTATATTCTTTGCAGCTGAAGATGGAGCTGCTCTATAGTCAGCAAATACAAGACCAGGAGCTGACTATGGCTCAGATCATGAACTCCTTTTTGCAACATTCAAACTTAAATTGAAGAAAGTAGGGAAAACCACTAGACCATTCAGGTATGATCTAAATCAAATCCCTTACATTATACAGTGGAAGTGAGAAATAGATTCACGGGATTAGATCTGATAGACAGAGTGCCTGAAGAACTATGGACAGAGGTTCGTGACATTGTATAGGAGGCAGTGAACAAAAACATGCCCAAGAAAAAGAAATGCAAAAAGGCAAAATGGCTGTCTGAGGAGGCCTTACAAACAGCTGAGAAAAGAGAAGTGAAAGGCAAAAGAGAAAAGGAAAGATAAACCCATTTGAATGCGGAGTTCCAAAGAATAGGACGGAGAGATAAGAAAGCCTTCCTGAGTGATCAATGCAAAGAAAGAGAGGAAAACAATAGAATGGGAAAGACTAGAGATCTCTTCAAGAAAATTAATGATACCAAGGAAACACTGTATGCAAAGATGGGCAAAATAAAGGACAGAAACAGTATAGACCTAACAGAAGCAGAAAATATTTTAAAAAGGTGGCAATACGCAGAATATACAAAAAAGGTCTTCATAAATCAGAAAGCAGTGATGGTGTGCTCTCTCACCTACAGCCAGACATTCTAGAATGCGAAGTCAAGTGGGCCTTAGGAAGCATCACTGTGAACAAAGCTATGGAGGTGATGGAATTCCAGTTGAGCTATTTCAGATCCTAAAAGATGATGCTGTTAAAGTGCTGCATTCACTATGCCAGAAAATTTGGCAAACTCACCGTGCCCACAGGACTGGAAAAGATCAGTTTTCATTCCAGTCCCAAAGAAGGGCAGTGCCAAAGACTGTGCAAACTACTGCACAATTGCATTTATCTCACATACTACCAAAGTAATGCTCAAAGTTATGCAAGCAAGGCTCCAATGGCACGTGAACTAAGAACTTCCAGATGTTCAATTTGGATTTAGAAAAGGCAGAGTAACCAGAGATCAAATTGCCAATATCCACTGAATCATAGAAAAAGCAAGAGAGTTCCAGAAAGACATCTGCTTTATAGACTACCCCAAAGCTTTGACTGTGTGGATCACAACAAACTGTGGAAAATTCTTCAAGAGATGGGAATACCAGACCACCTATCTGCCTCCTGAGAAATCTGTATGCAGGTCAAGAAGCAGTAGTTAGAACCGGACATGGGAAAATGTACTGGTTCCAAATCGGGAAAGGAGTCCATCAAGGCTGTATATTGTCACCCTGCTTATTTAACTTATATGCAGAGCACATCATGCAAAATGCCAGGCTGGATGAAGCACAAGCTGGAATCAAGATTGCCGGGAGAAATATCAGTCACCTCAGAAATGCAGATGACACCACCCTTATGGCAGAAAGCAAAGAGGAACTAAAGAACCTCTTGATGAAAGTGAAAGAGGAGAGTGAAAAAGCTGACTTAAAACTCAACATTCAAAATAGGAAGATCATAGCATCTAGTCCCATTACTTCATGGCAGGTAGATGGGGAAACATCTATTCTCTTGGGCTCCAAAATCACTGCAGATGGTGACTGCAGCCAGAAGTTAAAAGGTGGCTTTGCCTGTGCATATGAATAAAAGAGCACAAGAATATAGCAGATACTGTGAGTCTGTGGCCAGAAACATAGATGATAGCATTTTCAGCCAAGCCAGTTCTTCTCTTGGTTGAATATCCATTTTCAGAAATCCATATAGGTTGTTGAATTGCAGAAGGCAATGTGTACAAAGATGGACCATCTCAAAGTTGATGAGTATGTGACTTCTGAAATCTGTATTGTTGCAGATTGTCCATAGCCTATGTCATACCTTCTCTTCCGATATTCCTCAGTCCTATAATGTGTCTGTGGGAATATTTTTTCATTGAAATGATTCCTCAGAGATTCATTGTCAAGCATGAGACTAAGATACATTCTGTAAGGATACTTTCTCAGCTTTATTCTAGAGTTAACAAAAATGTTTTAGCCACCTGAGTAAATAGTTTGAGTCAAATCTGAGCAACCTTAAAGTGGGATAATAACAACATAATTCTCCTGGCTTAGACATTCTCTAAAGCTTATGTTAAACTGGTACTGCTTTGTGAAAGAGATATTCTTCATCACTTCTCAGTGCCTGTGAAAGATTCTTCTGGCTTCAGATGTCTTCATCAAATCCTCTCATAAAACTAGAGGTCAGACTCAATGGCATCATCCAAAGAGGGAAGCCAGAAATAAACTGCCTCAAAAGGCCACTATTTTTCTTTAGAACTGAGAAAACAAACTATTTCATGAGGGAAGAAATGGCCTTGGGAATTGTTATTTAAGATTTTCAAATTGCAACAATATGTGTAGAAACAATCACGTCCCATATCCTGTGTTAAATTTTCTAGTCTCTAAATTTAGTGTGATTATCATTTCATGATGCGTGTAAGTCAAATCATTATGCTGTATACCTTAAACTTACAAAAAACTGGAAAAAGAGAAAATGGACTTTGGTTAATATTAAGGTATCAGTATTGGCTTACTAATTGTGAAAAACGTGCCACAGTAATATAAGATCATAACATTAGAGGAAACTGGGTGAGGGAAATATTGGAACTCATATTTTCTTTGCAACTTTTTCATAAATCTGAAACTATTCTAAAAAGTTTGTTTAAATATAAATAAATTTTTAAAAATAAAACATGTCTCTGAAATCTACAAATTGACAAGAGCTCTAGTTTCAACAGTGAGACAATTTGTGTAGTGTAGGACTCAGAAAGAAAATACCCCCAGCCCTTATGCCTATATTCTGATACTGGTGATTTATTCTGGAATCTTAATCATTGCCATGGACTTTTTTTTGTCTAATTCTCTTCCCAAAAATAAACCTCACCAACCTTAACCACGTTATAATTAACTGCAGGTTACTTCTCTAAGTGATTTATTCATTTGTTATCAGACACATTTCTTACCTTGAAATAAACTGCTATATTTGTAGATTAGATATCTCATAAGGCTCTTGAATCCAGAATGTATAAAGAACTCTTAAAACTTAATGCTACAAAGGTAATCCAGTCAAAAATGGACAAAGAATCTAAATAGATATTTCTCCAAGAAGATATACAGATAGTTCATAAGCAAATGAAAAAATGCTCAACATCATTGCTCATTATAGACATATGCATGAATACCATGAGGTAACACTTATACCACTAGGATGATTGAATTTCAAGTTTTTCAAACCTCAGTATTGCCACCTAAATAACATCTGAATTCAGTCAGTTGACCTTTAACATCTTGTGTCATGTGTGCTCAATTTAAATTCTCATTCCTGTGTCGTATATCCCCAGCCTGGGTTTATCACCCTGTACTCCCCTGAAGTACTTGCTGTTTTTCCTACTAGCCCTGCCACTCGCAGTGCTGCAACACCTTCATTTTTAACAAGCCCCCAGGCAGTGGTGTTGTAGATCATCTATGAAGAACTGTCACCTAGCTGTCCTCTTACCTGTGAAATAGCTGTGAAAATGTTATCAAGTCCAAACTCATACTGCTTGCACACAACAGGCCAATACATCTAGAGACAAATCTTTGTTGGGACAGAGAATCATGACATTATTAAGAAAGCCAGCAGGCCACAAAATGGTGGACTACTGTCCCAGAGAATCATCCTATGTGAGTTAGAATTCCAGCTTCTTTTATATTAAAAGAGAATGGTTGGTTGTAATCTTCTTGGTGTCAGAATCTTTTGTTCCTACAGAAGTCCATGTAGCTCAGGTCATGATGTTACTGTAACCTCCAAGACAGATGTTATTCTCTGTTCTGCAACTTTTTCTCTCGATATGAATGGGCAAATAGTAAACCTTTAGGGTCACAGCCTTTAATGTGGGCTATTCTGTATATTTCAGACTATAGGCAACATTCTTAACTTGTAACAAAAGCAATAAGGTACAAAGGTTAAAGTAAAAGAAACAGATCTAATAGGGAGATTTGTTCTTCCCTGTTATAAAGCTCCAGCTTCCCAGGTGGCGCAGTGGTAAAGAACCTGCCTACCAGTGCAGGAGATGCAAGAGATGCAGGTTTGATCCGTGGGTCAGGAAGATTCCCTGGAGTAGAATATGGCAACCCACTCCAGTATTCTTGCCTGGAAAATTCCATGGACAGAGGAGAACTGGTGGGCTACAATGCATGGGGTCGCAGGGTCAGACACTACTGAGTGACTAACACTTTCACTTTTTTCACATACATATGTTCTTTTCCTTTTTTTCCAACTGAGCATACATACTCACACACATTACAGAAACTCTTACTTGGAAAAATAGAATGCTTGTCTTTCCAGATGCTTCCAACCTGTAAGTTACTCTTTTGTTTCCTGTCTCAATGTTTCATTCTGCTTATAAAGAGAAGAAAAGGCACTTCTTTTTCTTCACACAAGGTCTACTCAAATTGTATATACCTTGCAAGTGTAGCTTCCTTTATGCCTATCTGTTTGATTTATAAAGAACAAGGGAATTGCAGTAGTACTACCACTAATAAAAAATCTATATGGTAGCAGTGGAGCCGAAGTTGGAGTTAGTGGTTAAAACAAAAGCTTACCTGTCTTTTGTTCTTGAAAATACAATATAGGGTGACTTCTTGGGATTTGTAACTTTACTCGAATAAACCATGCCACATTTTATTTGACAGGAAACTACAAAGAAGTTCACTGAGCATATAACATCACATATTACTGATTCTGAAATCGACTCTAATTGGGATTGAGAGATTGTTTGCTGTTACTTTGCTGTTTTGGAGTTTTAAAAACAGAAATCCTGGGTATCATTCTGCAGAGTCTCACATGGTACAGTTGACTGCAGCTTACTAATCTAGGCATTTAATAGACAACAACCATAAAACACCTCCTCAGGTTATCTATCAGCCAGTTTTGGGAAACCGTCTACGGTGTGGACCTCAGATCACTAGCTTCAAAATATACCTGAAGTGTTTTCCCAAAGCTCTGTATCCTGCACTTACTATATCAGAGTCTCAAATGTGAAACCTAGCAATCTGTATGTGTATGTATAGGAGAACAAAATGTCTCTTTGACACGTAGATTATTTTGAGCTGAAAACAATAAAAATCCAAAAGACTCAGAAAGAAGTGTTGACCTTTCCTGTTAGCTACCCAAAAAATTTAGATAGAGGGCCTTTTACAGGAAAGGAGTGATCTCCATGGATAGCTCTAGTTTGAACTAGGCGTGGCTGACTGAGACCTAAGAAAGTGAAAGGGAAAGTTGCTAAGTCATGTCTGACTCTGCGACCCCATGGGCATAGTCCATGGGATTGTCATTGTTATTTGGCCCGTTCTGTGGACAGTTAGGAAATATGTTTGTTTGTTTTAATTGTGAGTTCATAGTGACACTTGGAATTCTGATCCTAAACCACAAAGTCTTCTCCCTTTCCCATTTCATATTTGCATTTCCCCTTTTTCCCATAAGGAAATCTGGTTCTCGAAAACTTTTAATACATTTGTACTATTTGCTTAATGTTACAATATACGGTAGTTCAAGAGTCACTTTACCAGTACTATTACTACCAAAAAGAAAAAAAAAACCCTGCTATTAAAATTCAAAATTTCTTATAGTTTCCCTTAAAATATGTCTCACTGATCCATATATAGTCAGTACCATATTCAAAAGTTACCTGACTTGTTTTTCTTCTTTCCTCTGTATGCATGCCAGCATTTGTTTTCTCTTGTCTTTTTTTGATGGTCATTCTAATATGCATGTGGTAATAATATCTCATTGTGGTTTTAATTTGTATTCCTCTAATGACTAGTGATGTTGAGCATCTTCTCATGTACCTCTTGGTCATTAGTGTATCTTCTTTGGAAAAATGTTTATTCAGGTCTTTTGCCCATTTTTTTAAAATCAGGTAATTTGAGGGTTCGATATTGAGTTGTACGAGTTCTCCATGTATTTCCAGTAGTAATCCCTTATCAGATATACAGTGTGGGAGCTCAGGGAGAACTGCCCACAAATATAACACAATGGCATATTGATTACTTGGAATTAAAGTTGCTTAAAAAATGGCCAGTGCAAGAGGAATACTGTAACCCTCTTTCTGACTCCATGAAAGCAGGAAATAAATCTCTCAGGTGAAAGATGCACTCCCTGCATCTGGAGGTGAAAGGATGCCCTGATTGTCAGAGACAGAGAATTCAGGTGAGAGGCCTATTTATGCAAATCTTGTCACTTCTTTAACTTACTGCCCCAAATCCAAACTCTGTTCAGATTCTTTACTAAGTGAGCCCCCCAAACCTAAGTTTTTATGTCCTGTCAATTCATCACAACTTATTGCCTCTTTCTCTAAAATAAAACTATAAAAGCTGCCTGCTTTGGACATTTTGGGGGCCAAATTTTGCAGTTTGTTGTGATCCACACAGTCAAAGGCTTTGGCATAGTCAATAAAGTAGAAGCAGATGTTTTTCTGAAACTCTCTTGCTTTTTTGATGATCCAACGGATGTGGGCAATTTGATCTCTGGTTCCTCTGCCTTTTCTAAATCCAACTTGAGCACCTGGAAGTTCACGGTTCACATACTGTTGAAACCTGGCTTGGAGAATTGTGAGCATTACTTTGCTAGCGTGTGAGATGAGAGCAATTGTGCGGTAGTTTGAGCATTCTTTGGCTTTGCCTTTCTTTGGGATTGGAATGAAAACTGATCTTTTCCAGTCCTGTGGCCACTGCTGGCTTTTCCAAATTTGCTAGCATATTGAGTGTAGCACTTTCACAGCATCATCTTTCAGGATTTGAAATAGCTCAACTGGAATTTCATCACCTCCACTAGCTTTTTTGACAGTGATGTTTCCTAAGGCTCACTTGACTTCACATTCCAGGATGTTGGCTCTAGTTGAGTGATCACACTATCATGATTATCTGGGTCGTGAAGATCTTTTTTGTATAGTTCTTCTGTGTATTCTTGCCACCTTTTCTTAATATCTTCTGCTTCTGTTAGGTCCACAGCATTTCTGTCCTTTATTGTACCCATCTTTGCATGAAAATTTCCCTTGGTATCTCTAATTTTCTTGAAGAGATCTCTAGTCTTTCCCATCCCGTTGTTTTCCTCTATTTCTTTGCATTGATCACTGAGGAAGGGAGTATATCATGCAAAATGCAAGGCTGGATAAAGTTCAAGCTGGAATCAAGGTTGCTGGGAGAAATATCAATAACCTCAGATAATGTAGATGACACCACCCTAATGGCAGAAAGCAAAGAGGAACTAAATAAAGAGCCTCTTGATAGAAGTGAAAGAGGAGAATGAAAAAGATGGCTTAAAACGCAACATTCAGAAAACAAAGATCATGGCATCTGGTCCCATCACTTCATGGCAAATAGATGGAGGAAAAATGGAAACGTGTGACAGACTTTATTTTCTTGGGTTCCAGGAAAAAAAAAAAAAAAAAAAGCAGAGATATCACTTTGCCAACAAAGGTCCATCTAGTCAAAGCTGTGGTTTTTCCAGTAGTCATGTATGGATGTGAATGCTTTTGAACTGTGATGTTGGAGAAGACTATTGAGAGTCCCTTGGATAGCAAGGAGATGAAACCAGTCAATCCTAAAGGAAGTCAGCTCTGAATATTCATTGGAAGGACTGAAGCTGAAGCTCCCATACTTTGGCCACCTGATACAAAGAGCTGACTCATGGAAAAAGACCCTGATGCTTTGAAAGATTGACAGCAGGAGGAGAAGGGGATGCCCAAGGAAGAGAAGGTTGGATGGTATCACCTACTCAATGGACATGATTTTGAACAAGCTCCAGGAGATGGTGAAGGACAAGAAAGCCTGGCATGCTGCAGTCCATGG
Source organism: Cervus canadensis (assembly GCF_019320065.1). Classification (NCBI taxonomy): domain Eukaryota; kingdom Metazoa; phylum Chordata; class Mammalia; order Artiodactyla; family Cervidae; genus Cervus; species Cervus canadensis. The sequence goes on along the minus strand of NC_057396.1, from coordinate 51,881,686 downwards.
GATACAAAAAGTCAGACATGACTGAGCAAACAACAGTTCTTTGATGCTCTGTTACTTTTTTCTTCAATCCTTTTTCCCTTTGTGCTGCTTGTATTTGGCAATATCTATGGGTCTTTCTTCAAATTTACTAATTCTTTCTCCTCCCAGGTTGAATCTTTCATTTAGCCTCACAAGTGAGATTTTCATTTACTATGTTATGCTTTGACTCCAGTATTTTCCTTGTTGTGTTTTTTTAAATAATGAGAATCTATATTTGTTGATTCACTATTGTTATGCTTTAATTCTTTGAACATATATATGGTACCTGATTTGAAGCCTTTTAAATTAATTTTTATTGGAGTGTAGTTACTTGACAGTGTTGCATTATTTTCTACTGTACAGCATAATGAATCAACCATACATATTCATACGACCCCTTTCTTTTGGACTTCCTTCCCATTCAGATCAACACAGTGCCTTAAGTAGAGTTCCCTGTTGTATAATATGTTCTCGATAGTTATCTATTTTATACATCAATAGTGTGTATGTGTCAATCCCAATCTCCCAACTTCTCCAACCACTCCCTTCCCCTTGGTATCCATATATTTGTTCTCTACATCTGTGTCTCTATTTCTGCTTTGCAAATAAGTTCATCCATATCATTTTTCTAGATTCCACATATATTCATTAATATACAGTATTTGTTTTTCAGTTTCTGACCTTCTTCATGCTATATGACACTGTAGGTCCATCCACTTCTCTACAAATGACCCGTTTTCATTACTTTTTGTGGATGAGTAATGTTCCATTATGTATGTGTATGTACCACATCTTCCATATCCATTCCTTTGTTAATAGACATTTAGTTTGCTTCCATATCCTGGAAGCAACACTACCTAGAATATTTAGAATAGTACTGCTATGAATTTTTGGGTACATATCTTTTTGAATTATGCTTTTTTGGAGGTTTATGCCCTGTAGTGAGGTTGCTGGGTCACATGGTAGTTCTAGTTTTAGTTTTTTAAGAAACATCAATACTGTTTTTCATAGTGACTGCATCAGTTTAAACTCGTACCAACAGTGCATGGGAGTTCCCTTTTCTCCACACCCTCTTCAGCTTTTATTGTTTGTAGATTTTTTATGATGATCATTCTGACCAGTATGAGGTGATACCTCATTGTAGTTTTGATTTGCATTTCTCTAATAATTAGTGATGTTGAGCATCTTTTAATATACTTGTTGGCTATCTGTATGTCTTCTTTGAAGAAATGTCTATTTAGGTCTTTCACCCATTTTTTGATTGGGTTGTTTATTTTCTTGATATTGAGCTGCTTGAGCTACTTTTTATATTTTGGACATTGATCCTGTGTCAGTCCCTTTGTATGAAATTATTTTCTCCCATTCTGAGGGTTATCTTTCATCTTGTTTATGGTTTCCTTTGATGTGCAAGTACACTTAATTAGGTACTGTATTTTTTTTAATATTTATTTTCGTAACTCTAGAAGGTGTGTCAAAAAATACCTTGCTGTTATTTATGTCAAAGCATTTTCTGCCTGTGTTTTCCTATGTCTGGAATTATATTCAGGTCTTTAATTCATTTTGAGTTTATTGTTGTATATGGTGTTAGAGAATGTTGTCATTTCATTATTCTACATGTGCGTGCATGTGTATCCAGGCATCTCTGACTCTTGTGACCCTTTGGACTGTAGCCTGCCTGCAGTCCATGGGATTTGCCAGGCAAGAATACTGGAGTGGGTTGCCATTTCCTTCTCTAGGGTATCTTCCCGACCCAGAGATTGAACCTGTGTCTCTTGTGTCTCTTGCATTGCAAGAGGATTCTTTACCCACTGAACCATTGGGGAAACCCTACTTTTTTACATGTAACTGTCCAGTTTTCCCAGCACCACTTATTGAAGAGTCTATCTTTTCTCCATAGCATATTCTTGTCTCCTTTGTCATACATTAGCTGACCATTGGTGTGTGAGTTTATCTCTGGACATGCTATCCATTCTAAATGTAATAGTTTGCATCTGCCAATGCCAAATATCTTGAGGAATGCCAGAAGGTTTTGCAGTCTGCCAAGGATATTAAATAGCCCAATTTCCTGTACCATTATTCCTGTACCATTATTTTGGCATAGCTAATGCTAATATGGGAGGGAAAACTACCACACTTTACTTTGTATGTGCATCTAGCAGCTCTTTCAGAGGCTCTTGACTCAGTGCTGTTTCCCATGCAATTTTGTGTGAAATGGTTTTATCTACATAGCAGCTTTTGACTCCCTAAATTCTCTAGGCTGCTGTCCACATCTTGTCCTTGTGTGGAGCATTGAGAGGTTTTCTAGGATGAGAGTCATATGCTGGGTGAGAGCAGTGTGAGAAGTCAGGGAATAAACTGTAACAACTTTTAGAATAAGGCTATAATTCAAGAAACTGGCCTCTTTTTCCATCTTGAATAAGGAGCTAAAAAATTAAGATCTTCTGATGGCCTGAACCTTTAGATCAAAGAGAAGGATCTCCAAATCTGAGACTGTGTTAATTTTGGATGGGTTTGTTGGCCTGAGATGATAGTCTGTCAGTTGTGAGAGTACCCTGTTTTTACAGTGTGTGGCCAAACTCTCTGCAAATGGAAATGTTTGCATAGTGTTGGGAATGTTAGCTCTGTCCTGCTGTCTTTGTGGGTTTTGTCCTCCCACTGTGGTCCAGGTCCCTAACCAGCATTGTGTCTTGTCATGTCAGCCCCATTAGCTATCTTGTCATACTCTGAGGTGCCACTGCCTCTGCTGGATGAGTTTTATTTCCTTCAAAAAAGGAGATAAAAATATTATAATTGGAGTATGCCTTTCTTTCTTCCTTTTCTTTTCCCTTTCCTTTCTTTTCTGATTTTAAATTTTGAAATAATTTCAAACTTAAGAAAACCTAACAAAAAATATATTGTGACATATGTTTATTCTTCCAGAATCATTTGAGATTAAGTTGAAGATAAGGTGTCCCTTTATCACTATGTACTTCAATGTGTATTCATTCTTCTTTTCACTTTTACTTTAAAAATTAAAAGAAATGGATAGGGCCCAAATGTTTGTATATTATAAGGTGTTGACTTAAGCAGTTATGGAGGCTGAGAAGTCCCATGATCTGCATTGACAAGTTGGAGACCCATGAATCCCAGTGGTGTAGTTTGAAGGCTAGACAGCCAAAGAGCTGGATTCTAGTTGAAGTCTGATGCCTGAGAACCAGGAGCAATGAGACCAGGAGAAGATCAAAGTCCCAGGTGAATAATCAAACAGTGAGCAGTCTTCCTCTACCTTTTTGTTCTTTTTAGGCTCTCAGTTAATTGGATGATGCCCACCCACGGCAAGGAGAACCATCTGCTTTATCCAGTCCATCAATTCAAATGCTGATCTCTTCTTGAAACACCCTCACAGATCTACACAGAAATAACATTTAACCAGATACTGAGCTTCCCAACTTGACTGAGGCCCCGTCAAGGTGACACAGTTATTGTGTTAACCATCACACTCTCCATCCCCACCTCCAGATGAGGAGCTAACTGTAGGAGAGCTAAGTGAGCTGCTATCTCCTATAATCTATGTGATTTTGGCTTTTAGATCAAGGGATCAAGATTGATAAATAACCGATGACTCTTAATGTTGGCTTATGAGGGGAAAGAAACAATTAAAAATGAACAGTAAAATCACAGAAGATCCCCCATGTTGTTCCTGAGAGGACAAGTACAAGTGGATTTCTTATGTGTAAGATAGAAGGAATGTTAGATCATGGTTTGGCCCACTGGTAGGCAGGCTTGATATTGACCCAAAGATTGTGTTTCCTCAATTTGAGTGTGTGGTGGTAAATGGTTAGTCTGATGAGTGCCTGACTCCTAACTGATATATGATGAAATGGTGGAATAGGCTAGAAGCCACACTTTTGCCATGTCATGCAGCCATTTGATCACAACCCTTGTCAAGCTAGCCATTCTGTGGTTTTACAGCCTCTTCCTTTGTGAAGCAATATCCTCCCTTGTTGGCAGTCATATTCATACCCCCTCTCATTCCTGTATGTTGACTACAAATGAAATAAGCAACAGGGGACTTCCAAACCTGCTATTGATGTCCTCCAATAAATCCTATGCTAAAGGTCTGGTCATCTGGCTTTGTTTGCTCCATGTTATTCAGTTGTTTGAATGTGCTGACATTATTTACTAATTATTCTCAATGAGTATTTGGGGGGGGGGGGGTTGCTGTTTGAAGCTATGACAAGGAATGCTGCTAAGAACAGTGTTGTATATTTAGTGCCCAAAAGCACATGTTTACCTAGGAGACATTCTAGTTGTGAATTATTGAATAGTAGGGCAAATACATCTTCAGATTTCTAAAATAATTCCTAAGAGTTTTCCAAAGAAGTTGTACCAATTTAATCTGCCACCAATCTGGAAATTCATATCCATTGCTCAACCTTTCTCAAATTGCTCGGCTGCTAACATTCGGTACTGTCAGACTATTTCATCATAACCGATCTGGTGTGTGTATTGTATTGTATTGTGCTTTTTCTCTTTTGTGAAGTGTTTTCAATCTTTTCTTCATTTTATCTATTGAATATTTTTGTTGGAATTCTGCCGGGGTCCTTGCCCCAGCAGGATCCAGGGGTACCCTCAGGATGAACGGCATCGGCGAGAGAGAGACACAGTGAGACAAAGCTCGGGGGCTGAGTCTGAAGTTTATTTTTGCATGGCCCCTTTATACCCTTAACAACATCTTTTTTGGGGGAAGTGCATATTGCTTACACACAGGTCAGCTCAAAACATTACAGCAACTTGACCTTCAACAGAAACAGGATGTCACCCACATACTTTTCGTTCACAAGAGTCTTCTTTATCATTTGGCCTTCTGGCCTGTTAACATTTTATGGCTTGCACCTGGTGTGACTTAAGCAGCTTCAGTAGCGTGACCCTGTTTTTCTTGTGATTAATCTATTTTCATTCTAATAGGCGTCATCTCCATGGGAACTAGATAGGATTACATTTTTACAGAACAGAAACGGGAAGGATTGCAAAAACAGCAGATATAGCACAAAACAGGCTCTTAGTCTAAAAGTTAACTACCTGCAAGAAGTCACCAGCTAATCTCTATCTAAAGTATTTTCTATTAGGCACATTTTGTGGCTATTATTTGTGGAGCTTTTCTCACCCGCAGAGGGACCTATGCTTAATAGTTTCTTTTGTAAGCGTACTGTGCTTAGGATGTTTAGAACAATCATGAGCATTTTTTGCAATGGGAGCACACATTTATCAAACAAGCCAGAATGCCAGCAAAAGGGTTTGAATTGAAGCATTTCCTTCATCCCTGGCCCCTTCATAGGGTACCAGCGTCCAGGAGATATATTAATTAGGGTTTTAAGTTGGTCTTTATTCAGTGAAAGAGGAGCAGGAGAACTCTCGGCAGGCAACACAAAAATCTGCAGTAGGGCGAACAAGAACAGCAGCAGAAAAGGGTGGAGGACACAGGGTGGGGTAGAGGCCGGGGCCAACCTGGAGGGTCCCTTGTATCCTGAACGGCCTTGCGTGTCAGGTCTTTTCCTCACGACCTCGTCATGGGTGGGATCTCCCACAATGGCTCCCGGTAGAATTCGTTGTATTCTAGATGGTTTTTTTCTTATTTTGTCTTGTAAAATCTCTTTTGTGGCTTGTCTCTTTTAAGTGTTTTGAGATAACTGTAGCTTTTTACTCATGTAATAGATATTTAAGAATACAAAGAGATACACCACATACTCTTTACATAGTTTCCTCAAGAAGTAACAACCTACAAAATTAGAGTAACAATATCATAGCCAGAACATTGACATTGATATAGTGAAGATGCAGGACAATTCCATAACTACAAGGATTTCTCACATTGCCCTTTGATAGTCATAACCACTTGGCTCATGTCTCATCCCTCTTTATTTTACTTTCCTTTTTCCTGCTGGTCTTGGGTCTATTTTGCTCGTCTTTTTCTAGATTCTTGGGAACTATGTTATTGTTATGAGACTTCCTCTTTACTAATTTATATATTTAGTGCCATAAATTTCCCTCTCATCACAGCCTTAGGTATGTCCCATAAATTGTATGTGTTGTATTTTCACTTTCATTGAGTTCAGTGTATTTTTATGATTTTCCTTGAGACTTGCTCTTTGGCCCCTAGATTATTTCAAAGTGTGTGGTTTAGTTTCCAAATATTTGAAGATTTTCATGTTATCTTTCTGTTCTGATTACTGTTTTGATTCCAGTATATCATAGAACACATTGTGTGTGATTTAACTCCTTTTAAATTGTCAAGGTCTGTTTTAAGACTCATAATATGGTCATACTTGCTTATGTTCTGTAAGGATTTGAAATGAATGTATATACTGATGTTGTTGGGTGAAATGTTCTATAAATATCAATTAGACCTATTCGTTGATGCTATTGTTGAATTCCTATAAATATTTGCCGATTTTCAATCTAATTGTCCTATCAATTTTGGGGAGTTTAATGTTGAAGACTTAAACTATTGTGGATCCATCTATTTCACCTTTTAGTTCTAAAGTTTTCATTCACATATTTTGCAATTTTGCTGTCTGTTGCATACAAATTTAGAATAGCTATGTCTTCTCTGTGGACTGGCGCTTTATCATTATATAATGTCCTTCTGTGTTTCTAGTAGTTATCTTTGGTCTGAAATATAAGTTATACATTCCTTTGATTCATGTTTATATGATACAACCTTTCCATCCACTTACTTTCTTCCTGACTATATTGTTATTTTTGAAGTACATTTCTTTTAGACAGTATGTAGTTGGCTATTCCGCACTTTATACCAGGGAGGTCATCCAAAATCTCTTGACGTGTCCTGATTTTTATTTATATTTATCTACTGGCCTTTTCCACAAATGACTTAAGAAAACCTCCAACAAGAACTATTTCAATGAAATAGTAATAAATAACAGAAAATTAGGCCCAAGGAAAAGATGACACAGACATGTTGATCACAAAAGCTAAAATATTGTTATACTTTAGCTTTTAAACTTTGGAACTGAACTTCCTGGAAGTCAAAGTAACAACGTACGTCATGTATTTCTCATTGTCAGAAAAGAGGGAGGGCATTTCAGTTACCAGTGATTCTAGACCAGCTCTGTCCAATAAACTTTCAGTACTAACTTTCTCAGCCTTCATTGTTGAGTACAATAACTGCTAAAGACACATGACTGTTAAGCACTTCAAATGTGATTTGTAGCAGAGAAACTTGACTTTTATTTTTGTTAAATTTTTATTAATTAAAATTTAGTTAGCCATGGATGGCTCACAGGTACTTAACCTAAGAACCCAGGTCTAGGGGGAAAAAGTTGCATAATGTAACTGAAGTCAAATGGACTGGGTCAATTTATATGAGTCATTTCAGTGGTATCCAACTCTTTGTGACCCCATGGACTGTATCCTGCCAGGCTCCACTGTCTATGGGGTTCTCCAGGCAAGAATACTGGAGCAGGTTGCCATGCCCTCCTCCAGGAGATCTTCCTGACCCAGGGATTGAACCCATGTCTCTTATGTCTCCTGCATCGGCAGGTGGGCTCTTTACCTGGGAAAGAGCCACCTGGGAAAGTGCCACCTGGGAAGCTACAGTTTATGGGTCAGAGGTATATGTGACTGTGGAGAAGCTACTTAACCTTTCTGAGTCTCAGTTTCTAGACCTGTGACATAAATACAATGATAATATCTAAGACTCTGAGGAAATAAATAATATTTGCATTGTATTTAACACAAACCCTGACACACAGCAAATGCAGTCCTGTTTTAAATGCTTGGAATTACTTGGTTTATCAGATTTTATGCCACAAAACCTTTTACTGACACTAATATGGAAGTTTTATAGAAAATCAATAACTAGGAGTCAGAGTTATGCTTGAGCATCTTAGCCAATAACTGGTTTCTGTCCACAGAATCAAAGGCCAATCAGCACTGATAACAACCTAAAACCACTTCAAGCTGCTTGCAGATAATTTGTTCAAAAGCATGGTATTCTTTTTTTCTTGTCAAGTTGTTAAGAGTTTCAGCCCCAATAATACCATTGAGTAGCTCTTTCAAACTTGCTGTTCATTATTTCTTCATTATGAGTCTATTAAGAGAAAAAATATTAATTTCAATGAGCTTTCATGAAGGGAATCATTACTTTTAATAAAAAGGACAGTTGTTAAAATAGGAATACCATATGTACTTAGCGAACATAATGTCCAGACTTTGGGCTTGATACACTGCTGTACAGTTGACTAGAATCTGGCATCAAGCCCCAGCATGCAGCCAAGAAAGAAAAATCAGAGGCTGTCACTCAGCTGATGAGGTGACATGTATCTGTAGGTCTTGAATTTATCCCTTTTTGGTATCAGTTTTATTATTTTGTAGATTTAGATAATTGGTACTTAAAACAGCTACTGACTCAGCCTTCAGTCCAAGCAGTAATCAACAAAATTGCTCTAACAGTAATTAGAATGATACAAATAAAGTTTGGGATTGCTATTGCCTAGACTGTAGGCTGCAGGTTAGAAATTTGAGTGTTTGTTTTAATATTACTTGCTTCTTACATTTTTCTGAGAAGCCTCTCCTGTCACACAAAAACTTATGTGACAGTAGGCCAGCCTAGATGTTTAAGTAGCAAATGACTCTGTGTGTGTGTGTGTGTGTGTGTGTGTGTGTGTGTGTGTGTGTGTGTGTGTGTGTGTGTGTGTGTGTGTGTGCGCATATGTTTGCAAAGTATATGAAACAGGCTTTATGGACTGTAACAAACTGCAAACTCTCTTACATTGTTTTCAGTAGAATTCTCCCCAAGATGATGGTGTAACAATAATCACTAGAAAGAAAAGTTTATCTTGGGTCAGCTTGCTCCTCATGGAAACTATTTGACTAAGACTTCCTACTCTACAGGAAGGTGGAGTTGTGAAAAACTGGCTGACATTCTTTGTATGCAGGTTTGAAAGTGTCCTTAAAAAAAAATAACTCAGTTTTTCTAGCACAATCTTACACGAGTTCATCATACTTTTTGTCTAAAATCATGTGTGGCTTACTAGACTTTGAACAGTATTCATTACAAAGCAGCCATTTAATTAGATAAATAACAAGTCTGAAACTGAGTCAGTTCTTTTGGGACAATCTTGAAAGGTACATTTTGGGAAAGGTAAACTGGAAGTAGTGAGATCTTAACACTTAGCATAGTAGTACTAAGAAGTTGTTATCAGGGTGATGATTATGAGCCTGTTGTAGTTCAGTTGCTAAGTCATGTCCAACTCTTTGCAATCCCATTAAACTGCAGCATGCCAGGCTTCCGTGTTCTTCACTACCTCCTGAAGTTTCCTCAAACTCATGTCCACTGAATCAGAGATGCCATCCAACCATCTCATCCTCTGTTGCCCCCTTCTCCTGTTGTCCTCAATCTTTCCCAGCATCAGGGGTCTTTTCCAATGAGTCCACATTTTGCATCAGGTGACCAAAGTTTTGGAGCTTCAGCATCAGTCCTTCCAATGAATATTCAGGACTGATATCCTTTAGGACTGACTGGTTTGATCTCCTTGCTGTCCAAGGGACTCTGAAGAGTCTTCTCCAACACCACAGTTCAAAAGCATCAATTCTTCAGTGCTCAGCCTTCTTTATGGTCCAACTTTCACATCCATACATGACTACTGGAGAAACCATAGCTTTGACTAGATGGACCTTTGTCGGCAAAATGATGTCTCTGCTTTTTAATATGCTGTCTAAGTTTGTCATACCTTTTCTTCCAAAGAGCATGTGTCTTTTAATTTCATGGCTGCAATCACTGTCTGCAGTGATTTTGGAGCCCAAGAAAATAATGGGCATTGAAATAAACAAGAGAATGTCTAGGAGAAATGAGTAGGAAGTATAATAATCAGAATTTGGTAGGTAACCATGGGAATGGAGTTGGAAAGAAAAAAGGAGGAATTACAAATGAAGTATTGGTTTCAAATCTTGTCATTTAGGGATTTGGAGACAGAGGCTATGGATTGTATTTGACAGGAAAGATCCTTCAGGTTAGGGTTTATGGAGTCTGAGGTGTCTAGAGCAGTACATTCAGATGAATATGACTGGTAAACAGTTGGAGATGAGTCTAAAAGTCAGGAATAAGGTGACAGCTAGAGAAATGCCTGGAGGAATCAGAGATTAAACAAAGGTATACATTTTTGAAACAGGTTGGTTAAGAGAAAAAAGAATAAAACAGAATTAATAACTGACTAGGGTACAAAGTTAGTTAATGCCTGAACTAAATGATTGACAACTGAGTTTATGTGTAAGTTATTTTTAGGAAGAGCAAGACAAAACAGTCCATACCTTAAAAAAAATTTTAAGTATGGTGCTCTGAGCTAAGGTCGCGTGTTAGCCTTGTATTTCCTCTCAGTCCCTGACTGGGTATCCAAGGCCACGCTCCTGGCCACGCCCACCCGCACCCGCACCCTTGGCCGCTTCATCCTGCTTGGCCGCCATCTTGAGAGACGTTGGCCTTCTCCAACCTGTATTCCTGATTTAGGTTTAGAGTTGTAGTCACCGTAAGTACAATTCTGTGCTTACCCCTTAGGCATCTCTAGAAAGAGGAAGCTACATTAATACTCTTAATTTGGTAGGCACACCTTAGGCATTCTACCCTGCCAGCTCACTATATCTAGTGAAGCTGGCGCTGCCATCATCCTTCCTTGCTCAAGGGATGGCGCTAAGAACAGAAGGCTTCCTCTTAAGCCGGTCCCAGGAGGGGCGGGGAGGGCGGGGAGGGGGTGGGAGGTGGGGGTGGGGGACACCAAGCCCCGCAGCCCCTGGGCTCTTCAGTGGCTCTCTGAAACATCCCAAACTTAGCTCGACATCGAAAAAACTTCAATTGGAATTTGATCCTTGGAATTTTGTTGGAAATATCAAAAAGGTTTAGAAATACCTGGTCAAATAGTGTATAAGGTGACTGTAAAGCACCACTTATTCACTTAACCAAAGTGCCATTAAAAGATTTCAAAGGCAAATAAAGTTATGACAATCACTTGAAAGGTGAGGAATGTAAAATCTGTAATCACAGTAGCTCGATATTCCAAGAAAACTTGGTTCTCTTAACAGAGAGCACCAAAACTTCAGTCTTTCATGAGCTTACTTTTAATAACAAAGTCCCTAATTAAATCATTTACCTAATTAAAATCTAGTCTAATCCTAGTCATTTCTGACCAGGTACAAAACTCTTTTCTCAGGGTTCCTTTCCCATAAACAACCTTCCACAATTTTCTGTGTACATATTGTTTAGTCGCTGAGTCATGTCCAACTGTATTGTGACCCCATGGACTATATGCTGCCAGACTCCTCTGTCCAGGAGGTTTTCCAGGCAAGAACACTGGAGTGGGTTACCATTGCTTGCTCCAGTGTACTCATATTAAGTTAACCTTTATTTTCTCTCCCATTTAGAAATAGCCAGGATTAGGGAAAAGTCACTTTGTTTTCCCTTAACAAAATGCATTTCCATTTTTTCATACTTTCTTGCACTGAAAACACATATCTTTCCTGTATGCTAAAATGTTTCCCTTATTATTTCTAGTAGCTTGAATTATGTGTATTTTATTATTTTTCCTTAGTTGTTTTTTTTTTTAAGGCTGAGTAACATTCCATTAGAATCCACCTGCCAATACAAAAGATAAGGGTTTCACCCCTGAGTTTGGAAGATCCCCTGGAGAAGGAAATGGCAACCTTCTCCAGTATTCTTGCTTGGGAAATCCAAGAAAAGAGGAGCCTGGCAGGCTACAGTCCATGGAGTTACAAAAGAGACACAACCCAGTGACTAAACAACAAGTATTCCATTGTGTATGTGCATCTTATATATCACATCTTCTTTTTCCGTTCATTTGGTGATGGACATTTAGCTTGCTTACATGTCGTGGCTATTGTAAATAGTACTGCAGTGAACATTGGGGGTCATGTATCTTCTCAAATTATAGTTTTCTCCAGATACATGCCCAGAAGTAGGATTGCTGCATCATATAATAATTTTATTTGTAGTTTTTTAAGGAACCTCAATACTGTTCTCCACTGTGGCTATACCAATTTACATTTCCACTAACAGTGTGGGAGGGTTTCCTTTTCTCCACACCCACCCCAACACTGATTGTAGATTTTTTGATGATGGCCATTCTGACCCGTATGAAACAGTATGAAAAGGCAAAAAGATAGGTCACTGAAAGATGAACTCCCCAGGTCAGTAGGTGCCCAATATGCTACTGGAGATCAGTGGAGAAATAACTTCAGGAAGAATGAAGAGATGGAGCCAAAGCAAAACAACACCCAGTTGTGGATGTGACTAATGATGGAAGTAAAGTCCAATGCTGTAAAGAGCAATATTGTATAGGAACCTGGAATGTTACGTCCTTGAATCAAGACAAATTGGAAGTGGTCAAACAGGAGATGGCAAGAGTTAACACCGATATTTTAAGAATCAGTGAACTAAACTGGACTGGAATGGATTAATTTAACTCAGATGACCATTTTATCTACTACTGTGGGCAAGAATCCGTTAGAAAAAATGGAGTAGACATTATAGTCAACAAGAGAGTCCGAAATGCAGTACTTGGATGCAATTTCAAAATGACAGAAAGATCTCTGTTCATTTCCAAGGCAAACCATTCAACATCACAGTAATCCAAGTCTATGCCCTGACCAGTAATGCTGAAAAAGTTGAAGTTGAATGGTTCTGTGAAGACCTACAAGACCTTTGACTGGGTGGATCACAACAAACTGTGGAAAATTCTTAAAGAGATGGGAATACCAGACGACCTGACCTGCCTCCTGAGAAATCTGTATGCAGGTCAGGAAGCAACAGTTAGAACTGGACATGGAACAACAGACTGATTCCATATTGGGAAAGGAGTACGTCAAGGCTATATATTGTCACCCTGCTTATTTAACTTATATGCAGAGTACCTCATGTGAAACGCTGAACTGGATGAAGCACAAGCTGGAATCAAGATTGCCGGGAGAAATATCGATAACCTCAGATATGCAGATGACACCACCCTTATGGCAGGAAGTGAAAAAGAACTAGAGAACCTCTTGATAAAAGTAAAAGAGGAGAGTGAAAAGTTGGCTTAAAGCTCAACATTCAGAAAACTAAGATCATGGTATCATTTGATGAAAAATAGATGGGAAAACAGTGGAAACAGTGACAGACTTTATTTTGGGGGGCTCCAAAATCACTGCAGATGGTGACCGCAGCCATGAAATTAAAAGACTCTTACTCCTTGGAAGAAAAGCTATGACTAACCTAGATGGCATATTAAAAAACAGAGACATTATTTTGCCAACAAAGGTCAAAGCTATGGTTTTTGCAGTAGTCATGTATGGATGTGAGAGTTGGACTATAAAGGAAGCTGAGCGCCAAAGAATTCATGCTTTTAAACTGTGGTGTTGGAGAAGACTCTTGAGAGTCCCTTGAACTGCAAAGAGACCCAACCAGTCCATCCTGAAGGAAATCAGTCTTGAATATTCATTAGAAGGACTGATGCTGAAGCTGAAACTCCAATACTTTGGCCACCTGATGTGAAGAACTGACTGATTTGAGAAAACCCTGATGCTGGGGAATTTTGAAGGCGGGAGGAGAAGCAGACAACAGAGGATGAGATGGTTGGATGACATCACCAACTCAATGGACATGAGCTTGAGTAAACTTCAGGAATTGGTGATGGACAGGGAGGCCTGGCATGCTGCAGTCCAAGGAGTTGGACACAATTTAGTGACTAACAACCAACTAAGATTTAGGAACAGCATTTCATGTTTTCTTTTATTTTCATTTGAATATAAAGTAGTTCCAAATTCTCAGCCTCCAAATAGCCAATGTTTAACAAAGAAGACAATCAGATATTAGACAGACAAGACAACTAAGGCCAAAACATAAAATAAACCAAAACCTCAGGACATTAGCCCAGGTTTAGAAGAACTCTGCAGGTGTAATGTTTTTATTGCCCCTGTTAGTGTAGGCCTCTAGCCCATGATCCTACCAAGTTCCCACCACCTGGGCCTCTAACCCACCATCTGGAAAGTACAGGTGCTTTTTAATCAGGTTGTTGTTGTTCAGTTGCTCAGTTATGCCCAACTCTTTGCGACCCCATGGACTGCAGCACGCCAGGCTTCCCTGTCCTTCACTATCTCCCAGAGTTTGCTCAAACTCATGTCCATTGAGTCAGTGATGCAGTCTAACCATCTCATCCTCTGTTGTCCCCTTCTCTTCCTGCCCTCAATCTTTCCCAGGTTCAGGGTCTTTTCAGATGAGTCAGTTCTTTGCATCAGGTGGTCAAAGTATTGGAGCTTCAGCATCAAGTGTCTTCCAGACCCAGAAATTGTTTCTTACCTGCCATGAAAAATAATGCACCAAAGGTCAGCAGCATCATGCCAGGGGAAATCCAGGGAATGGTCCCTGGAACAAATGGACCAGGCAGTTGCTTGGACTCATCCACAGGCTCCTAATGCCTGCAAAGAACCAACAAACCGTGGATAAAAAGTCTGGCTCCACAAATTTATTACCAAATCAGTTTCATTTGCTTGACATGCAATAAACCAAGTACAGATATGCCAGGGTTTGTAGAGGAGAACAAATCTCAAAGCCAGAAATAAAACTCAGCTCCAGGTCCCTGAAGGTGAGGGATTTGAGATATTTATGGGATAAATAATCAGGGTGGTCTTTATGCTCAAAATAAAAACAGTTGTCTAAACAGGGTGAGAAAAGGTAATTTGAGGTAGAGAAAAGGTGAGGCAATTGGTATTTTGTGCAGGTGTATCTGAGTGACGTTCTTCTTCATAGATGCATGTTCAAAAAATGGAGATGCTTAGCATGATATGAGGGTGAAGTTTGTGGCCCTCTGTCATCAAAAAATCATACATCAGATACTTGAGCAAGCTCAGTTTTAGGGTTAGTATCCCAACTAGTGTATGTGGGCTTGAACTAGGCAAGAGCTGACCTCAGGTTCCTAAGCTATGTGAATCTTGGAGGGTATCCATTTTGCAACAAATAAGGCAAACTTGCTCAGTGAAGCAGAGGGTGTTTTGAATAGCTGTATGCTTATCTACTGATATGTTTGTTGGTTTAGTCACTAAATTGTGTCCGACTCTTGTGACCCCATGGACTGTAGCCTGCCAGGCTCTTCTACCCATGGGATTCTCCAAGCAAGAATACTGGAGTGGGTTGCCATTTCCTTCTCCAGCAGATCTTCCCGACCCAGGAATCGAACCTGAGTCTCCTGCACTGCAGGCAGATTCTTTACTGACTGAGCTATGAGGAAAGCCCACTCATAGCTTCCCTGGTAGTTCAGCTGGTAAAGAATCCACCTGCAATGCAGGAGACCTGGGTTCAGTCCCTGGGTTGGGAAGATCGCCTGGAGCAGAGAAAGGCTACCCACTCCAGTATTCTGGCCTGGGGAATTCCATGAACTGTATAGTCCATGAGGTCGCAAAGAGTCAGACATGACTGAGCGACTGATCTGTTAGACGAGCTCAAAAATTTCTTACTCACCTGTTTCTGGTCATCCTATTTTTTATGGTTGCAGGATGGATTTTTTTTTAACTTTATGTGGTACAGTTTCAATTTCAATTCTTAGATATTTACTAAAACCAGTTGTGTGGCTCAATATATGATCAGTTTTGAAAACGCGTTCTATTTCCATTAGAAGACAATGTTCATTCTGTGATTATTGAAGACAGTGTTCTATATATGTTAATTTAGATTAGTTTGTTAATCAAGTTGTTAATGTTTTATCTACTTAGAGAATTTTTGTCTGCTTATTATATCTTTTATTGAGATAAGCATGCTAAATCTCCTGTCATGATTGTGGATTTGTCTGCTTCTCTTCTAGAGGCTGTGTGATTGGATGCCTATAAATGAAAATTTCTTTTCTAAAAAATCATTTTTCATCATTATGAGATGTCCCTCTTTGTCTCTGCTAATGCTTTTTTCCTCAAGATTCTTTGATCTGCTGACAATATAGTGAAGTAGATTATGTCACATGGCCCCAGTTCTCATTTTTTCCTTTAATTACATTCTTTGTGTTCATAGCTGTTGCCATAC
Organism: Cervus canadensis; assembly: GCF_019320065.1. Taxonomy (NCBI): domain Eukaryota; kingdom Metazoa; phylum Chordata; class Mammalia; order Artiodactyla; family Cervidae; genus Cervus; species Cervus canadensis. The sequence goes on along the minus strand of NC_057396.1, from coordinate 51,865,617 downwards.
GGCTTTACAGTGGCCTCCTAACATGAGTTGACACACTCTGCTTTGACTTTGACATGAAGACATCCCTTGGAGCAGAGAGTTGAAGTGGGTTTGTACCTTGGTCCTGCTCTCTTAGATAATTTCCATCACCATGAGAACATACTCAGGCCAACCTGGTTGAGTGTCACATGGAGCAGAATTATCTGGTCATATTAACTGAGGCCAGTCTAGATGAGCAGAATGAGTAGTTGGTTAGCTCAGATGTGTGAGCAGTAAATTATAATTATATATGATTAAAGATTTTGCCTTTGGTTGAATGTGGCATTATCCTAGTAATGAAATACTGATACATATAAAATTTTGTGATTTCCTAGTCTTTTACTTACTGTTTCAACAAACAAGGCTCTTCTAAAGGATATGTGGTTGAGTATTATTGTTTTAATCTAGTTAGACAACTGTTTTTATTTGGAGCATTTAGTTCATTTACATTAAAAGGAATCAGTGATATATTTAGATTTAAATCTGGAATTTACTATTTGCTTTGTTCTCCTGTTCCATGTTTATTTTCCCTCTTTTGATGTTAATATTTTTTTATTTCTATTTAGCTCCTTTGGCTTATTATATACTCCTTATTGAAGTTAATAGTATACACATTAACTTACCCTAGTCTACCTTCAACTAATACTATTTAACATGTAGTAGAGAACTGTGCAACAAACTGTAAACTTTCATTTCTCTACTTCTGGCATTTGAGTTATCATTTATTTTACTTCTATGATTGTGATGAGCTGTAGTACTCATGGTTATAATTTTTCCTTCAAATATTCAATTATCTTCTAAAGTGATTTTATAAGTAACATTCTTTTATACCTACCCAAGGTATACTACAAGGTTGTTTATTGTCACCCTGTTTATTTAACTTATACGTGGAGTACATCATGCAAAATGCTAGGCTGGATGAGTTACAAGCTGGAATCAAGATTGCCAGGAGAAATAGCCACAACCTCAGCTATGCAGATTATACCACTCTAATGGCAGAAAGTGAAGAGGAACTAAAGAACCTCTTGATGAGGGTGAAGGAACAGAGTGAAAAAGCCAGCTTAAAACTCCATATTAAAAAAACTAAGATTATAGCATCCTGTCCCATCACTTCATGGCAAACAGAAGGGGAAAAGGTGGAAGCAGTGACAGATTTCCTCTTCTTGGGCTCTGAAATCACTGTGGATGGTGACTGCAGGCATGAAATTAGAAGACGATTGTTTCTTGGGCAGGAAAGCTATGACAAACTAGACAGTGTGTTAAAAAGCAAAGACATCACTTTGCTGACAAAGGTCCTTATAGTCAAGGCTATGATCTTTCCAGTAGTCATGTCCAGATGTGAGAGCTGGACAGTAAAGAAGGCAGAGCACTGGACAATTGATGCTTTCAAACAGTGGTGCTGAAGAAGACTCATAGAATCCTTGGAAAGCAAGGAGATCAAAGCAGTCAATCTTAAAGGAAATCAACCCTTAATACTCTTTGGAAGGACTGATGCTGAAGCTCTAATACATTGGCCACCTGATATGAACTGCTGACTCATTGGAAAAGATCTTGATGCTGGGGAAGATTGAAGACAGAAGGAGAAGAGGGCAACAGAGGATGAGATAGCTGGATGGCATCACCGATGGAATGGACATGAACTTGAGCAAACTTCAGGAGATGGTGAGGGACAGGGAAGCCTTGTGTGCTGCAGTCCATGAGGTCACAAAGAGTCGGACATGACTTGGCGACTGAACAGCAACACATATTTAATATTTCCAATGTGCCTCATTCCTTTATCTAGGTGTATATTCCCCCCTGGTACTTTTTTCCTTCTTATTGACAGACCTTCTTTAGCATTTCTTATAGTAGATGTCACCTGTTGATTAATTCTCCAGTTTTTAATATCTGAAAAGATCTTTATTTCACTGTCTTTTTGTAACTTTTTTGTAATTCTAGTGCTGAATTCTAGGGTAACATAGTTGTTTCTTTATTTCTTCAGTTCTTTGAAGAGGTTGCTCCACTATTTTTTTTTTTTTTTGGCTTTTCATTATTTTTTCACCAGAAGTCATTCTTGTTCAATGAAGATCCAAAAGTCATTCTTATCTTTATTCCTTTACGTGCAATTTGTCATTCTTCTCTGGCTAATTTTGTGATTTTTCTCTTTATCATATTTTTAACTATCTTGATTATGATGTGTTTCATAGTTTTATGTCCGTGCCTTTTCCTTGGGATTTGTAATGCATTTGCCTGTGGATTTATAGTTTTCATCAAATTTGAAAATCTTTCAACCACTAACTCTTCACATATTGTTTTTGTCTCTAACTTTCTCCCTTCTCACTTTCAGTAACTCCAGTCACAATTATCTTAGAATGCTTCTAGTTGATGTGCAGCTCATAGTTTCTCTCTCCTTCTTTCTTGTTTTCTAATTTTTTTTCTACAGTGTCTAATCTCCTTTTAATCTTAGCAGTGTATTTGTCATCTCAGATATTATGTTTCATCTCTAGAAGTTCACTTTAGATATTTTAAAAATATCTTACATGTCTTCCCTTAAGATATTAGCTTTCCTCTATTGTCATGAACAAGTGGAATATAGTTGTAATGAAGCTTTAATGTCCCTGCCTACTAAACCTGTCATCTGAGACTTTTCTGAGTAGTTGATTGATTGATTTCCTATTTATGGATTGTATCTGCCTGGTAATTTTTGGTTCAGGCTTCCCTGGTGGCTTAGTGTTTAAGAATCTTCCTGGTGGTGCAGGAGACATGGGTTCAATCCCTGGGTCAAGAAGATCCCCTGGAGAAGGAAATGGCAACCCACTCCAGTATTCTTGCCTGGGAAATCCTGCGACAGAGAAGCCGCGAAGGCTGTAGTCCATGGGGTTGCAAAGAGAGAGACATGACATAGCAACTAAACAGTAAAAACAACAAAATTTTTGATTGGATGCTAGACATTGTGAATTTTGCTTTGCGACCTACTTTCCATCTTTAATAATACGTATTCTAGGCCTTTGTTCCATAACCCAGTGAAGTAACTTGAAAATATTAGGTTGAGGCAAAAGTAATTGAGGTTTTATATTGTTGAACTTTGCCATTTGATAGTGGAATACATTCTTAAATAAATGTAGTTATCTAAAACATTTTAGTGCACATTTCTTTCTCTATGTTTTTTGCAAATTACTTATTACTTGCTATTTATTTTATGTTTATTTTAGACTATAGAAATGAGGTAGACAAAAACCAATTTTGAGCAATTTTTTAATTTGAGTTCAAAATGGGTTGTAAAGCAGTGGAGATTACTCATAATATCAACAACACATTTGGCCCAGGAACTGCTAACGAATGTACTGTGCAGTGGTGGTTCAAGAAGTTTTGCAAAGGAGACGAGAGCCTTGAAGATGAGGAGTGTTTTGGCTGCCTATCGAAAGTGGACAGTGACCAACTGAGAGCAGTCATCAAAGCTGATCCTCTTAGAGCTAGACAAGAAATTGCTGAAGAAGTCAATGTTGACCATTCTACAGTCATTTGACATTTGAAACAAATTGGAAAGGTGAAAAAGCTCTGTAAGTGCGTGCCTCATGTGCTGACTGAAAGTTTTTAAAAATCACGTTTTGAAATGTCATCTTTCTCTTATTCTATACAACAACAGTGAATCACTTCTCAGATTGTGACATGTGATGAAAAGTGGGTTTTATGCAACGACCAGCTCAGTGGTTGGACCAAGAAACTCCAAAGCACTTCCCAAAGCCAAACTTGCACCCAAAAAAAATCATGGTCATTGTTTGGTGGTCTGCTGTCTGTCTGATCCACTACAGCTTTCTGAATCCCTGCAAAACCATTACATTTGAGAAATATGCTCAGCAAATCGATGAGATACACTAAAAACTGCAGTGCCTGCAGTCAGCAATGGTCAACAGAATGGGCGCAATTCTCCTCCACCACAACACCCAGCCAACATGTCACACAACCAACACTTCAAAAGTTGAAAGAATTAGGCTACAAAGTTCTGCCTCTTCCACCATATTCACCTGATCCTTTCCAATTGACTACCACTTCTTCAAGCATCTCGACTGCTTTTTGCAGGGAAAACACTTCCACAACTAGCAGGGTGCAGAAAATGCTTTCCTAGCATTCATCAAATCCTGAAGCATGGATTTTTACACTAAAGGAATAAACAAACTTATTTCTCATTGGCAAAACTATATTGATTGTAATGGTTCCTATTTTGATTAATAAAGGTGTGTTTGAGCCTAGTTATAATGATTTAAAACTCATGGTCTGAAACTGTAATTACTTTTGTACCAATCTAATATTTCTATTCTTCTGAGGCTCACCTTTAAGTTTGTTTCGCCAGATCATAGCGGCCTTTAATGTAGGCCTAACTTTTTTTTTTTTTTTTTTCACTGCTGAGGAAATACCCTTCTAAGTTTCCTACCTAGTGCCACATGCAACAGTTTTTCTGCTTTGGTGGAAACTATTCCCAGCCTTTTATGAGCCCTGGGGATTGACTCAGCACTTTTATTCTGTGTGGTTCTCTCCCTACTCTCAGTAAGTTCTTCTAAAGCAAGTATTGATTAGTATTCAGTTGGAGACATGGGAGAGACACAAGGGAACACTGATCTCCCTAAACTGCCATTTCATTCTGCTCAGTCTGGGACACTGCCAGGCTCTACTGTGTTTTCATACCCAGTGCTTTACCCTGAAAAAGTATATCCAGGTTTTAAAGGAGAGAGTCATAACATTCACTTCCTTTGTTTTCCTCAGTTGAGGATTACTACAGTTCACTGCTTTTCGTATGCTGTCTGAAACCTGTTATTTCACATCTTGCAGTTTTTTAAATCATTTAATCTGGGCGAATTACTGTAGGTCTTGTTACTCCATTTCGGCCAGACATGAAACATTCGGACTTGGTGTTCTTTTTTTTTTTTTTTTTTTCGCTTCACTGGGTCTTCATTGCTGCACATGGGCTTCTCTTGCAGCGAGCAGGGGCTTTTCATTGCTGTGACTTTTCTTGTTGTGAAGCATAGGCTCTAGGGCATATAGGCTCAATTGTTGTGGTATACAGGCTTAGTTGCTCTGCAGCATGTGGAATATTCTGGAACCAGGGTTTGAGCCTGTGCCCCCTGCATTGGCAGTCAGATTCTTTTTCTTAATATATATATTAAGAAATATATATAACTAGAAGTCAGGAAACACCTGGAATAACAGGCAGATTTGGCCTTGGAGTACAGAATGAACCAGGGCAAAGGCTAACAGAGTTCTGCCAAGAGAAGGCACTGGTCATAGCAAACACCCTCTTCCAACAACACAAGAGAGGACTGTACACATGGACATCACCAGATGGTCGACACGAAATCAGATTGATTATATTCTTTGCAGCCAAAGATGGAGAAGCTCTATACAGTCAGCAAAAACAAGACTGGGAGCTGACTATGGCTCAAATCATGAACTCCTTATTGCCAAATTCAGACTGAAATTGAAGGAAGTGGAGAAAACCACTAGCCCATTCAGTTAGGACCTAAATCAAATCATTTATGACTATACAGTGGAAGTGAGAAATAGATTTAAGGGACTAGATCTGATAGAGTACCTGATGAACTCTGGATGGAGGTTCATGACATTGTACAGGAGACAGGAATTAAGACCATCCCCAAGAAAAAGAAATGCAAAAAGCAAAATGGCTGTCTGAGGAAGCCTTACAAATAGCTGTGAAAAGAAGAGAAGCAAAAAGCAAAGGAGAAAAGGAAAGCTATACCCATTTGAATGCAGAGTTCCAAAGAATAGCAAGGAGAGATGAGAAAGCCTTCCTTAGTGATCAAGGCAAAGAAATAGAGGAAAACAACAGAATGGGAAAGACTAGAGATCTCTTCAAGAAAATTAGAGATACCAAGGGAACATTTCATGCAAAGATGGGCACAATAAAGGACAGAAATGGTAGGGACCTAACAGAAGAAGAAGATATTAAGAAGAGGTGGCAAGAATACACAGAAGAACTATATACAAAAGATCTTCATGACCCAGATAATCATGATGGTGTGATCACTCACCTAGAGTCAGACATCCTGGCGTGTGAAGTCAAGTGGGCCTTAGGAAGCATCAGTACAAACAAAGCTAGTGAAGGTGATGGAATTCCAGTTGAGCTACTTCAAATCCTGAAAGATGATGCTGTGAAAGTGCTGCACTCAATATGCCAGCAAATTTGGAAAACTCAGCGGTAGCCACAGGACTGGAAAAGGTCAGTTTTCATTCCAATCCCAAAGAAAGGCAATGCCAAAGAATGCTCAAACTACTGCACAATTGCACTGATCTCACACATTAGTAAAGTAATGCTCAAAATTCTCCAAGCCAGGCTTCAGCAATATGTGAACCGTGAAATTCCAGATGTTCAAGCTGGTTTAGAAAAGGCAGAGGAACCAGAGATCAAATTGCCAACATCTGCTGGATGATCAAAAAAGCAGGAGAGTTCCAGAAAAAATATCTATGTCTGCTTTATTGACTATGCCAAAGCCTTCGACTGTGTGGATCACAATAAACTGTGGAAAGCTCTGAAAGAGATGGGAATACCAGACACCTGACCTGCCTCTTGAGAAACCTGTATGCAGGTCAGGAAGCAACAGTTAGAACTGGACATGGAACAGCAGACTGGTTCCAAATAGGAAAAGGAGTACATCAAGGCTGTATATTGCCACCCTGCTTATTTAACTTATACGCAGAGTACATCATGAGAAACTCTGGGCTGGAGGAAGTACAAGCTGGAATCAAGATTGCTGGGAGAAATATCAATAACCTCAGATATGCAGATGACACCACCCTTATGGCAGAAAGTGAAGAGGAACTAAAGAGCCTCTTGATGAAAGTGAAAGAGGAGAGTGAAAAAGTTGGCTTAAAGCTCAACATTCAGAAAACTAAGATTATGGCATCCGGTCCCATCACTTCATGGCAGATAGATGGGGAAACAGTGGAAACAGTAGCTGACTTTATTTTTCTGGACTCCAAAATCACTCCAGATGTTGACTGCAGCCATGAAATTAAAAGACACTTACTCCTTGGAAGGAAAATTATGACCAATCTAGACAGCATATTGAAAAACAGAGACATTACTTTGCCAACAAAGGTCCGTCTAGTCAAGGCTATGATTTTTGCAGTGGTCATGTATGGATGTGAGAGTTGGACTATAAAGAAAGCTGAGCGCCAAAGAATTGATGCTTTTGAACTGTGCTGTTGGAGAAGACTCTTGAGAAGACTCCAACGAGAAGACTCCTTGTACTGCAAGGAGATCCACCCAGTCCATCCTAAAGATGGTTAGTCCTGGGTGTTCATTGATAGGACTGATGCTGAAGCTGAAACTCCAGTACTTTGGGCTTCTTATGCGAAGGACTGACTCATTTGAAAAGACCCTGATGCTGAGAAAGATTGAGGGCAGGTGGAGAAGGGAACAACAGAGGATGAGATGGTTGGATGGCATCACCGATTCAATGGACATGGGTTTAGGTGGACTCCGGGAGTTGATGAAAGACAGGGAAGCCTGGCGTGCTGCAGTTCATGGGGTCGCAAAGAGTCGGACACAACTGAGCAACTGAACTGAACTGACTGAATATGAAATAACAATTTCTTAATATATATATACATATATATATATATTATAGAAGTATAGTTGACTTACAGTGTTTCAGGTGCACAGCAAGGTGATTTAGTTATACATATACACATACATTATTTTTAAAATTATTTTCCATTAAAATTTATTAGAAGATATAGTTCCTATGTTATATAGTAAACCTTTGTTATTTGTTGCCTATCTACTTTTTAAAATAGAAATCTAGCATTCTATTCATACTATGTCAAACAAGTGGAATCAAAATGTCATCAATTGGGGAGGACAAGATGGTGGAGGAGTAGGTGGACGTGGAGTGTATCTCTCTCCATGGATACATCAGGATACACCTTCAGACACAGAAGTGCATGCAGAACACCAGCTGAGAGTGGACAGGAGGACCTGACCAGTGGAACAGAATATATAGAACCACGAAAAACTCGGTAGGATGAAGGAACTAGGGGAAGAAACAGGAGTGTTAGTAGGACTGGACCTACCCTCAGCAGGTGGGGGAACTGAAGCAGGGGTCTGATCCTCACATCAGGGCAATTGTCTAAGTCAGAGGAGAAACATTTAAGACTGAGAGTGAAACAGTTGATCTGTGGCAGTGTAAATGGAATGGGAATCAGACAGTCCTTGCCACACATACATACCCCGGATGGGACCACTGGTCCACTGGAAGGCACAGCAGCTGGGAGCTGGAGTTTAGAAATTGCGGAGCAATTGCAGGGCGAGGGCTGCTGTTGACTGCGGAGAGACAGATTGAGGGGATGTGAGGGAGGCTATCCTGGTGGGAAATGCCAGTGGAGGAAAGCCAGGCAGCCATGGAAGCAAGGTGATACTGCAGAGTCAGGCGTAGGGGGTTGGAAGCATCACCATAGCCTCTGTCACCCCACACGCCAGCATCTGCAGCTGAAGAATAGAGAGACTGGCCCATCAAACACCTGAGGCACTGATCTACAGAGTAGGACCACTCTATGCCAGGGGGAGCCCTCTATGTACCTGACGTGCCGAACATCAGAGAAGGGCCCCAGGCAAGGGAGCCCTCTAAGTGCCTGAACGGGAGGAGCTACGGAGAAAGACTGGCCGAAGAGGCCTTCTGATCGCCAGCTACAAGAGGCTTGGAAAAAGACTCTGATAGGGCCATTACTCCTGCGGCGGAGGCAACCCGTGTCCCTGCACACTAGTCACCACCAGAGTACCCGCAAGCCAAGCAGCTGTGCCACCTTCATGCTCAACTCTCACTGGGGCAGAGCGGCCACAGGCACGAAGAAGTTTTACGTCTATGCGCTCAGGGTTGCTTTTGTCACGTCCAACTCTGTGATCCTGTAGACCATGGCCTGCCAGGCTTCTCTGTCAGGGAAGGGTTTCTCTAGGCAAGCATACTGGAGCATATAGGCCAATACTGGTTGCCATTCCTTCTGGAGCACTATTATTTCCTGCTGCCCTAGCCGTTGCCTCCCCTGAGCACCTGGTGCTGCCAAAACCCCTGCAACCCAAGCAGCTGCACCACCTCCACACCTGGCCCTCACAGGGGCAAACCCAAGCTCTCCAGGACAGCCTCAAGAGCAAACCCCAGTGGATGACCCACATGCAGAGGTGGCAGTAAAACCACAATTGAAACCCAGGGGCAGTGTGGCTAAGGAAGAAGACTCAAACCTTCCCACCAACTGTACAAGCTGCAGATTAAATCCACACGATCAACTAGGCAGACTCTGTCTATGGAATATATAAAAGATCATTGAGAGCTCCCACAAAAGAAAACTCACTAGCTGTGGACATTGGAGGCAAGAACACAGGAGTAGGACCAGATTAGAATCTGAGTTGTCCCCACAGCAGGTCCAAAGATCAGCACAGAATTAGAGGGCATCCTAGGGAGGTGAGGTGGATTGTGACTCCCAGCTAGGGAAAGGGCTCTGACAGCAGTGACTCAAGAAAAACATTTATTATTCTTATGGTTTGACATGTCCTGTAGATTCTTTTGGATTTTTTCCTTTTTTTCCTTTTTTTTCCACCTCTTTTGTAGTTGTCCATTTCACTGGCACTATGAAATCCACCTAAGCTTTTGAGCTTTCTTTCTCAGTCACATTCTTTATTGTTGTTATAAAGCTCTGCCTCTACGTTGGGCTTTTGCAGTTCTGTGGAATTTTCCTTGGTTCTTTGTTTGTTTGTTTTCTCTTTTTTAGTTTTAATTTTTTAAACCTATCATCATTTTTCTACATTTTTTCCTTTCTATGCTTTTCCTGCTGTTCTTTTCCCCTTGCAGTTAATCTTTAAAATATATAAATGTTCTTCATCTACCTCTATTTAACTTTTCATATCTATTCTTTCTTTTCTTTCTCTTCTTTCCTCTCAATATATTTGTTAGTTTTATTTTTATTGCCTTATCCCCCAATTGGCACCTTGCCTTAGTTTTGTTTTGCAGGTTGTGCTTAAGTTAATTTTGTTCTGGCAGATATAATTTTTGGTTTCCTTTTTTAGCTGGGTCAATCTATTGTACTTTATTTTTGTTGGACTGTTTTGATTTTGCTTATGGGTGTATATGTATATGTGTATATTCAGTCACACTTTTTATTGTTCTTATAAACTTCTGCCTCTCCATTGGGCTTTTGCAGTTCTGTGGAGTTTTTTCTTACTTTTCCCTTTTTTCTTTCTTCTTCCGTGTTTTTTTTTTTTTTTCCTTTTCTCTTTTTTATAATTTTAATTTTCAATTTTTGAAAACCTGTTCTATTTTTTTCTACATTTATTCCTTTGTTTGCCTTTCCTACTCTTCTTTTCCCCTTGCAGTTAATATTTAATGTATATAAATCTTCTTCAACTCCTCTGTTTAACTTTACATATCTATCTATTCTTTCTTTCGTTTCCTCTCAACATATTTGTTAGTTTTGTTTTCATTGCTTTATTCCCAACTTGGCACCTTCCTTTAGTTTTGTTTTCCAGTTTGTGCTTTAGTTAGTTTTGTTCTTAACTCGTAAATATAATTTTTTATTTCCTTTGTTTGCTGGGACAGTATACTGTATTTTTGTTGGACTGTTTTGACTTTGCTCATGAGTGTATTTGTATCTGTGTATATTCCATTATTTTAATTATTATTTGCCTGATTTTGTAACTGCCATTTGTCTGGGGTTCATCCTTGGTCTCATTTTTGGATATTTGTTTTAATCTCACTTAATGCCATAACAAATCACTTGTCGAGTCTTCATTCCTGACTGGAGATCAAGCCCTGAGCCTTTGGAGTGGGAGCACTGACTCCAAGACCCTAGACTGCCAGAGAACTAACGCTGCTGCTGCTGCTGCTGCTGCTAAGTCGCTTCAGTCGTGTCCAACTCTGTGCGACCCCATAGATGGCAGCCCACCAGGCTCCCCTGTCCCTGGGATTCTCGCGGCAAGAACACTGGAGTAGGTTGCCATTTCCTTCTCCAGTGCATGAAAGTGAAAAGTGAAAGTGAAGTCACTCAGTCGTGTCTGACTCTTAGCGACCCCATGGATTACAGCCCACCAGGCTCCTCTGTCCATGGGATTTTCCAGGCAAGAGTACTGGAGTGGGGTGCCATTGCCTTTGAGAACTAACACTAGGGAGAATCAAATAATGATAACTCACACAAAGAAAACCACTTGAATCCAAGACCCAGCATCACCCAGCCACCAGTCACATCCTGTGCAGGACGCCACATCTAAACAACAAACAAAACAAAAATACAAACCCAATCATCAGCAGGCAGGAGTACCACCTCACTCAGCCTTGCCTGTCAGAGGAAAAACAAACGAAAGTTCAGCACAAATCTCACCCTATACAAAGCTTGCAGAAACCACTGGACCAACCTTAGGAGGGCATAAACCAAAAGGAAGAAAGAATTTAACCTTCTTCAAAGAAACAATTAAACTTTACTTGAAACCTGGGAAAAGGAGACCTCAAACACAATAAGTTAAAAAATAATAATAATGAAAGGCAGAGAAATACTTCACAAATGAAGAAACAAACTAGAAACACAAGTCCAAATAAATGAAGAGGAAATAAGCAAGCTACCTGAAAAAGAATTCAGAATAATGATAGTAAAGAAGATAAAAAACATTGAAAAAAAAAAATGGAGAAAATGCAAAATCAGTCAAGAAAGACCTAGAAGAATTAAAGAATAAACATACAGAGACAAAAAACACAATTACTGGAATAAATACTCTAGAAGGAATAAATAGCAGAATATCTGAAGCAGAAGAACAAATCAGTGTGCTGGAAGATAAAATGGTGGAAATAACTTATGCAGAGAAGAATAAAGTAAAAAGAATGAAAAGAACTGAGGATAGTTTCAGAGACCTCTGGGACAATATCAAACACACCAACATTCAAATTATAGGGGTCCCAGAAGAAGAGAAAAAGAAAGGGTATGAGAAAATTTTTAAAGAGATTATAGTTGAAAATTACCCAAACATAGAAAAGGAAATAGTCAATCAAGTCCAAGAGGCACAAAGAGTCCCATACAGGATAAACCCAAGGAGAAACATGCCAAGACAGATACTGATCAAACTGACACAAGAAAGTGAAAGTGAAGTCACTCAGTCATGTCTGACTCTTTGCAACCCCATGGACTGTAGCCTACCAGGCTCCTCCATCCATGGGATTTTCCAGGCAAGAGTACTGGAGTGGGTTGCCATTTCCTTCTCCAGGAGATCTTCCTAACCCAGGGATTGAAACTGGGTCTCCTGCATTGTAGGCAGAAGCTTTACTGTCTGAGCCACCAGGGAAGCCAGTTAAACTGACAAAGATTAAACACAAAGAAAGAATATTAAAAGCAGCAAGGGAAAAATAAATAAATAAAAGCAGCAAGGGAGAAGCAACAAGTAATATACAAGGAAAACCCCATATGCTTAACAGCTGATCTTTCAACAGAAACTCTGCAGGCCAGAAGGGAGTGGCAGGATATATTTAAAGTACTGAAAAGGAAAAATCTACAACCAAGATTACAGTACCTGGCAAGGATCTCATTCAGAATTGATGGAGAAATAAAAAGCTTTTCAGAGAAGCAAAAGTTAAGAGAATTCAATACCACCAAACCACCTTTACAACAAATGTTAAAGAGACTTATGTAGTCAAGAAATACAAGAAAAGAAAACAGATCTACAAAATCAACCCCAAATAATTAAGAAAATAGCAATAGGAACATATATATCAATAATTACTTTAAATGTAAATGGATTAAATGCTTCAACCAAAAGACACAGACTGGCTGAATGGATGCAAAAACAAGACCCATATGTATGCTGTCTAAAAGAAACCCACTTCAGACCTAAAGACACATGTAGACTGAATGTGAGAGGATGGAAAAATATATTCCTCACAAATGGGAAGCAAAAGAAAGCTGGAGTAGCAATTCTCATATCAGACAAATAGACCTTAAAATAAAGATTACAAAAGATAAGGAAGGACACTACATAACGATCAAGGGATCAATCCAAGAGGAATACATAATAATTCTAAATACCTATGCACACAACATAGGAGCACCTCAATACATAAGACAAACACTAACAGATATAAAAGGAGAAATTGACAGTAACACAGTAGTAGGAGACTTTAACCCCCCACTCACACCAATGGAGAGATGATCAAAACGAAAAATTAATAAGGAAACACAAGTCTTAAATGATACGTTAGATGAGGTGGATCTCAATGATATCTTCAGGATATTCCATCCAAGTACAGAATAATAAACCTTGTTCTCAAGTGCACGTGGAACATTTTCCAGGATAAACCACATTTTGGGTCACAAATCAAACCTCAGTAAATTTAAGAAAATTAAAATCATATCAAGCATCTTCTCCACCCACTATGCTATGAAACTAGATATCAATCACAAGAAAAAAAATTGTAAGAAACACAAAAACATGGAGATTAAACAACACATTTCTAAATAACCAATGGGTTACTGAAGAAATCAAAAGGGAAATAAAAAAAACTTCTAGAAAGAAATGACAATGAGAATACAACTCAAAACCAATGGGATGCAGCAAAAGCAGTTTTAAGAGGGACGTTTATAGCAATACAACCCTACCTCAAAAAACAAGAAAAGCATTGAATAGACAACCTAACTTTACACCTAAGACACCTGGAAAAAGAAGAAGGAAAAAAAAAAAACAAAATTAGTAGAAGGAAAGAAATCATAAAGATCCAAGCAGAAATAAGTGAAAAAGACATGAAAGAAACAATAGTAAATAATAAAACTAAAGGCTGGTTCTTTGAGAAGATAAACAAAATTGACAAACCCTTAACCAGACTCATCAAGAAAAAAGAGAGAAGACTCAAATCAACAAAATTAGAAATGAAAAAGGAGAGGTTACAACAGACAATGCAGAAATACAAAGGATTATAAGAGACTATTATGAACAACTATATGGCAATAAAATGGATAGCCTGAAAGAAATGGACAGATTCTTAGAAAAATTCAATCTTCCAAGACTGAACCAAGAAGAAATAGAAATTATGAACAACCCAATTATAGGAACTGAAATTGAAGCTGTGATCAAAAATCTCCCAAAAACAAAAGCCCAGGACCAGATGGCTTCACAGGAGAATTCTATAAAAAATTTGGAGAAGAGCTAATGCCTATACTTCTAAAACTCTTTGAAAAAACTGCAGAGGAAGGAACACTTCTGAACTCATTCTCCAAGGCCACCATCACCCTGAAACCAAAACCAGACAAAGACAACTCAAAAAACAAAACTACAGACCAATATCACTGATGAACATAGATGCAAAAATCCTCAACAAAATTTTAGCAAACAGAATTCAGCAACACATCAAAAAGCTAATACACCATGATCAAGTTGGGTTTATTCCAGGGATGCCAGGATTCTTCAATATATGCAAATCAATCAATGTGATACACCATATTAACAAATTGAAAGATAAAAACCATATGATAATTTCAATAGATACAGAAAAGGCCTTTGACAAAATTCAGCACCCATTTATGTTGAAAACTCTTCAAAAAATGGGCATAGAAAGAACCTACTTCAACATAGTAAAAGCCTCAACATATTATAAATCTACAGCAAACATTATTCTCAATGGTGAAAAACTGAAAGTATTCCGCTGAATATCAGGAACAAGACAAGGGTGTCCACTTTCACCACTATTATTCAACATAGTTCTGGAAGTCCTAGCTATAGCAATCAGAGAAGAAAAAGAAATAAAAAGAATTCAGATCAAAAAGAAGGAAGAAAAGCTCTCACTGTTTGCAGATGACATGATACTGTACATAGAAAACCCTAAAGATAGTATCAGAAAATTACTAGAGCTAGTCAGTGAATTTAGCAAAGTTGCTGGATACAAAATCAATACACAGAAATCACTTGCATTTCTATATACTAGCAATGAAAAATCAGAAAGAGAAATTAAGGAATCAATCCCATTCATCATTGCAACAAAAAGAATTAAATATCTCGGAATAAACTTACCTAAGAAGACATAAGTACTGTACACAGAAAATTATAAGACACTGGTGAAAGAAATCAAAGACGACATAAACAGATGGAGAGATATTCCATGTTCCTGGGTAGGAAGAATAAATATTGTGAAAATGACTTTACTACCAAATGCAATCTACAGATTCAGTGTGATCCGTAGTAAACTACCAATGGCATTTTTCACGGAACTATAACAAAAAAGCTCACAATTCATATGGAAACACAAAAGACCCTGAATAGCCAAAGTAGTCTTGAGAAAGAAGAGTGGAGCTGGAGGAATCACGCTTCCTGACTTCAGATTATACTACAAAGCTACAGTCATCAAGACAGTATGGTACTGGTGCAAAAACAGAAACATAGACCAATGGAACAAGATAGAAATCCCAGAAATAAACCCATGCACCTATGGGTATCTTTATTTTTGACAAAGGAGGCAAGAATATACAATGGGGCAAAGACAGCCTCTTCAATAAATGGTGCTGGGAAAACTGGACAGCTACAGGCAAAAGAATGAAATTAGAACACTTCCTAACACCATACACAAAGATAAATTAAAAAATGGATTAAAGACCTAAATGTAAGACCAGAAAGTATAAAGCTCTTAGAGGAAAACATAGGCAGAACACTGGATGACATAAATCAAAGCAATATCCTCAATGACCCACCTCCTAGAGTAGCGGAAATAAAAACAAAAGTAATCAAGTGGGACCTGATTAAACCAAAAGCTTTTGCACAGCAAAGGAAACTGTAAGCAAGGTGAAAAGACAACTCTCAGAATGAGAGAAAACAATAGCAAATGAAACAACTGACAAAGGATTAATTTCCAAAATATGCAAGCATCTCATACAACTCAATACCAGAGAAACAAACAACCCGATCAAAAAGTGGGAAAAAGACCTAAACAGACATTTCTCCAAAGAAGACACAGATGGCTAACAAACACATGAAAAGATGCTCAACATTGCTCATTATTAGAAAGATGTAAATCAAAACTACAATGAGATATCACCTCACACCTGTCAGAATGGCCATCATCAAAAAGCCTACAAACAATAAATGCTGGAGAAGGTGTGGAGAAAAGGGAACACTCTTGTACTGTTGGTGGGAATGTATATTGATACAGCCACCATTGAAGATGGTATGGAGATTCCTTAAAAAAATCTATGATTAAAACCACCATATAACCCAGCAATCCCACTCCTAGGCATATACCCTGAGGAAACCAAAACGGAAAAAAGACACATGTATCCCATTGTTCATTGCAGCACTATTTACAATAGCTAGAACATGGAAGCAACCTAGATGTCCTTTGACAGATGAATGGATAAAGAAGTTGTGGTACATATACACAATGGAATATTACTCAGCCATAAAAAAGAATGCATTTGAGTCCATTCTAATGAGGTGGATGAACCTAGAACCTATTATACAGAATGAAGGTGTGGAGTAAGTCAGAAGAGAAAGATAAATATTGTATTCTAACACATATACATGGAATGTAGAAAATTGGTACTGAGGAATTTATTTACAGGGCGGCAGTGGAGAAACAGAGAACAGACTCATGGACGTGGGGAGAGGGGAGGAGAGGGTGAGATGTATGGAGAGAGTAACATGGAAACTTACATCACCATGGCTGATTCATGTTGAGGTTTGACAGAAAACAATGAAATTCTGTAAAGCAATTATCCTTCAATAAAAAATAAATTTAAAAAATCTTTTAAAAAGTCATAAATTCTTTAGCTAGACAAAAATTCGTAGGTTTTCTAAAATACATAAGATATATGTCTGTATACAAAAGCTTTTCCACTATGCTTGATAAAGACTTGAGAAAGAACATAAAAAAAGACAAGATGGAGAAATTGGAAAACATAAACTAAGTGAAATGGGAGCACTGGATATGAAATAGGAAATAGTGAAACAAACTATATAAAAGTAAAAGGTCATCATGTAATCCAGTTGTTTTTAAACATGACTGCTCATTAGAAACATATCTGGAGCTCTGAAGGGGGAAAAAAAGCGGTCATGGGATTTTTGTTTTTCAAAAATTAAGATAATTCTGATATGCATCTGGATTTTAAAAAATGATTGCAGATTTTTCTATTAAATCCTAGTTTTAGATATATAGAGTTCTATTATTTTTCTGTTGACCAATCATGATACAGTTGTATTAAGTTACTAAAAGTTACATAATCACAATAGTAAAAGATGTTTATCATTTTCCACAATCAATAGCCAGATAAAAAAGATAATTACAACTGCAATCCATAATGGGAGCATGATTAACTTAACAGTATAAAACAATTACATACAATTTAGGGGGTCAAGCAGAGTGATGTGGTAAGTGGAAGTGCATATATGCATATGTTTTCATCCGTCCAGCTAGTGTATGTCTTTTGGTTGGTGCATTTAATCCATTTACATTTAAGGTAATTATTGATAAGTGGCAACCCACTCCAGTATTCTTGCCTGGAAAATTTCATGGGCAGAGGAGGCGGGGGGTGGGGGGGGTGGGGGGGGTGGCGGGGCGGGGCGGGCAGCTACAGTCCATGGAGTCACAAAGAGTTGAACATGACTGAGCAACTTCACTTTCACTTTCATGATCCTACTACCATTTTATTAATTGTTTTGGGGTTATTTTCTGTAGATCTTTTCCTTCTCTTGTGTTTCCTGCCTAGAGAAGTTCCTTTAGCATTTGTTGTAAAGCTAGTTTGGTGGTGCTGAATTCTCTTAGCTTTTGCTTGTCTGGAAAGTTTTTGATTTCTCCATAAAATCTGAAAGAGAGTCTTGCTGGGTAGAATATTCTTGGTTGTAGGTTCTTCCCTTTCATCACTTTAAATATATCATGTCATTCCCTTCTGGCTTGTAGAGTTTCTGTTGAGAAATCAGCTGATAGTCTGATGGGAGTTCCCTTGTATGTTATTTGTTATTTTCCCCTTGTTGCTTTTAATATTTTATCTGTCTTTAATTTTTGTCAGAATACCATGTATCTTGATGCTACTTGGGTTTATCCTGCCTAGGACTCTCTGTGCTTCCTGAACTTGGCTGACTGTTTCCTTTCCCATGTTAGGGAAGTTTTTAGCTATTACCTCTTAAGATGTTTTCTCAGGTCCTTTGTATCTCTCTCTCTCTCCTCCTTCTGGGACCCCTATAATATGAATGTTTGTGTGCTTAATGTTATCCCAGAGGTCTCTTAGGCTGTCTTCATTTCTTATCATTGTTTTTTCTATATTCTGCTCTGTGGCAATGATTTCCACCATTCTTTCATCCAGGTCATTTATCCATTTTTCTGCCTCAGTTATTCTACTATTGATTCCCATTCTAGTGTATTATTCATCTCTGTTTGTTTGTTCTTTAGTTCTCATAGGTCTTTGGTAGACACATTTCTTGCATCTTCTCCATTATTTTTCCAAGATCCTGGATTATCTTCACTATCATAATTCTGGATTCTTTTTCTGGAAGCTTGCCTATTTCCACTTAATTTAGGGGTTTTATCTTGCCCCTTCATCTGGGACATAACTTTCTGCTTTTTCATCATGATTAACTTTCTGTAATATGGTTTTTGTTTTAGCTGCTACAGGACTGTCCTTCTTGTTTCTTCTATCTACTCTCTGATGGATTAGACTAAGTCACTTGTGTAAGACATGGGAGGGACTGGCAACGGGAAAAACTGAGTCTTGCTCTGGTGGACAGGGCCTTGCTCAGAAAAGCCTTAATCCAATTATCTGCTGATGGCTCAGGTTACACTCCCTCCCTGGTAGTTGTTTGTCCTGAGGCGACCCAGCCCTAAGGTCTATGGGCTCTATGGTAGGGTTAATAGTGAATTCCAAGAGGGTTTACACTATGGGGGACCTTCCCATCCTGCTGCTACTAGTGCCCCCATCCCTCTGGTGAGCTCTTGACAACCCACATCCCCACAGGAGGCTCTCCAACACTATTAGGTAGTTTTGGTTCAGTCTCCTGTGGAAGATTTTGTTGTGCAATCCATGATTGGAGTCTTTGTTTCCCACAGTCCTGTGGTAGTCCTATAATTAAATCCCACTGACTTCAAGGCCAGATTCCCTAGGTATTCCCAGTCCCTTTGTTTGATCCCCAGGCTAGGAAGCCTGACATGGGGTTTGGAACCTTCACAACAGTGGGATAGCTCTTTGGTATTATTGTTCTCCAGTTTATGGGTCACCCACCTGGCAGGCATAGGATTTGATTTTATCATGATTGCACCCCTCCTACCACTTCACTGCATCTTCTTCTTTGTCTTTGGACATGGGGTATCTTTTTTTTTTGGGGGGGGGGGTGTTGTTCCAGCATCCTCCTGTCGATGGTTGTTCAACAGCTAGTTGCAATTTTGGAGCTCTCGCAAGAGGAGATGATTGCACATCTTTCTACTCAGCCATATTGAATTGGAAGTCCAGACTTCGTGTTCTTAACTACAACATTAGATTATCTTTCACACACACACAAAAAAAGCACAACAGAAAATTTCCGGGAGCAAAGACTATTGTCTGGGATCAAGTCTTTAAGAATTTTTGTTGTTTGATTTAATTTTTTCTTTTACTCCCCTAATTTCACACATTCTCTAGAAGTTCCTTTGTCTGAGAACTTTGTTCTATCACAAAGGTATGAGGAAATGCAGGAGTGACAGTTAGATGTCTTTCAATATCTATTTTTCCTTTTTTAATAGTAAGAAAGCCCCTGTTAGTGAAATGGCTCATACACTTTCTTTAAATGTCCTTAAAATAAGGGGGAGCACCCTTCTTTGTTCCTTCTTCCTTCCTGATAGTTGGCATTTGGAGTGATAGATATAGCTTGAACATCCATTTTGCACCCTGAGAAGGAGCCATGTGCTGTCATGGAAGAACAAATTGGAAGATGTCTGGGTTCTAATGACATTGGGGAGTAGCATGCCACATAATTTGTTTATACCTTTTTGGGGGCAAATTTTTGTTGGCAAAAGCAAAAATGAACTTGTCTAATTTCAGCAACTGCTATTCTGAATATTCCATCATTTTTGATTGAGGCTAGCTCTTAAAAACGCCATACGAGAGGTGAGAATGACAAGGGGAAGGCATTTGTATGTCTAACTCATTAGTCAAGGATTGTATTTTTTTCATATACTTAACCCATGCCTCTAAATTCTCAAGCTACTTCACTAGCATACCACAGTTTTAAAAACACATTCATATCTATTATCTAATTTGATATTTTCAGCATCTATTAGTTGGCTAGGGCAGAGAATATGGTACCTTTTATTTTTTTATTTTTTATTTTTTTGGTACCTTTTAGAGGTAAGAAAATTAAACATTGAATAGTGTAATAAATACTAAGTGTAATAGTGTAATAAATAGTGTAATAAATACTAAGCTAATTCATGGGAAAGAGAGGGTGAAGCTCCACTCTTCTACACCAAATCCAGTGCATCTCCCTAGATTATAAACTTTTGAAAGATCTATCCATTGTTGGGGCTTCCCTGATAGCTCAGTTGGTAAAGAATCCGCCTGCAATGCAGGAGATCCTGATTCTATTCCTGGGCAGGGAAGATCCCCTGGAGAAGGGATAGGCTACCCACTCCGGTATTCTTGGGCTTCCCTTGTGGCTCAGCTGGTAAAGAATCTGCCTGCAATGTGGGAGATTTTTCTGTAGAATCGTGGGGTAGGAGACATTTGAGGGAGCTTCTGGATCCTGACTATTTTATTTACCATTCCAGCAAAAGGGTGAACCATGGATGACATTAACAAGACTGAGGCTGGGAATGAGGAGACAGGAAGAAGGGAAAATAATTCATGGATTAAACGCAACTTCAACTATGAATGCTATATGACTTTCCTTAATGGCTGCTACAGCTGCAAGTGGGAAGCCCAACAGAAGAAAAAACCCAGACGTCCACTCTGCTGCTGTTCTTTGGTACAGGGCAATGGGAAGGAGATGGGCCATATTTTCTTAGATATGGGGAACATGGGCCTTGAAAGAAGTGCTTTAATTGTGTGTTTATCTGTGTGTGTGTATGCCTATGCAGACAGTCATGCCTCTTGTGTAATGTGTCAAAAATAACTATTTATAAGGTGAAAGGTGATCAGAATTGGATAGCTAAAGAAAAGAAGATGGCAAAAGAAGTGGTATCAGAGGAGGAGTCAAATTGCTTAGTATAAAGTGTATTTTAGGTAGAGCAGAGGATATGGATGGAGAAGTGACGGGAAGTGAAGCTAGAGACAGAGGCGGGACAGATGTTGTGTGGTTTTAAGAATTTTATTTCTACCATGTAGGGAGTTAAGAGTCCCTACAGATTTTAAGGTACCAAGGAGAATAGTAGTGTGTTCAGTGAAAAATCAACACAATAAATTGTTGAATTTATACTTATTAGGTGATAAATGGTAAGTGATCAGGTTAGAGAATGTTTTAACCAGATTGTGTAGTAACTTTATGTCAAACTAAAATGTTTGAACTTTTTCCTGGAAACAGTGTGGAGGGTTTGAACATTTTCAAATGAGTGACAACAGTGAAAATCAAAATAAGGAAATGTATTTATTCATCATTTATTGAATGTGTGCCATAGTGAATAAGACCACTAAGGCCTCTGGCCCTCCTGCGTGTCACAGTCTACTGGGATGAGTTAGGTTATAAACAGTAATGAAGAAACATGGTTTCAGCTAGAGATAAGAGCTTTGAAGACAATGCATAGAAAAATGTGTTAGGTAGATGGAAACATGGTTAGAGAAGACTACTGTGAAACAATGTCACGTGAGCAGTCTCTTAAGTGAAGACGTGGGACCACCCATGTATATGTCTGGGGGCAAAAATATTTCAGGAGGAGGAACCAGGAAATGCAAAGCTCTTGAACTGGGAACAGATTTGGTCATGTTTTAAAAACAAAGAAAAACAGCATGACTGGAGTTCAAAAATGGCATTAGTTTGTAGAGTAGGATGAGGTCAGGAGTGAGCAAGGCTTAATCATGTAGGACCTTTGGGCCACAGCAGGCAGTTTGGATGATGATTCTCATATAGTAGCAAGTTCTGGGAGAGTTGTAAGCAGGGGAGTGACTTTATTGATACATGTTTTTATTTTATTTTATTTTTTTAAGGCTAATTACTTTACAATATTGTAGTGGTTTTTGTCATACATTGACATGAATCAGCCATGGATTTACATGTGTTCCCCATCCCGTTCCCCCCTCCCACCTCCCTCTCCACCCGATCCCTCTGGGTCTTCCCAGTGTACCAGGCCCCAGCACTTGTCTCATGCCTGATACATGTTTTTAAAAGGTCACACATATTTTATGTAGAGAGTGCATATAAACCTGAGTCAAAACCTGCTCTCTTCATCTTCCTACACTCTGGAAGCAGTGGTTAAGTGCCTTAATGCCTGTAGTGTCTCTCACCTTTTTGGGGTATTCTTTCTATGTTTCCCATTTAATTTCTTATGTCTTAGTCTTCACAATAGCCACATAATTTATAGAAGGCAGAGATTGTATACATTTTTAATAGTTTGGATGCAGTATCCCAAGGAGGCGAAATTTCTCATTCATGTGGTACAGCAAGGTTCCCAGGGTTTGACAACTCTGACTTGGCTGATTTTGATACGATTTCAGTTCATGGGGTTGTCTTCAAGGATCAGTTTGTTCACCTTCTCCATAAAAATACTCTCCTCTCCATCTTGGCTTTGGGCTCACATATCTGGATAGTGCCCCTGCCACCACTTAGCTATGTGACCTTGAGTCAATTACCTTACCTCTCTGAGCTTTAGTTCTTTCTTCTGCAAAATGAGGTTAACAATACCTAACTTATACGACTATATTGAGTAATAAAACAAATGAAAATCATTTGTGAAGTCCCTAGCATTGTATTCATATAAAATGGCTACTCAAAAAAAAAAAAAAGGAGGTTGTTTATTCCCTAAATTCCTCCCTTCCCAAAAATGTGGGTAGTTAAATGATTAAGTGAATTTGTGAATGAACATGTTACTCAACTAATGAACAAACATTTGATACTTGACGAGGTGGATAAATTCAACAGATGGTTGTTGAGACACTGTGATAGACACTGGCAATATATAGAAGGGTAACAGAAGTTCCTTTTCCTCAAAAAAGAAACAGATGACATCAGATACAAATCTGTAGAAAAATGATTCCAGTTCAGGATAATGTTATAAATAGGCTTTTACAAAATTCCATAGGGGTGAAAGAATACAGTGTTCTCTCCAGCCTGGGGAGTGTAATGCTGCAGTATAACTACGTAGACCTCTGGGGAGTATAAACAGATGTTGCTGAGAGATGATGGATAAATGGAGCTAAATGAGACTTCTTTCTCTTCCCAGAGAGAGCAATTATTTTACCCATGGCTGATTATGTCATTTTTCTTGTCTATAATTTTGCTGTTTGCATGGGTGGAGACTTCAAATGAATACAATGGCTTTGACTGGTGAGTTTCACTTTTTTTTTTATTTTTCATTTGTATAAGAGTTCTTTGGTCTGATAGCCACATGGATGCTATTTAGGCTGAAAAGATCTAGTGACATAAGAGGGAGAGTGGAAAAAAATTAGGTGTTCTACAGCTAGTGGATGGGAAGCACAACTCTGGGGAGGGGTATGGTTGCTCAGCACCCTCGGCTACTCTACTTCCCTTCCACCTATGCTCCCTCTCAAACTTAGACCAAATCTGCTCAGTGAGAAGCCTTCTTTGTGCTTCCCGTGCCCACAGTCCTTCTATTCAGATGACTCCCTGATACCTTGTTCCTCAGCTTCTCTGTCTGGGTTACTGACACCTCCACTGGTTGGTCTTCATGATCTCTGTCCATGAACCCTGATGTCTCTGCCTCACCTCCAGCCTCTGTTTCTTCCTCTTCTCCTTACTGGGCTTCCTAAGACTCTGGAGACAGAAGCAGTGTCCCGTCTCATCACCTTTTCTAGCCAGATTCCTGCTCTGAACTATTCCTAGCTCTTCCAGTTTCTCTGGCCTGACTGATATATTGTACCATTACTTGGTATTTGAGGACAAGAGAGAGTTCAAGAGGGCGTGAAACCGTTAAGAGGTAAACGGGTGGGGTCCGCGCAGTCCGCCCAGAGGATTCAACCCGGCGGCGGGTCCGGCCGTGCTGGCGCCCGGCGGATCTTTCCCGCTCCCCGTTCCTCCCGGCCTATTGCCTACCCAAAAATGTAAGACTGTAATGGATGTAACGTTTATTGCCAACAAGTCTGTTGAATGGCGGGGACAGATTGGGAAAATAGCCCTGGTATAAGATGGGTAGCCCCAAATAACACTCGATGGATTTGTGGATACAATCTTTGGCCCTGGCTCCCTGTAGGATGGGTGGGGAGATGTACCCTAGGGTTTGTGTTTGCCCCTGGAAGAATTCATAAGCAAAAAATTAGTCATCCTGTTAATTTACCTTATGTTAAAGCCCGATGGTCACGCTCTGTTTTTCATTGGTATGATTATTTAGCCTCAATTTTTATGCCCTCTTTAGGAGCCACTGATACTATGCTTAGAGTAGAGGCTTTGAGCAATTTTACAAAACAAGCTTTAACAGATAACTAGAAGAGCTTTAGAGGCTCTTAATGAAGAACAAAAACAGATGAG
The DNA here is from genome assembly GCF_019320065.1 of Cervus canadensis. NCBI lineage: Eukaryota > Metazoa > Chordata > Mammalia > Artiodactyla > Cervidae > Cervus > Cervus canadensis. The sequence continues at coordinate 51,841,001 of NC_057396.1, read as the reverse complement.
AAAAGCCATTCTACAAAATCGTATGGCTCTGGATATTCTAACAGCCTCTCAAGGGGGGACATGTGCCTTAATAAAAATGGAGTGCTGTGTATATATTCCTGATTATTCCTCAAATGTTTCTGATGCTTTAGAAGATATGAAACAACAAGTAGCCACTACGGATTTTTCTGACTCCAGCATTTGGAGTCAGATATCTGCCTGGTTTCACGGTGGTTGGTGGAAATCTATAATTTTTATTATTATATGCATATTATTATTGCTGTGTTTTGGCCCTTGCATTTGTCAATGCCTATCTGAAATGATAAATAAAAGATTGTTGATGTTTTCCCGTTTGCAAACGCAGCCATTTCCCTTGAGGGAGATATATAAAGGCCATTAGTCAAAAGAAAAGGGGGAGATGCGGGGAGCCGGCCTGACTGCTCAGGCTCCTTCTTGGCCCTGAGAGAGATCAAGAGGTCCCTCTCTGTCCTGCCACCCCTGATTTATTAAAGTGCAGGTTGGCCTTTCTTACCTCCCTCAAGGAAATTGCTGTAGCGACCTTTTACCCATTTTCCTGATGAGATTGTCAGGCTCCTGTTTATGGCTTATGTCTAGGTAATCTTTAGGTAATCTTTAACTGATTGTAATCATACTAAGACGCTAGTCTTAAAGAGTTGAGATAAAATTCCTGAGCGAAGACTAATGCCTGTGATTCTGCACGTATACATGTCCTTGATCTAAATTTAGTGAGTCCTGTTAGCATATATATGTATGTTACCCCTCAATAAAGTTGTCGGTTGTCGGTTTCAGTCAAGAGCTGACTCCGTCCCTCTCAACCCCATCTTTCCGAGTCTCTATTTTCTTAGGTATTCCGGCGATTGCGTCCGTGACCGGTTCGTTTGCCGGCAGGCTCTGGCAAATCACCAATCTGTTTTCTGTGTCTATGAGTTTGGTTGCTTTGTTTCCATTTTTCATGTATAAATGAAGTCATATGGTATTTATCTTTCTCTGTCTGACTGATTTTACTTAGCATAATGCTGTCAGGGTTCATCCATGTTGTCATAAATGGCATTTTTCATTTTTTATATAGTTGAATGATACTCCCCTGTATGTATAAACCACATTTTTATTAAGTCATCAGTGGACATTAAGGTTGTTTTCTTGTCTTGGCTATTGTAAATAATAGACTTTTTATAAGGGCCATGCTGATTGGCATGAAGTGATACCTCATAATTTTAACTTTCATTTCTCTAATAAATAACAGTGTTGAACATCTTTTTCATGTGCTTGTTGACCATCTCTATGTTTTCTTTGGAGAAATGTCTATTTAGGTCTTCTGCCCAACTTTTTATATTTCATTGCTTGTTTGCTGTTGAGATGCATGAGTTGTTTGTATATTTTAGAGATTAATCCCTTGTCAGTCACATAATTTACAAATATTTTCTCCCTTTCCGTGTGTTGTCTTTTCATTTTGTTAATAGTTTCCTTTCTTATGCAGATGCTTTCGAGTTTAAGTAGGTCCCATTTGCTTATTTTTTCCCGTTACTCTAGGAGATGTATCAAAAAGGTAGTGCTACAATTTATGTGAAAGAGTGCTCTTCCTATGTTTTCCTCTAAGAATTTTATAATATCTATTCTTACTTTTAGATTTTTAACCCATTGTTATTTTATTTTTTGTGTATGATGTTAAAGAATGTTCTAATTTAATCCTTTTAAAAGTAGCTGTCCAGTTTTCCCAGAACCATTTATCAAGGAGACTGCATTTTCTCCTTTGTGTATTCTTGCCTATTTCCTCATACATCAGTTGATCATAGGTGTTTTGAGTTTTGGGTTTCCCAGGTGATACTAGTGGTAAAGAACCTGCCCGTCAGTGCAGGAGACCTAAGAGATGTAGGTTCAGTCCCTGGGTTGGGAAGATCCTGTGGAGGAGGACACAGCAACCCAATCCAGTATTCTTGCCTGGAGGATCCCATGGACAGAGGAACCTGGCTGGCTACAGTCCATAGGGTCACAAAAAGAGTCAGACATGACTTAACACATGTGAGTTTACTTCTGTTTTTTCCATCCTGCTCTGTTGATCTACATTTCTGTCTATGTGACAGTACAATACTTTGTGCCAGTACTACTTTGATTAGTGTAACTTTGTAATATAGTACAAATTCAGGGAGCCTGATTCCTCCAGCTCCATTTTTCTTTCCAATGTTTGGTTTGGTTACTCAGGGTCTTTTGTATTTCCATACATGTTTTAAATTTTTTTGTTCTAGTTCTGTGAAAAATGGCATTCGTGTTTTCATATGGATTGTACTGAATCTGTAGATTGCCTTGGATGGTATACTCATTTTGACAATATTGATTCTGCCAATCCAAGTACATGGTACATCTTTCCATCTTCAGTTTCTTTCATCAGTGTCTTATGGTTTTCAGAGTTCAGGTCTTTTGCCTCCTTAGGTATATTTATTCCTACATATTTTATTCTTTTTAATATAATGGTAAATGGATTTGTTTCTTAAATTTCTCTTTCTGATTTTTTGTTGTTAATGTATAGGAATGTAATAGGGTTAATTTTGTATCCTACAACTGTACCAAATTCATTAATGAGCTCTAGTAGCTTTGTGGTAGCATCTTTAGGATATTCTACTTATAGTATCTTGTCATATGCAAACAGTGACAGTTTTACTTCTTCTTTTTCAGGTTGAATTAATTTTATTTCTTTATCTTCTCTGAATGCCATGGCTAGGACTTTCAAAATTATGTTGACTAAAACTGGTGAGAGTGGACATTCTTGTCTTGTTTCTGATCTTAGAGGAAATGCTTTCACCTTTTCACTGTTGAATATGATGTTAACTGTGGATTTGTCATATATAGCCTTTATTATATTGAGGTATGTTCCACCTATGCCCACTTCCTGGAGAGTTTTTATCATATATGGCTACTGAATTTTTGTCAAAAGCTTTTCTGCATCTATTGAGATGATCTTATGGTTTTTACTCTTTAACTTGTTGATGTGGTGTATCATAGTGATTGATTTGTATATATTGAAGAATCCTTGCATCCTTGGGATAAATACCACTTGATAATGATGCATGATCCTTTTAATCTGTTGTTGGTTTCAGTTTGCTAGAATATTGTTGAGGATTTTTGTATCTATATTCATCACAGTTATTGACCTATAATTTTCTTTTCCATGATATCCTTGTCTGGTTTTTGTACCAGGGTGTTGGTGGCCTCATAGAATAAGTTTGGGAATATTCCTGCTTCTGCAGTTTCTTTGGAATAGTTTCATGAGGATAGATGTTAACTCTTCTCTAAACCTTTGATGGAATTTGCCCATGAAACCATTAGGTCCTAGACTTTTTTTTCTTGAAAGACCTTTGATCACACTTTCCATGTCAGTACATATGACTGGTCTGTTCATATTTTCTATCTCTTCCTGTTTCAGTCTTGGAAGGTTGTACCTTTCTAAGAATTTGTCCATTTCTTCCAAGTTGTCCATTTGGGGGGGGCGTATAGTTGCTTATAATGGTCTCATATGATCCTGTGTATTTCTGTGGTGTCTGTTGTAACCTCTTATTTTTCATTTCTAATGTGAATAATTTGAGTCCTCTCCCATTTTTCTTGATGAATCTAGCAAAATGTTTATAATTACGTTTATCTTTTCAAGGAACCAGCTTCTAGTTCCATTGATCTTTGCTGTTGTTTTGTTTCTATTTCGTTTATTTCTATTCTATTCTTTATGATTTCTTTCCTTTTACTAATTTCATGTTTTCTTATTCTTTAGTTATTTTTTGTACAAGGTTAGGTTGTTTATTTGTGATTTTTCTTGTTTCCTGAGGTAAGATTATATTGATATACACTTTCCTGGTAGAATAGCTTTTGCTGCATCTCAGGTTCTGGGTCATTAGTTTTCATTGTCATTTGTCTCTAGGTTTTTTTGTTTTTATTACTTCTTTAATTTCTTCAGTGCTTCATTGGTTGTTTAGTAGTATACTATCTAGCCTCTAAGTGTTTTTGTTTTTTATACTTTTTTCATGTAGTTTACTTTACATCTTATAGATTTGTGCTTGGAAAGGATGCTTTATATGATTTCAGTTTTCTTAAGTTTACCAAGTCTTGCTTTGTGGTCCAGCATGTGGTCAGTCATGGAGAATGTTCCGTGTGTATTTGAGAAGAATTTGTGTTCTGCTGCTTCTGGATGGAATGCCTTGTAAATATCAGCTTCTCAGGTGGCACAGTAGTAAAGAACCTGCCTGCCAAAGCAAGAGACACAGGTTCAGTCCCTGGGTGGGAAGATCCCCTGGAGTAGGAAATGGCAACTCACTCCAGTATTCTTGCCTGGAAAATTCCATGGTCAGAGGAGCCTAACAGATTACAGACCATGGGCTCACAAAGACTTGACCACAACAGCACACACTTTATAAATATCAACTAAGTGTATCTGGTCTAATGTGTTACATAAGGCTTGTGTTTGCTTATTGATCTTTTGTCTGGATGATCTGTCCATTGATATAACTGGGGTGTTAACATCCTCCACAATTATTGTGTTACTATCGATTTGTCCATTTGTGGCCGTTAGTATTTGCCTTATATATTGGGGTACTCCTATGTTAGATGTATATATAATTACAGTTGTTATAATAGCTTCGTCTTGGATTGATCCCTTGATCACTGTGTAGTGTTCTTCTTTGTCCATTGTAGCAGTCTTTATGTTAAAGTCTATTTTGCCTAATGTGAGTATTGCTACTCCAACTTCCTTTTGATTTCCATTTGCATGGAATATTTTTTCTATCTCCTCACTTTCAATCTGAATGTGTTCCTAGATATGAAGTGGGTTTCTCATAGGCAGCATGTATATGGGTCTTTTATGTATCCATTCAGCTAGTGTATGTCTTTTGATTGGAGCATTTAATACATTTATATTTAAGTTAATTATCAATATGTATGCTTCTACTGCTATTTTCTTAATTGTTTTGGATTTGTTTTTCTAGGTCTTTTTTCTTTCCTTCCTCTTTTGTTCTACTTTCTTATGGTTTGATGACTAAGTTTATAGTGTTGTGTTTGGATTCCGTGTGTGTGTGTGTGTGTGTGTGTGTGTGTGTGTACATGCACACATCTAATTAGTTTTTGGTTGTGCTGTTTCCATGAGGTTTTGATACAGTAGTCTGTATATGTATAAGGTTGTTTTAAGTTGCTGGTCTTTTTCTTGCCTAGAGAAGTTCTATTAGCATTTGCTAGTCTAGTGGTGCTGAATTCTCTTGGCTTTTGCTTGACTATAAAACTTTTGATTTCTCCGTCAATTCTGAATGAGAGCCTTGCTGTGTAGAGTATTTTTGGTTGTAGGTATTCCCTTTCATCACTTTGAATTTTTTGTGCCACTCCCTTCTGGCCTGCAGAGTTTCTGCTGAGCAATCAACTAATAACATTCTGGGGATTCCCTTGTATGTAATTGGTTGCTTTTGCCTCCTTGCTTTTGATGTTTTTTCTTTGTCTTTAATTTTTGTGAATTTGATTACTATGTGTCTTGTCATGCTCATCCTTGGGTTTATCCTGCCTGGGTTTCTCCATTTCCTGGACTTTAGTGACTGTTTCCTTTCCCATGTTAGGGAAGTTTTCAACTATTATCTCTTTAAATAATTTTTCAATTCCTTTCTGTCTCTCTGCTCCTTCTGGGACCCCTATCATGTGAATGTTGGTGCATTTAATGTTGTCTCAGAGGTCTCTTAGACTGTCTTCATTTATTTTCATTTTTTTTCCTTCTGTTCTGCAACAGTGATTTTCACCACTGTGTCTCCCAGATCACTTATCCATTCTTTTGCCTCACTTATTTTGCTATTGATTCCTTCTAGTGTATTTTTCATTTCAGCTATTGTTCATCTATGTGTGTGTGTTCTTTAGTTCTTCTTGATCTTTATTAAACAGTTCTTACATCTTTTCAATCCTTGCCTCCATTCTTTTTCTGAATCCTAGATCATCTTCACTGTCAGTATTCTTAACTCTTTCTGAAAACTTGTCTCTGTCCACTTCACTTAGTTGTTTTTCTGGAGTTTTATCTTGTTCTTCATCTGGGACATAATCCTCTGCTGTTTCAATTTTTTCTTGCTGTTTTGTGATTGTGGTTTCCATTCCAAAGGCTGCAGAATTGTAGTTCTTCTTGTTTCTGCTTCTGCCCCTCTGGTGGGTGATGCTATCTACAAGGTTTGTGCAATTATAACATTGTTTAAGAAATCAATTTATTAGCAGTTTTATCTCATAAAGTACTTTAGACACAAAAAAGACCAGAGATGTTTTTAAAGGGTCCAAAGCTCTTACACAGAATATAGACATTAATATAGTTGCTTGCTGTTATGTAAGAAAACATATATGGATAAAACTCTGCTGAAATGGAAAATATTAACTATGTGAAAGCAGTGAACTTACGGATGACTTTTCCTCTTTTGACATTCCAGAATTTCTATATTTTTTTTACTGAGTACAAAGTTTTTGAGTATTCTAAATAGTATTCTAATTCTAATAGTATTCTAAATAGCTTTTAAAAGCCATACAACTCACACAGCACCCCATTAACGAACATTATTGTCAATAGAACAAAGTTAAAACTTCTGAAATAAATATCCCCAAAGGGTATCTATTCCCAAATTGCTTTTCTTCTTAGCCCCTGTTTTCTTATACCTCATCTAGTCCAGTCTTATCCCTTATCCTTGACACAGATGCTACTAATATATGTATTTTAGGAACTGAAACATGTTTTTGCAGGGTTGTTTTCCTAGGTACAAGAATTTGGTTCTTTTGGTCCCTTGTCTTGCTGAGTGTCCTTGGGATCCTGGCTGCCTACACAACAATGCTGGTGGTGAGTAATGTTTCCCATTTCCCCCACCCCCTTTTCAAGTAGCCTCATGAGGTGCTCTTGTCCATGGTATGGTTCCCAATTGGTGCTGGGAGCCCTCAGATCACCCTTAGCAGAGTTTGGGTTTACATCAGCCCCTCGAATATTAGGGAGGAGGGATAGATTGGTGAGGGGGGGGAGATTTGTGCTGTTAGAAGGTATATCTTTCTACTTTGACCTTTTGAAAAGGAGACAGGACATCCCTTTTCTCTTCCTCTGTTTCATGGCTTATTTTCTGGTTCACTCAGTATTGTCATTTTAGATGCTCACACCTTCACATGACAGTACTTTTACACATTTAACTATTCATTTCATAGTGCATCTCCTGAGAATCAGTCTTTCTGGGCCTTACAAACTAGTGTGCCCAGAGTCTAGTGTGTTACACCTGTTATGTTGTGCAAGTGCTAGTCCCCTAGTCCAGGTGCAAAGTACATTTATTTTAGCGAGTATCTTTACACAGTAGAGACCCTGCCTATTTCCTGACACAGTAGTATCTGTAGTGTGAGAAATTCACACCAGACATAGTAGTGTCATGTAGTATGAGAAACTGAGGCCAAGAAATAGAGGAATCTGTAGAAGTGGAATATTTATGGGAGACTAACGTTTAGGTTACTGGAGTTTTTCGGTACCCACTTACACATAGGATGTATATATCTTTCTCTGATTTCATAATTTCTTGTCCCAACTTATTTCTTGTCTGACACTAAAAAACCCAACTCCCAAATCAGTTGGCATTTGCATTAACTTTTCTTTCAGCAAAATATATTGATTATTGTATGAGTCATAAGTACTGAGGTTACAGAGATCAAAGACATGCAGTTTCTGATTTTATTCAGGGCACTTCAAAGACAGAGGTATGAGAAATAAAGTTACAATAGTCCTTAATTCAATGAGTTTAGAATCTAGTAGGGAAGTAAGTCCTAGACAAAAATAACCAACACAGACAGAGCATTATAATTGTCATTAGAAGGCCTAAATAAAGTTCAGGAAGAGGTTACTTTCAGTCAAGAGGATTAAGTGAAACTTCTTGGAGGAGGTGGCAGAGGAGTGGGATCTTGAACGGATGTTGGATTTAGACACATGTTTATGGGAGTGCGGAAGAAAGTCCAGACTGTGGCAACATCATGACAAAGTCAGTAAAACAGAGATATATGGAGTGTGACTAGGTAAGAGGGAAGAATCAGTACTGTTAGCATGTAGGGGATAGTTAAGAAAATGGGGAATATGGTTAAAACAATAGACTTGTGATAGATTTTGTAAGGCCTGAAAAGTAGGCTAAGATACTTGGTATAAATCAGATTCTAATTAGGATTATCATTTTGAAAGTCATTGCGTGAAGGATGTCTGTAGACAGAAATTAGTTAGAAACTTCTCTATTTAATGAGAAAAATGCAGATGAATGATGTATTTGGGGCTAGAATCTGGCCACCGAATTGTACTACTCTCATACATGATCAAAATAAAACTAAGATGGACTTCCACTGTCCAATAAGCCATGTATTTTTTAATAGGCTTCTCCTCTGCCCTACATGTTTTTGCATACAGTGGCAACAAAAGAGGAGACCTAGATCTGTTTCTGCTTTAACTTATTTTGTAACCTTTACCAAGTCACATAACTCTTCTAAGCCTCAATTTCTTGGTTCAAATGAGAACTATAATAATATTTAATGATATTTTATAGGGCTTGGTAATGTACAAATAAATGGCCTGGTGACTCAGTCAGTAAAGAATCAGCCTGCAATGCAGGAGACCCAGATTTGATCCGTGGGTTAGAAACATCCCCTGGAGAAGGAAATGGCAACCCACTTCAGTATTCTTGCTTGAAACATCTTGCTTGAAACATAGAGGAGACTGGTGGCTACAGTCCATGGGGTCACAAGAGTTGTGCACAACTTAACAACTAAACCACCACCAAAGTACAAATAAAATCATATCCATAAAATTATTTTGATAAAAAGGTGAGTGCCTTATGCATTCAAACGCTCCTTAATAACCTAAGAATCTGAAGACTCCAGTTTTCAGTCTGTGTCTTCACACTGACTTGGTGATTACATAGATTTAGATTCAAACCTAATTACGGTTTATCGACTAATACCAATGTTAACAGCTGTGGTTAACACTTGTAACAATGGCACTGGTTCCTCAAAGAAGAGCTTTTTTTCAAAAAAAAAAAAAAACTATTTATTTATTTGGCTGTCTTTGGGTCTTGGTTGCATAGTTCGAGGTCTTTCATTGATGTGTATAGACTCTCTAGCTGTGGCATATGGGTTAAGTTGCTCCTCTGCATGTGGGATTTTAGTTCCCCAACCAGAGATCAAACGCTTGCATCACAAGGTAGATTCTTAACCACTGAACCACCTAGAAAGCCCCCAAAAAGAGCTTTTAAATGACCCTTGGAAGGGCTGGCCCATGACCTCTGTTCTCTCACTAGTGTCTCTACCTAATACCAGGAATAAGCTCCATCACAGGGAAAAGAAAATTGGTAGAAACTCAGGAAGGATATCAGTGTACTGATTGTTACAAAATCCCAGAGAAGATAGTAAATTCTCTCTGGGTTGCTGGTGAAAGTTACAGCTAGGAAGTAACATGTGAACTGTGTTTGATGGGTCCATAGCATGGGGAGGGATAGCTTTTTAGGCAGAGAACTAGCATGGCAAACTCTTAGATGATGAAAAGGGCAGGTGTAGCAAAGAGTGAATGTAATGCCAGACTGTGAAAGGAATTTTGAGTTCAGTTTGGGGTAGCATCTTGGTTTTTTCTCTTTCTTTGTTTTTTTTTTTCAGGTAGTTGGATTTTTGTTGTGTTGGGAAAAAAATGAACTATACCTGCACTGGTATCATAAGGTAGGACATCTGAATCTTCATAGGAGACCTGAGACAAGGACTGAATGTGCCTCTTTGGCACTAAGTGTTAAATACAGAGCCTCCCTTTCTTTGTCTCCCTTAGAAACAAGAGACCTGCTTACACTGTTTCAACTGAAATCATTCAGTTTCTAACAGGTGGAACTGACTTCCTGACCAAGCTGAACCCAAACTTTATTTTTTCTCACTACTTCATGTTAAACTCATTCTGTGATTCTGTTCTTCCCATTCCCATAAAATCCTGTGCAGACTCCATTATTTTCCCAGTTCTTTATAGTCACAGAACTTTCTTATTTCAGTCATTAAGAATTTTAGTTTATTGTAGTAGACCAAGCTTTCCTGATGGCTCAGCGGTAAAGAATTCTGAAATGCAGGAGACACAGGAGATGCAGGTTCAATTTCTAGGTCAAGAAGATCCCCTGGAGGAGGGCATGGCAACCCACTCCAGTATTCTTGCCTGAAGAATCGCCATGGACAGAAGAGCTTGGTGGACTATAGTCCATGGGGTCGCAAAGAGTCGGACCCTGTTGTAACCTAAATGGGAAGGAAATCCCAAAAAGTGGGGATATGTGTATACATACAGCTGATTCCCTTTGCTGTACAATAGAAACTAACACAACATTGAAAAGCAATTATATTCTAATAAAATTTTTTAAAAATAAATAAATTTAAAAATAAAATTTTACTAGCAGTAACAAAGGATCCATATCTGGTCTAAGGAACCAGGTATCACTGACCCAACATCTGAAGACATGCAGCTCATTTCCAAAACTGCCTCCCTCATTTTGTTCTGCCATGGGCTTGAGCATCTCTAACACAGCCCCTTGCTGTTTATAGGCTTTCAGGTATGACTTTGATACCATTCCTCGTATTTCCTCAAATCCAGGAACATGTCAAACTCTGAGTGGTCTCCTTAAATTTCCTTTTACTCAAAAGAGAAGGATGAGCTGAAAATACAAATTTAACAGTTAGAATGAATAGAAATTGAAATTGCAAGATCATAGAGGGAAACAGGAAATTGAAGAGTGAACATATAGGCCTTACTGAGATCCGGTTTTGGAGTTGAGACACCATGAGCAGTTAGTCACTACCAAGAAAACCTATGGGTTAAACCATTCTAATTACTATTCCAGGCTTGTGTCTTTTATAGAAACCATGCTTACGTTGCCTCTGTCAGTGAGTGCTGCTACTTGGCCTCCACCTAGCAGAGTCTCATCATTGCCTTTGAACTCAGGAAGCCAGTTTCAATGGCAGCACTTCTCACCTTTATCCAGGCATAAAGGATGGCCACTACAGTGCTTTTCAAGGATGCTGACACTTTCCTCACCAATGTGTTTTTCAGTGTCCTCTGAGATCTCCCACAGAGCATGATATAGACTGGCTTAGCTCATCATAGGTGATGTTAACATCATTCCAGTAACCTTTTCTCAATAAATCATTGGATTCTTTCTTCCACATTACACCAAGAAATTGCTGGTGTCCCAATTTTATAAAGCATGGGCTACTATTGACTGAAACTCCAGTACTTTGGCCACCTGATGCGAAGAGCTGACTCATTTGAAAAGACCCTGATGCTGGGAAAGATTGAGGGCAGGAGGAGAAGGGGACAACAGAGGATAAGATGGTTGGATGGCATCACCGACTCAATGGCCATGAGTTTGGGTAAACTACAGAAGTTGGTGATGGACAGGGAGGCCTGGCGTGCTGCAGTTCATGGGGTTGCAAAGAGTTGGACATGACTGAGCAACTGAACTGAACTGAACTATTGAGCCAAGGTTTCAGATACACAAACAGAACCACTCTGAGATGCATAATGCCTAGATGCTGATACATTGAATTTAGAATCTCTGTTAAGTGTACATGTATCAATAAATTCAGCCTGATTTAATATTATTTTATTTTCTCCTTGTCTAGCATACTTAATATTACATTGTTTTTTCCTTGGCAAACATCCTCAGAATCAATTCTGACACACATTCTACAGGATTTTTGTTAATAAATTTTAACAAAGCCGTCGTCTCTTCAGGTATTCTGTGATCTAATTCCAGCTACAAATGCATAACCAATGAGAAGTGGTGGAGCTGGTTATTAGAGGAGTTGGAATACCCTTGGAAGATGGCTAATTTGTGTGGACCTTTAAACCCTTGGCCTTTAAGTCTCCCTGGCAACGGAGTTTCTTTAGGGCTTGAAATTTCAGTGTGAAAAGAGTAAACCTGGAAGGAAAGGATTAGCAATCAGGCCTATAGTGCATTCCCTTCTGCTTAAATGTGCTCAGAGAACAATGAATGACCTCAATTAAAACTCTTTATTTTAAAAAATCTATATATAACTAATAACCCAACCTCCTAATAAACATACTAAAGATATTTATTAGCCAAAAGATAGTGAAGAGTCCTTATCTATGGAAATTTCTAGGAGGATCTAAATTGGCATATCTAGGTTGCTTACAATAAATAAACTTATCTGGAATTTATAGATTTGTAAGGTGGGAGGCATGGCTGGCTGAAGTTGTGCAGTTAACAAAATATAGTTTTTAAAAAATGATGCACCATAACCCAAAAGATAACTTCTGCGGAGAAATGTTTTCACATACTTTACTCAAAACACACCTCACAGTTTGGGTCCCAGACCAGAATACATCGTAATGTAGGAAAGACCTTTTTATGAATAGCTACTTTTGACAGATTTCCAAGGGAAACGATTTTATCTGTACCTTATAATTGCCTTAAATCATTAGAAAAGCTTGGTGTTGAATAAAATCACAGAATTACATGAGATTCAAGTGAGTCTCATTTGTCTATTAAAGTTTGTATTGTGATGCATTTGATTTGCTAATAAGTTATTTAAGATTTAATATCTATATAGATCTATGTATAGAAGAGTTTGGACTGTCATTTTTGTTTCCTGTAATGTCCTTGTTGAGTGTGGATATCAGTGTTTTTGTTGGCTTCAAAAAACAAGTTAGAGAAAATTTCCTGTTTATTCTTTGGAAGAGTTTTTTTAAAGTTGAAATATTTCTTCCTTAAATGTTTGAAAAATTAACCCTGAGGGCAGCAAGGCCTGGAGTTTCTTTTAAGGGGTTTAATTACAGATTCAGTTACTTTCATAGATAAAGAATTATGGAGGAGTGGAAACCAAGCACTGTCTAGAGGGCTACATACATACAGAAAACTATCTATTTGAAGGGAAGCAGTTAAAGTTATGTATTCTTGGTCTCAATGTTCATTTCCTATGACTATAGTTTTCTGGACAGCAGGTTTTTTTCATCTGTTCACCAAATATTTATAGAAAGTTTATTATGTGTCAGACATTCTAAAGATAATAAATATATGATCATGAACATTATCCCTGATTTCATGAAGCTTATAGTCTATTTGGGGAAGGCATACATTGAACAAAATACTGTTTCCCTGAGATTGTATTGAGTCATATTTTTAAAAAGCAAATATTTGTAATGGCTACTGTTGAAACTGAATGAGGCATGCTAAGCAATGTTGAGGGCCAAGCTGACATGGAGATAATAAAACAGTAAAGGAATCAGACCACATTGCTGTGTAGGTTTGTTTTTTTTTCCAGCCATGGTGCACAAAAAAGACTTCACAGCAAAGAAGATGGATTATTAGGCCCATGGACTATTAAAGAATGGCTAGATTAAAAAAGATGAGGAATTGAGGTCCCTGAAACTGTGAGTACATGCATGGCAATCCACTCCAATATTCTTGGCTGGAGAATCCCATGGACAGAGGAGACTGGCAGGCTACAATCCATAGGGTTGCAAAGAGTTGGACACAACTGAAGTGACTTATCACACACTCATGCACATTTCCCAAGGACAGTTCTGATCCAAGCTTAGTGTCTAGAAGTCAAAGTGAAAGTTGCTCAGTTGTGTCCAACTCATTGCGATCCCATGGACTATACAGTCCATGGAGTTCTCCAGGCCAGAATACAGGAATGGGTAGCCTTTTCCCTTCTCCAGAGGATCTTCCAAACCCAGGGATTGAACCGAGGTGTCCTGCATTACGGGCAGATTCTTTACCAGCTGAGCCACAAGGAAAGCCCAAGAAAAGTGGGTAGCCTGTCCCTTCTCCAGCAGATCTTCCCAACCCAGGAATCGAACCAGGGTCTCCTTCATTGCATGCAGATTATTTAACAACTGAGCTATCAGGGAAGCCCCAAAGAAGTCAATGTATTCTTTTTATTTCCCTAGATCATGGTTCTGATAGTGATTATGTTATGCTCGTTATTGATGTGGATTCTATTAACTTTTTGTAGAGAGAGATGGCTCACCATTGGGCTGTCACTGAAGGTAAGCACCATCCTTAGTTGTAGCCCTGTCTGTCCAGATGTGTTCAGCCTGACTTTTGGCTTTCTCTCAGGTCTTTGCTCCCTACATACACCTGAGCAGCATATCTGCAATGGTTTTGCTTTCCTGGCCTGTGGCCTTCTACTTGATCCATTTGGAAGGAGAAGGTATGTCCTAAGGGTGGAACCTTCCCTGATTCTTCCAACTCTGACTTTAGCTAGTGTACTTTACTCAGCCAAACAAGGTTGGTAGATAGCCAGCACTGTAGCTTTTTGAAATTCATTTAGCTTGTTATTCAGGCATGCTTCTTCTGGTCAAAATCACAACCCTACATGGCCTGTCATAGCATTTCTCTGATCAAACAGACCCTCTTCCAAAAAGGGATTCTCCTTCTAGAAAAACAAGAATTTTCTCTCTGTTGTTACACATTGACTGTCTGGGAATAGATTGAAGTAGTTGTGGGCAGGGTAGAGGGAATTTTAATTTCATTTGACCAGTGATGGTACAAGTCAGAGTTCTTTTAGTTTATATTCAAATATTACTATTTTCAACTCAAGAACCAAGTGCAGATATCCCCTGGACACATCTTAGTACTTCAAAACAGTCCCCAATGAAATACCATGGAAACAAGAGTCAAGAGCTGTATATTAAACTATTTTGAGAATGGAGTTGTCTCTCAGCACCCTTACTGAGAAACCAGGAGGACCTTATTCTATGTCTTTTTTTTTTTTTTTACTGCTGGTTAAACAAGGAGTGCCTGCTTCCTGACTTGTGTAAGGATGCAAGAAAGAGAAAAACTCGATTGGTAGTGTTGTCATTGAGTGTACATGTGTGTATGTGTATGTGACCAGTAGGTTTTAGGAAATGTTTCTGGGGGCAAGAACTTAAAGGGGACAGTAATGACTCTCTTGTTTTTCATTTCCTGAATTTTAGCTAGAATGAGAAGATACCAGAATACAAGTAGTGAAAGAAGAAGAAACAAGTGGTGTAATATGCTCACAAAGTTGAGAGGTTAGAGCTGGCAGATCTAGATTTGAAAGCAACATAGGTGGTAATTTTAAAATGTACAAATGGGTAAAATCCTCCAAGGTCTAAAATAGTAAGTGTTGGGGAATGGCCAGTGATAACAGGTATTATGGTCAGGCTGTGTGTGTGTGTGTCTGTGTCTGTGTGTGTATTTAAGAGATGAATGAGGAGAGAGAGAGAAGTGTCTACTATTTATTGAGAACCTGTGATGAGTCAACACTGTCATATTAATTACATGAGATACATGTTAGTAGCAAAATAGTTCCATTTTTCAGAATGAGAAAAGTGAAGATCCGAAGAGGTTAAATAACATGTCTAAGTCACAAAATTAGAAAATAGTAGTCTCACTTTGAACTTGGATTTCTTTCAACTAGTATCCCTTTTACTATCCCTCACTGCCTTCAGCACAGGGGCATTTTAGGCTGATCCTTAAGGGCTTGAGGACTTTCTCAGAACCAACCAAACTACTCCTCCTTCTGAGAAGCTATTCCTTAACATTCCCTCTCCTTCTACCTCCTATAAAACTCATTCCCTTATAAATCTGCATTTGCAATAATTTTGACTTAATAACACTTTTTATTTGAATAGTTCTTTACTTTCAAATCACTGAAAGAATATGGGGATATGACAGAAATTGAGAGTAAATCAGTGAGTCCACAGATTCAATGAACCCACGCACTAGGTATTTACTGACTGTTGTTTTGGGGATAGTTATTTGCTTGGGATGGTTCTCCATTCCTCTTTTCTTTTTTGTCACTTTCTCCTTCCAACTTTTTCAGTTCTACAAGTGGTTGTTGGATTGCCCTTCCTTCTTATCCTTTTATGTCTCTATGTGGTGCCATTTGGGACTTATTCTCCCTGTGTTCAGGAAAAGGATAAATTAGCACCCAAGCCGACTTTCTTTGGTCATAGAGGTGCAGCCATGGTAGGTCCGAGCATAATGGATGTGGGTGAGTACAGATGTGCTTGGGTGTGGATGAGACAATGTCTCATCAGATCCAGGAGCCCCTGGAGAAGTAAAGAGTTTGGCTTGAGATGACAGGAATAAGGAGTTAAATGTAGAGGTTGGACTTGAACCCAGGTCACCTAATTCTCAGTCTTTTTTCTCTTTATTGTGCCCAGTGACATTGCCTCAGATGAGCCAAGTCCCCAAATGAGGTTCAGTAGAGTAGAATGTAGGCAGATTCTTTGAAGAAAGAGCCAAGGGAACCAAACTCTGCTTCCTGAAAGTCTTTTCATTACTGGGTCCCCTCCCTACCCTACAAGGGATGTTGGCAGAAAAGACTGTGAGATTAAAGGCCTGATGTCCTTTTCTTACACAGCTGGGACCTGAGAATACCATAATGTCCTTTGAGAAAGCTGTTGAACACGGGGCCGATGGACTGGAGAGTGATGTGCAAATAAGGTAGGAAAGAAGGGAGGGGCCAGGGTGGGAGGAGAAAAGACCAATGCCATGGACGACTCCAGCCTGGCCCAGGCTGTAGAACCCCGAGCCCCTGGGGGTTTCTCCCATGTTCACATGGGACATCTGCACATGACACGCATACATGAACCACTTCTCCTTTACACACCACATATCTGCAACCCCTGCATTCTCAACCACAGGCTCATAGATCACTCTTTATAGTCTCCACACATAGCTCAAGTTTGTACCCCCTACAAACATGCTTATAACTCATTCCCATGCCCTCCCTTAGCAATCTATTTAATTAACATTCCCTGGGTACCTACCACATTCCTATTATATCCTTCTTCTGAGTGCTGGGGAGAGGCAGATGAGTGAAATATAGTCCTGCCTAAGAGCTGTTCCCAACCAGTGAAGGAGATAGGGCATGTTTACAAATAAACACAGTACAGGACCGTGTGTGGTGAGGGCCTTCCAGAAAAGAGTAAGGCAAATGCAGTGGAACCTGAGTGGGGGAGGATGAGTCCCCCTCCTACTCTGTGAAAAATTAT
Source organism: Cervus canadensis (assembly GCF_019320065.1). Taxonomy (NCBI): domain Eukaryota; kingdom Metazoa; phylum Chordata; class Mammalia; order Artiodactyla; family Cervidae; genus Cervus; species Cervus canadensis. The sequence continues at coordinate 51,823,996 of NC_057396.1, read as the reverse complement.
CTTTGTGCTCAGAACTATGTTTGTGTTGAGCCTTGAAGGAAAAATAGTATTTTCCCAAGCAGAGATGGGGAATCTTGGCAGAGGCAATAGCTTAGCCAAAGGCATCCCAATGAGAAATAACAAATTTGTGGATCAGTGTGCTAGTCTATATGAATGCCAAGTGTAATTCACTTCGGGGACATGAGAGGGCTATGTGAGGGAGAGGTGTAGTTGCAAGACTTACTGAGACTGGATCACGGAGATCCCTAAATGTGTAATGAGCACCCATGCTAGGTTTTAAAGAAAGAACAGTTTATTGTTTTAGAAAGACTCATCTGATAATTGGTGAGAGAGAATTGTGAGGGAGATGGGCAGTAGGCTTTAGCGTTGTCCAAGGGAAAATGAAGACTTGTATCATAGGAAGACTTGGATCACAGCAGGGACGAGGAGAAAAAGACATGCTTTTTTGTAGAATGTATGTGCTTGGGCAGCCGGAAATACAGATGAACTGTTGGATGGCTGTATTAGTGAATATGGCGTTTTGGGCAGTAGGCTTTAGTGTTGTCCAAGGGAAAATGAAGACTTGTATCATAGGAAGACTTGGATCACAGCAGGGACGAGGAGAAAAAGACATGCTTTTTTGTAGAATGTATGTGCTTGGGCAGCCGGAAATACAGATGAACTGTTGGCTGGCTGTATTAGTGAATATGGCGTTTACTACTCCCTTCCTGCTTCCCTGGTGGCTCAGACAGTAAAAAAATCTGCCTGCAGTGTGGGAGACCCGGGTTTGATCCCTGGGTCAGCAATATCCCCTGGAGAAGGGAATGGCAAGCCTCTCAAGTATTCCTTCCTGGAGAATTTCATGGACAGAGGAGCCTGGTGGGCTACAGTCCATGGGGTCACAAAGAGTCAGACACAACTGAGCTACTAACACACACACACACACACACACACACACACCCTTCCTGGAGAATTTCACACACACACACACACACACACACACACACCCTTCCCAGCCTTCAGTGAGCCAAACAGGAAAGAAATGAACATCTTATTTCACAATGGAGAACTGTGGTTTGAACCTGAATTCAAAGAAAAGAAATGTATTGCTGAGGATATAAGGCTAGAATGTACATGATAAAGCCAGGATTAGAACTAGATTTCCTGATGCCAGACTAGGGTTCTTGACGTTACCTAACAGTGGTGTTACTCAGCTGTTTCTTGCAGGATATTTTAAGCAGAATTGAAACTGGATGTTCTTTCAGAGCTTCTGGGCTCGTTGTGCAAGTGCCTAGAGGTCATGGCCTAATGTGGTCATGATGCTGAGCCAATGAGCTCCTGGCACATTGTCTTTCTCTCTTATCTTACTTGTGACTTCAACTTGAGTGTAGATGACCCTTCCAGCCCTTCAGTTTCTCTGTGTCTCGATGTCTTCATTTCCCATTACCACCTCCTCCACATACCTCCACATTGGTGGCCATAATCTAGACTTCATCACTAATAAAAATTGCTTATCAGCCATAGTCTAGCCAGAACAGGAATACCACAGCCGTAACTAGAACAAGAAAATGTAATATCAAGAATTACTGAGTAGTAAAATGGGGAAACAGTGGAAATAGCAAGAGACTTTATTTTAGAAGTTAACAACTTCTAAAACTTTATTTTTAGAATAAACAACTTCTAAGAAGAACATAACAACTTCTAAGACTTTATTTTAGAAGTTAACAACTTCTAAAACTTCTGGGAAGGGGGGGCTCCAGAATCACTGCAGATGGTAATGCAGCCATGAAATTAAAAGATGCTTACTCCTTGGAAGGAAAGTTATGACCAACCTAGACAGCATATTAGAAAGCAGAGACATAACTTTGCCAACAAAGGTCCGTCTAGTCAAGGCCATAGTTTTTCCAGTTGTCATGTATGGATGTGAGAGTTGGACCATAAAGAAAGCTGAGCGCCAAAGAATTGATGCTTTTGAACTGTGGTGTTGGAGAAGACTCTTGAGAGTCCTTTGAACTGCAAGGAGATCCAACCAATTCATCCTAAAGGAGATCAGTCCTGGGTGTTCATTGGAAGGTCTGATGTTGAAGCTGGAACTCCAATACTTTGGCCACCTGATGCGAAGAGCTGACTCATTGGAAAAGACCCTGGTGCTGGGAAAGATTGAGGGCAGGAGGAGAAGGGGACAACAGAGGATGAGATGGTTGGATGGCATCACCGACTCAATGGACATGAGATTGGGTGGACTCCAGGAGTTGGTGTTGGACAGGGAGGCCTGGCGTGCTGCAGCTCATGGGGTCGCAAAGAGTTGGACATGACTGAGCAACTGAACTGAACTGAAAATGTTGTTAACTTCTAAAAGAGGAACACAGGACTGTGGAAATGCACAAACAGCAGCTACTAGAACTTCAGCACATTCCACCCTGTTCTTTCCAAGAATTAGAAATACATTAAAAAAAAAAGTTTAAAACTGGACAAAATTCACAAAGCATCTAACAGAAGACTCTGAAAGGTGGAGAATTGGAGGTGGACTGGCTGGGTTCATAATACTGAAGGAACTTCTTAGTAGGGAGCAAGTTTCCTGTTGGTTGTTTTGGTTTTTTCCTCATATACCCTGACATGAGCTCTGAAGAGACCTGCACAGAAACACCTACAGCTGCACAGGGGGGAAAAAATCTGCTTTTTCTAGCCAGAGAATTTGCAGTAGGATTGTCCAGAAGGCTCTAAATGTTTTGACCATACCAGTCCTACTCAGGGGAACACACACAAAAGCCACTCCCCTTCCTCTCACAGCTTGAGGCTGTGGCCCTGCAGGATATGAGCAAATCCCTGTAACGATTTCCGCCCTGGTATAAGAAGTAGTACCCCTCTCCTTTCTCTGCCTACTTAAGAGTGAAGTACTGAGAGAAGTTTTCTAGAGAAAGTGACTTTTTTGTGCTAAAATATATTTGACATAACACTTATCATTTTAACCATTTTTAAAGAAAATTTTGTTAGCGTATAGTTGATTTACAATATTGTGTTAATTTCAGGCATACAGAAAAGTGAATCTGTTATACATATATCTACTCTTTTTGTTATTGTTTAGTTACCATGTGGTGTCTGAATCTTTTGTGGCCCCATGGACTATAAGCCACCAGGTACCTCTGTCCATGGAATTTCCCAGGCAAGTACTGGAGTTGGTTGCCGTTTCCTTCTCTAGGGTATCTTCCTGACCCAGGGATCAAACCTGCATCTCTTTCATTGCAGGCAGCTTCTATACCACTGAGCCACTGGGGAAGCCCAGTCTACTTGTTTTACTACTATCACCACCATTCATGTCTAGAACTTCTTCATCTTCTCAAACTGAAGCTCTTTACCTATTAAATAATAACATAATCCGTATAGCATACAAAATCTGTTTTGATCAGCTGTTTGTGTTACTTGTAAGGCTTCCAGTCAATAGTAGACTATTAATAGTTAAGATTTTGGGAGTTAAAAGTTATGTATGAATTTTTGACTGTGCCCATAACACCCCATTGTTCAAGGGTCAACTGTAGTAAAAAAAAAAAAAAAAAAACACTATCTATGAAAAATGTTCAAATAACCGATAGAAAGCCAAAATGAGAAAACAGGGGAACAAAGTTGGAGCAACCAAACATCAAACTAGTATCAAAGTGGCAGACTTAAATCATAACATACCAACAAATATAATATAAATACTCTAAATATACAAATTAAAAGACATATACTGGTAGACTATATATATTAAAACATAATGCATTAAATACATATAATATGTAAACTATATGCTGTGTACAATAAATTCACCTCAAATATAATGATATAGACAGACTTTTCCCAAAAAACTGGCTTAAAACTCAACATCCAAAAACTAAGATCCTGGCATCTGGTCCCATTACTTCATGGCAAATAGATGGGGAAAAACTGGAAACAGTGACAGATTTTATTTTCTTGGGCTCCTAAATCACTGCAGATGGTTATTGCAGCCATGAAATTAAAATTACTTGCTCCTTTAAAGAAAACCTATCATAAAACAAGACAGCATCTTAAAAAGCGGAGACATCACTTTGCCAACAAAGGTCTGTATGGTCAAAGCTATGGTTTTTCCAGTAGTCATGTACGGATGTGAGAGTTGGACCATAAAGAAGGCTGAGTGCCAAAGAACTGATGCTTTTGAACTGTGGTGCTGGAGAAGACCCTTGAGAGTCCCTTGGATAGCAGGGAGATCAAACCAGTCAATCCTAAAGGAAGCCAGTCCTGAATGTTCATTGGAAGGACTGATGCTGAAGCTGAAGCCCCGATACCACCTGACCACCTGATGCAAAGAGCTGACTCGTTGGAAAAGACCTGATGCTGGGAAAGATTGAGGACATGAGGAGAAGGGGACAACAGAGGACAAGATGGCTGGATGACATCAACAACTCCATGGACTTGAGTTTAAGCAAACTCCAGGAGATAGTGAAGGACAGGGAAACCTGACATGCTGCAGCCCATGGGGTTGCAAAGAGTCAGACACAACTTAGCAACTGAACAACAACAAATAGGTTAAACTAAAAGGATGGAAGAATGTACAAATAAAGGATGGAGTAGTTATATTAATATTAGACAAAGTAAACTTCAGAGCAGAGAAAATCACAAGAAGCAAACAACATTACAGAATGATTAAAGTAAATTCATCAAGAAGACATAACAATTCTGACCCTGCGTGAACCCAAGAATAGAGCTACAATATACATGAAGCAAAAACTGACAAAACTAAAAGGAGAAATAGACAAACCTATAACTATAGTTGAGAATGATGAAACCCTTCTCTTAGTAATTGATGTAAGACTAAACAGAAAACTATTAAATATACAGAACAACAAGATGATGCTGGACTATGCCATCAGCCTGCAGGATCTAAGTAACACTGATAGAACACTCAACACAAGAACAGCAGAAGATATATTGTTTTCCAGTATCCACAAAACATAATATAGACCATATCCTGGGCCAAAAAAAAAAAACCTAAAAAAATTTAAAAGTACTGAAAACATACAGAATGAGTACTCTGACCACAAAAGAATCACACTAGAAATGAATCACAAAGTTAACAAGAAAATCTCCAAACACTTGGAAACTAAATGAATCTACTTCTAGATAATTCATGATTTAAAGAGAACATCTCTTGTATTTCACATGTGATTTGCAAAAATTTCCTTCCCTTGTACGTTCCCTCATTTTCTTGATGCCATCTGATTTTAACAAAAATGCAAGGCAATTCACTGATCACTGCCTCACACCAAATATATAAAAATTAACTCAAAATGGATCAGTGACATAAATATGAGAGGTAAAAGCTTAGAATTCCCCCATTATACAGAGTGAAGTAAGCCAGAAAGATAAAGACCAAGACAGCATACTAACGCATATATATGGAATTTAGAAAGATGGTAACGATAACCCTATGTGCAAAACAGAAAAAGAGACACAGATGTACAGAACAGAATTTTGGACTCTGTGGGAGAAGGCAAGGGTGGGATGTTTCGAGAGAACAGCATTGAAACATGTAAGAGACAAGTGCTCTGGCCTGGTGCACTGGGAAGACCCAGAGGAATCGGGTGGAGAGGGAGGTGGGTGGGGGGATCGGGATGGGGAATACATGTAAATCCATGGCTGATTCATGTCAATGTATGACAAAAACCACTACAATATTGTAAAGTAATTAGCCTCCAACTAATAAAAATAAATGAAGAAAAAAAAAAAGCTTAGAATTCTTAGAAGGAAACACAAGGGTAAATCATGACTCTGGATTTGGCGGTGAGTCTTTCTGTATGACACTAAAAGCATGAGCAACAAAAGGAAAACATAGGTGAACTGGACTTCCTCCAAATTAAAACCTTTTGCTCATCAAAAGGCATTACCAATAAAAACAAAAGACAGATTACACAATTAGAGAAAATATTTGCAAATCGTGCATCTGATAAGAATTTGTATTTTTTTTTAAAATTTTAAATGTTTTGGATGGTAATATTCTATTTTATCCTATGACACTGTTGCCACAAAATTGGCTTTACCATCTTGGCTTCAGCAGGTGTAGAAGAAAATGGATTACCATCTTCATTGCTGTAATGTGTTAAGCATTAAGAGCAATGCCAAAGAATGTTCAAACTACTACCCAGTTGCACTCATTTCACATGCTAGCAAGGTTTCAGCAGTCCATGAATCGGGAACTTCCAGATGTACAAGCTGGGTTTCAGAGAGGCAGAGGAACCAGAGATCAAATTGTCAACATCGGGGCCCCTGAGAACAGTATCTAGTTTAATTGTTTCAAGTGGAAAGTATTCTTTTGAGTTTCCATTTTGAAAGCATTTGGATTAAACAAAGAATAAAATACTGATGCCTACAGCAAAAAAGTAAAAAATTTGGGCAAAGGACTTGAATGTATTTCTCTAGAAAAGTTATGCAGGTGACCAAAAGGCACATGGAAAGGTACTCAACGAGAGTAGCACTAGAAAAGTACAAACCAAAGCCATTATGAGAAATCACTTCACACTAGTATGACTGTAATTAAAAACATAGAAAATAACAAATGTTAGTATGGAAGTGGAGAAGTTGTAAACCATGTACATTACTGGTGGAAGTGCAAAGTGACATAGTCACTATGGAAAACAACTTCAAATTCCTTAAAAATCTTAATGTGGAATTACTATATGACCTAGCAGTTATACTCCTAGATGTGAGTGTATATTTTAATATACAATGAAAAAGTAGAAACAGATACTCAGATAGATACTTAGATGCCAATGCTTATGGCAGCATTATTCATAATAGCAAAAAGTTGGAAACAACCCAAGGTTCCATCAGCAAATGAATGAATAAATAAAACGTGTGTGTGTGTGTGTGTGTGTGTAATGGAATATTATTCAGCCATAAAAATTAATAAGGTCTGCAACAACAGGGATGTTATAATACAGATGAACCTTGAAAACAACATGCTAAGGTGAAAGTAGCTAGAAATAAAAAGATAAAGTATAATTCTGTGTGTATGAAATATCCAGAATAGGCAAATTCCTAGAGACAGAAAGTAAATTAAAACTACCAGTACTAGAGAAAGGGAGGAATGGTGAGTTACTTCATGGTTACAGAGTTTCTGTTTGTGCTAATAGAAAGTTTTGGAAACAGATAGTGGTGACTTTCCTATAACATTGTGCATGCATGTAGTACCACTGAATTGAACATGAAAAATGGTTTTAATATGGCAACTTTTATGTTTTATATATTTTACCATAATGAGTATAAGTGAAAAAAAAACTAAACAATGGAAGAAAAATAAATAGTACTAGAGAAATTGGACATCAGATACAATAAAAGTGACCCTCAACATAAACCTCATGGTTTAGGGGAGAAAAAAGCACAAAAACTCAAAATTGATTAGGATTTAAATGCAAAATGTAGAATTATAAAATATTTAGAAAACCAAAGAGGGGAAGATCTTTGGGATTTAGGACTGGGCAGAGTATTCTTAGACTTTATACCAAAAGCACTGTCCATGAAATGAAAAACTCATAAATGGGATCCCAAAGTAAAACACGTCTATTCTGTGAAAGAGCTTGTGAGGCGAATAAAAAGAAAAGTATCAGATGAGAAGGCAGTGTTTGTAAAGTGCGCATCTCACAGAAGATGTACGTCTAGGATATATGGGGAACTGTCCAGCTCAACAGCACAAAAAGTATTCTGAACAATCCAGTTAGAAAATAGACAAAATTAATGGTCAGTCACTTTTCCTAAGAGGATACCTAGATAGCTAACAGGCACATGAAAAGATATTCAACTTTAGTAGATATTAAGAAGATGAAAACTAAAACTAAAATCACTACTTACTGATCAGAATGGCTAAGTTTAACAAATAGTGATATCTTCTAATGATGGTAGATAAACTGGATTACTCACACATTACTGGAAGAAATGTAGAATGGTATAGCTGCTCTGATAAGTTTAGCACTTTTTTAAAATACCTAATACGTACTTACCATACAACCCAGAAATTACGCTACTACTAATTTATTCCAGAGGGAGGAAAAATTTGATGTTAATACAAAGACCTTTACATTAATGTTCATAGAAGTTTTATTTATAGTGGGCAACATCTGTACAACCCCATTTTCCTTCAAGAAGTTCAAGAGGTAAATGGTCAAATGTAGTGTGTCCATACCATGGAATAGTATGCAGTCCCTGGGATTCTCCAGGCCAGAATATTGAAGTGGGTAGCCATTCCCTTCTCCTAGGGATCTTCCCAACTCAGGGATCAAACCCAGGTCTCCCACATTGCAGGTGGATTCTTTACCAACCGAGCCACCAAGGAAGCCCAAGAATACTGGAGTGGGATCTTCCTGACCCAGGAATTGAAGCGGGGTGTCCAGTCTTGTAGGCAGATTCTTTACCAGCTGAGCTACCAGGGAAGCCCCCGTGGAATACTGCTCAATAATAAAAAAGAATGACCTATTGATACATGCAGCAATTTGGATGAGTCTCATGGGGATTGTGCTGCATGAAAAAAGCCAGTCTCTAAAGGTCGCATACTGTATGCTTGCTTTTTTATATAACTTTCAAAATCATAAAATTAAATGATTGAAAATACATCAGTGGTTGCCTGGGATGAACAAGGGGAAAGAACATGGTGTCTGTGGCTATAAATAATAAAAGATTGCTCTCATATCTTTAGGGCTTTTTATATTGACTCTGGTGGTTGTCACTTGAATCTATGTGGTAAAATGAGCACATACACATATAAGTACATGTAAAACTAATGAAACCTGAATAAGGTCAGTGATTTTATCAATGTCAGTTTCCTTGTGATATTGTACTATATACAAGATGTTACTGTTGGGGAAATCTCACAGTATTATTTCTTACAAACCCAAGTAAATCTACATATATCTCAAAATAGAAACTTTTAAACAGAAAAGAATGCCATCAGTTTAAAAAAAACAACAGACAATCCAATTCTAAAATTTATATGGAAAGACAGAAGAACTAGGATACCTACCCCAATACTGTCAAAGAATAAAGTTAGAGGAATCACACTATGTGATTTCAAGACATACTGTCTAGCTACATTAATCTGAATGGTGTAGTAATGGAGGAGAATCAGACATGCAAATTAATTGAGCAGGATAGGGAATCCAGAAATAGATTCCAGTACATAAACCCATATGTTTATTTTTTACAAAGGTTAAAGATATATGAAGTAAAGACAGTCTTTCTAATAAATGGAATTGGAACACATGAACTTCCATTATGGGGAGGGAGAGTAGTAGAGAACCTCCTCCTTTAACTCATATCTTACACAGAAATTAGCTCAAAATGAATAATAGATCTAAATGTAAAACTCCAAAACTTTGAGAAGAAACCATAGGGTGAGAAAAAATAAAACCTTGTGAACTTAGGTTAGGTGAAGATATGACACTGGAAGCATGAACCATAAAGAAAAACTGTAAAGTTAAGCTTTATAAAAATAAACGTGTCCTTTAAAAAAACCCTGAGAAGAGGATGAAGAAACAAAATACAGACTGGGAGAAAATATTTGCTGACACATATACAACAAAGGACTTATATCCAGAATACAAGAACTCTTTCAACTGAACAGTAAAGAAACAATCCCATTAGAAAGTGGGCAAAACAGAAAGATAAAGAACATTACAGCATACTAACACCTATATATGGAATTTAGAAAGATGGTAACGATAACCCTATATGCAAAACAGAAAAAGAGACACAGAAATACAGAACAGACTTTTGAACTCTGTGGGAGAATGTGAGGGTGGGATATTTCAAAAGAACAGCGTGTATACTATCTATGGTGAAACAGATCACCAGCCCAGGTGGGATGCATGAGACAAGTGCTCGGGCCTGGTGCACTGGGAAGACCCAGAGGAATCGGGTGGAGAGGGAGGTGGGAGGGGGGATCGGGATGGGGAATATGTGTAAATCTATGGCTGATTCATATCAATGTATGACAAAACCCACTGAAATGTTGTGAAGTAATTAGCCTCCAACTAATTAAAAAAAAAAAAAAGATAAAAAAGAAAAAAAAAAGAATACTAAAAAAAAAGAAAAAAAGAAAGTGGGCAAAAGACATAAACAGATGCTTCACCCAAGAAAATATACAGATGGCAGTCAAGCACGTGAAAATATGGTTAACATTATTAGCTACTCAGTTCAGTCGCTAAGTCATGTCTGAATCTTTGTGACCCCATGGACTGCAGCATTCCAGGCTTCCCTGTCCATCACCAACTCCCAGAGCTTGTTCAAATTCATGTCCAAGTTGGTGAGGCCATCCAACCATCTCGTCCTCTGCTATCCCTTTCTCCTCTCACCTTCAATATTTCCCAGCATCAGGGTCTTTTCCAGTGAGTCTCTCCTTCATATCAGGTGGCCAAATATTGGAGTTTCAGCTTCAGCATCAGTCCTTCCAATGAATATTCAGGACTGATATCCTTTAGGATTAACTGGTTGGATCTCCTTGTAGTCCAACGGACTCTCAAGAGTCTTCTCCAACACCCAAAAAAATAGTCTCTCACTGTTTCCATTGTTTCCCCATCTAGTTGCCATGAAGTGATGGGACCGGATGCCTTGATCTTAGTTTTTTGAATGTTGAGTTTTAAGCCAGCTTTCAGTCTCCTCTTTCAGTTTCATCAAGAGGCTCTTTAGTTCCTCTTCACTTTCTGCCATAAGGGTGGTGTCATCTGCATATCTGTTATGGATATTTCTCCTGGCAATCTTGATTCCAGCTTGAGCTTCATCCAACCCAGCATTTCGCACATGTACTCTGCATATAAGTTAAATAAACAGGGTGACAATATACAGCCTTGGCATACTCCTTTCCCAATTTGTAACTAGTCTGTTGCCATGTCCAGTTTTAACTGTTGCTTCTTGACCTGCATACAGGTGGTCTGGTTTTCTCATCTCTTCAAGAATTTTCCCATTTTGTTGTGATCCACACAGTCAAAGGCTTTGGCATAGTCAATGAATCAGATGCTTTTCTGGAACTCTCTTGCTTTTTTGATGATCCAACGGTTGTTGGCAATTTGATCTCCGGTTCCTCTGCCTTTTCTAAATTCAGCATGAACATCTGGAAGTTCGCAGTTTACATACACATTCTCCAAGCCTTGCTTGGAGAATTTTGAGCATTACTTCGCTAGTGTGTGAGATGAATGCAGTTGTGCAATAGTTTGAAAATTCTTTGGCATTGCCTTTCTTTGGGATTGGAATGAAAACTGATCTTTTCCCGTCCTGTGGCCACTGCTGCATCTTCCAAATTTGCTGGCATATTGAGTGCAGCACTTTCACAGCATCATCTTTTAGGATTTGAAATAGCTTAACTGGAATTCCATCACCTCCACTAGCTTTGTTCATTGTGATGCTTCCTAAGGCCCCTTTGACTTTGCATTCCAGGATGTCTGGCTCCAGGTGAGTGATCACAGGATCATGGTTATCTGGGTCATGAAGATCTTTTTTGTGTAGTTCTTCTGTGTATTCTTGCCACCTCTTCTTAGGATCTTCTGCTTCTGTTAGGTCCATAAAGAAAGAAAGTGAAGTTGCTCAGTCGTGTCCAACTCTTTGCAACCCAGTGGATTGTAGCCTACCAGGCTCCTCCATCCATGGAATTTTCCAGGCAAGATTACTGGATTGGTTTGCCATTTCCTTCTCCAGGGGATCTTCCTGACCCAGGGGTGGAACCCAGGTCTCCCGCATTGCAGGCAGACACTTTACCTTCTGAGCCATCTGGGAAGCCACTTGATAGGTCCACATCATTAGAGAAAAGCAAATTAAAGCCATCATAATTATAATGGTTGGAAAAAATATTGGCCAGAAAATACTGGCAAGGATGCAGACAGCCGAATGAATTTCATATATATTGTGGAGGAATTTAAAATATTGTAGCCACTCTGAAATATAATTTGGCAATTTCTTATAAAGTTAAACATTTACTTGCCTTACTTTTTTTTACTTTTTTATTTTTACTTTCTTTACTTTATTTTTAATTGTAAGATAATTTCTTTACAGTGTTGTGTTGGTTCCTGCCGTACGTCAACATGAATCAGCCATAGGTATATATATGTCCCCTCCCTCTTGAACCACCCTCCCCTCTCCCACCCCATCCCACCTCTCTAGGTTGTCACAGAGCACTGGATTTGAGCTCCCTGCATCATATAGCAGATTCCCACTGGCTATCTATTTTATATATTGTAATGTATATTTTTCAGTGCTACTCTCTTAATTTGCCCTACCTTCTCATTCCCTCACTGTGTCCACAAGTCTGTTCTCTAGGTCGGCATCTCTATTGCCTGCAAATAGATTCATCAGTACCATTTTTCTAGATTCCATATATATGCATTAATATATGTTATTTGTTTTTCTGACTTACTTCACTCTGTATAACAGGTTCTAGATTCACCCACCTCATTAGAACAGACTCAAATGCATTCTTTTTTATGGTAGAGTAATATTGCATTGTGGATATATACCACAACTTCTTTATCCATTCATCTGTCAATTTATCTAGGTTGCTTCCTTGTCCTAGCTATTGAGTGTTTGTATATGTGTGTATGTGTACATGGCCAGTGAATTTTAGGAAATGCTTCTAGGGGCAAAAACTTAAAAGGGACAATAATTGAACTCTTTTGTTTTTCATTTCCTATATTTTAGCTAGAATGAGAAGATAACAGATTATAAGTAGTGAAAGAAAAAGAAACAAGAGGTGTAATATGCTCACAAAGTTGAGAGGTTAGAACTGACAGATCTAGATTTGAAAGTGACATGGGTGGTAATTTTAAAATGTACAAACGAAAAAAATCCTCAGAGGTCTAAAACAGTAAGTGTTGGGGAATGGCCAGTGATAACAGCTATTATGGTGTGTGTGTTTAAGAGATAGGTGGGAAGAGAGAGAGAAGTATCTACTATTTAATGAGGACTGTGATGAGTCAACACTGTCCTATCAATTACATGGAATATGTGTGGGTTTTTTTCAGTTATGGTTTTCTCAGGGTAAATGTCCAGTAGTGGGATTGCTGGCTCTTATAGTTTTATTCCTAGTTTTTTAAGGAATCTCCATACTGTTCTCCATAGTGCCTGTATCAGTTTACATTCCCACCAACAGTGCAAGAGGGTTCGCTTTTCTCCACATCCTCTCCAGCATTTATTGTTTGTAGATTTTTTGATGATGGCCATTCTGACCAGTGTGAGGTGAACCTCATTGTAGTTTTGTTTTGCATTTCTCTAATAATGAATGAAATTGAATATCTTTTCATGCGTTTATTAGCCATCTGTATGTCTTCTTTGGAGAAATGTCTTCTGCCCACTTTTTGATTGGGTGGTTTGTTTTTCTGGTATGGAGCTGCATGAGCTGCTTGTATATTTTGGAGATTAATCCTTTGTCAGTTTCACTTGCTATTTTTTTCCCCCATTCTGAGGGTTGTCTTTTCACCTTGTTTATGGTTTCTTTTACTGAACAAGAGCTTTTAAGTTTAATTAGGTCCCACTTGTTTATTTTTCTTTCCATTACTCTAGGAGGTGGGTCATAGAGGATTTTGCTGTGATTTATGTGAAAAAGTGTTCTGCTCATGTTTTCTCTATAAGTCTAACATTTTAAATATCATTTTTTAGAGCTTTTGAAAAATAGTTAATGCTCTTTTTAGTTAATTAAACACTTTAGATGTTTTAAACTGCGGTTTAGAATTTTAAATATTTTCTTTTTTAGGTATTCCAGTAGTCTGATTTCAGTCTTTTCAAAATACTTAAGTAATTCATATAAGTCTAACAATTTAAATGAATTACTATATAGTCTTAAATGTTTTTATATCCTTCAAATCATTTTATAAATATAGTGAGATTTTAATTTATAATCATATTCTGGGTCAGTTTATCTATTTCACATTTTAAATTGGAGTTACAAAGATATCTAGGCCAAGATATAAATTTACCTGAAATACTAAGTGCCCAATGATTTCTTAAGCATAGTACTAATAACAGATATGAAGTTTTAAATTATGTACTTTAAATCTTCATCTTTCCACTTTGAGACATATTTATTCACCTAGAAAACAAACGTCATCTGTGTTGGTTACCCAAGTGAATATATTGTGGTGGCATTTTTTATTTCAATTTTAAATTGTGGCAAAAATAAAAAACTTAAAATATACCATCTTAACCATTTTTAAATGTATGGTTTAGTTGTAACATATATTATTTATCTGGAATTGAGCTGCAGAAGCTGCTTGTATATTTTTGAGATTAATTCTTTGTCAGTTGCTTCGTTTGGAATTTAGAAAGTTGGTAACGATGACCCTATATGCGAGACAATAAAAGAGACACAGATGTAAAGAACAGTCTTTTGGACTCTGTGGGAGAAGGTGAGGGTGGGATGATTTGAGAGAGTAACATTGAAACATGTATGTTATCATATGTGAAATAGATCGCCAGTCCAGGTTCTATGCCATGGGACAGGGTGCTCAGGGCTGGTGCACTGGGATGACCCTGAGGGTTGGGATGGAGAGGGAGGTGGGAGGGGGGTTCAGGATAGGGAACACATGTACACCTATGGCTGATTTATGTCAATGTATGGCAAAAACCACTACAATATTGTAAAGTAATTAGCCTCCAATTAAAATTAATTAATTAATTTTAATTTTTTTTAAATTTAAATAAAAATAAATAAATAAATAAAACATGTATCATTTATAATGTTGCCTAAACTTCAACTGTTCATTTCAAAAACTCTTTTTATCTTGTAAAACTGAAAGTCTGTACCCATTAAATGATACTGCCAATGCCTCCTCCTCCTCAGCCCCAGACCCTGGCAATCCCATTCTGCTTTCTTCCTTTATGATTTTGACTACTTCATGTAAGTGGAATCATACAGTACTTTTTGTATGTTACTGGCTTATTATCACTTAGCTTAAAGTCTTAAAAGTTCATTCATGTTGTAGCATATTGCAGGATTTCCATCCTAAAAAGGATGAATGATATTCCACTGTATGTATATACTACATTTGGATTCTCCATTCATCAGTTGATGGACACTTGTTGCTTCCAATTTTAGCTATAGTGAATAATGTAGTCGTGAACATGGGTACATACATACCTCGTTGAGATACTGCTTTCAGTCTTTTGAGTGTATACCTAGAAGTGAGATGGCTGGGTCATATGGTGATTCTATTTTTAACTTTTTGAGGAATTGCCACTACTCTTTTCCAAAGTGGTTGTACCACCTTGAGTTCCCACCAACAGTGTACAAGGGTTCCAGTTTCTCCACATTCTCACCAATAACAAACAAACCTTGTTGGTTTCTGCTTTTTTGACAGGAGCCATCTTAATTTTTGTGAGGTGGCATCTCATTATAATTTTGATTTGCATTTCCCCAGTGATTGGTAATGTTGAGCTTCTTTTCATATAATTATTAGCCAGTCAAGTCTTCTTTAGACAGATTTGTAGTTAAGTCCTCTTCCCATTTTTTTTTCTTTTTTTTCCCCAATTATTTTTATTAGTTGGAGGCTAATTACTTTACAATATTGTAGTGGTTTTTGCCATACATTGACATGAATCAGCCATGGATTTACATGTGTTCCCCATCCTGAACCCCCCTCCCACCTCCCTCCCCATCCCATCCCTCTGGGTCATCCCAGTGCACCAGCCCCCGAGCACTTGTCTCATGCATCCAACCTGGACTGGCGATCTGTTTCACACTTGATAATATACATGTTTCCATGCTATTCACTCAGATCATCCCACCCTCGCCTTCTCCCATAGTGTCGAAAAGTCTGTTCTATACATCTGTGTCTCTTTTTCTGTCTTACATATAGGGTTATCATTGCCATCTTTCTAAATTCCATATATATGCATTAGTATACTGTATTGGTGTTTTTCTTTCTGGCTTACTTCACTCTGTATAATGGGCTCCAGTTTCATCCACCTCATTAGAACTGATTCAAATGAATTCTTTTTAATGGCTGAGTAATATTTCATTGTGTATATGTACCACAGCTTCCTTATCCATTCGTCTGCTGATGGGCATCTAGGTTGCTTCCATGTCCTGGCAATTATATACAGTGCTGTGATGAACATTGGGGTGCACGTGTCTCTTTCAGATCTGGTTTCCTCGGTGTGTATGCCCAGGAGTGGGATTGCTGGGTCATATGGCAGTTCTATTTCCAGTTTTTTAAGGAATCTCCACACTGTTCTCCATAGTGGCTGCACTAATTTGCATTCCCACCAACAGTATAAGAGGGTTCCCTTTTCTCCACACCCTCTCCAGCATTTATTGCTTGTAGACTTTTGGATAGCAGCCATTCTGACTGGTGTGTAATGGTACCACATTGAGGTTTTGATTTGCATTTCTCTGATAATGAGTGATGTTGAGCATCTTTTCATGTGTTTGTTAGCCATCTGTATGTCTTCTTTGGAGAAATGTCTGTTTAGATCTTTGTTCTTCACAGAACTAGAACAAATAATTTCACAATTTGTATGGAAATACAAAAAAACTCGAATAGCCAAAGCAATCTTGAGAAAGAAGAATGGAACTGGAGGAATCAACTTGCCTGACTTCAGGCTCTGCTACAAAGCCACAGTCATCAAGACAGTATGGTACTGGCACAAAGACAGAAATGTAGATCAATGGAACAAAATAGAAAGCCCAGAGATAAATCCACGTACCTATGGACACCATATCTTCAACAAAGGAGGCAAGACTATACAATGGAAAAAAGACAACCTCTTTAACAAGTGGTTCTGGGAAAAGTGGTCAACCACTTGTAAAAGAATGAAACTATAACACTTTCTTACACCATACACAAAAATAAACTCAAAATGGATTAAAGATCTAAATGTAAGACCAGAAACTATAAAACTCCTAAAGGAGAACATAGGCAAAACACTCTCTGACATAAATCACAGCAAGATCCTCTATGGCCCACCTCCCAGAATATTGGAAATAAAAGCAAAAATAAACAAATGGGACCTAATGAAACTTAAAAGCTTTTGCACAACAAAGGAAACTATAAGCAAGGTGAAAAGACAGCCTTCAAAATGGGAGAAAATAATAGCAAATGAAGAAACAGACGAAGGATTAATCTCAAAAATATACAAGCAACTCCTGCAACTCAATTCCAGAAAAATAAATGACCCAATCAAAAAATGGGCCAAAGATCTCTGCCCATTTTTGAATCAGGTTGTTTGTGTTTTTGTTGCTGAGATTTAGGAGTTCTCTTTATATTCTGGACACTAATCCCTTATCACAAATATGATTTGCAAATATTTTCTCATAGTTTATGGGTTGTCTTTTTAGGTTGTCAGTAGTATATTTTGATGTATAAATTTTTTTATTGAAGCCAATTTATCTGATTTTTTGTTTGTTTTTGCCTCTACCTTTGTCGTCATAGAAAAAAAAATCATTGCCAAATCCAATGTCATGATTTTCCCCTATATTTTCATCTAAGTTTTTGTGTATGGTATTAAGTAAAGGCCCAGTTTCATTCTTTTCATGTGAATGTCCAGTTTTCCCAGAACAATTTGTGAAAAAGATGTCTTTTTCCTGTTGAATGGCCTTAGCACTCTGGTCAAAAATCATTTGACCAGGTATGTGAGGCTTTGTTTCCGGCTTCTTTATTAGTTTGTCTGTCTTTATGCCAGTACCATACTATTTTGATTACTGTTGCTTCATAGTAAGTTTTAAAATCAGGAAGTGGGAGTCCCCTACTTTTGTTCTTTTTTTTAAGTTTCTTCTGGCTGTTTGGGATTCCTTGTGATTCCTTATGAATTTTAGGTTGAATTTTTCTATTTATTAAAAGAGGTATTATTGAGATTTTGCCAATAGATTGCACTGAATCTGTAAGATTGTTTTGGATAGTATTGACATCATAACAATGTGAAGTCTTCCAGTCTATAAACATGGGATTATCTCCATTTATACGTGTCTTCTAACCTTCATTTCAGTAATGTTTTCTAGACTTCACTATATATATCTTTCACCTCCTTGTTTAATTCTTATGTACTTTATTCTTTTGCTAAATGGATAATAATGCAGTTGCTTTTCTAGTTTCCTTTTCTGATTGTTCAAACCTTAGCATGTAGAAATGCAACTGACATTTATGTGTGGACTTTGTATCCTGCTGCTTCACTAAATTCATTCATTGGTTTTCTTTTATGTATGTGTAATCTTAGAATTTTCTGTACATAAGATCATATCATCTAAAAACAGAAGTAATTTTATTTATTCCTTTTCAGTCTGTATGATTTTAATTGCCTGTGTTGCCTAATTGCTATGGCTAGAATTTCCAGGACTACTATGAACAGGGGTCCTCAAAGCAGACATCCTTGCCCATTCCTAATCTTAGAGGAAAAGTTTTCAGTCTTTTACCACTGAATACAGTGTTCACTCTGGATTTTTCATATATGTCTTTATATTGGGGTAGTTTCTTTCTATTTTTTTTTCTTTTTAAAAATATTTATTTACTTGACTATATCGGAAAAGGATGAGAATACCACATCACCTGACCTGCCTCTTGAGAAACCTGTGTCCAGGTCAGGAAGCAACAGTTAGAACTGGACATGGAACAACAGACTGGTTCAAAATAGGGAAAGGAGTATGTCAAGGCTGTATATTGTCACCCTGCTTATTTAGCTTATATGCAGAGTACATCATGAGAAACGCTAGGCTGGAGGAAGCACAAGCTGGAATCAAGATTGCAGGGAGAAATATCAATAACCTCAGATATGCAAATGACACCACCCTTATGGCAGACAGTGAAGAAGAACTAGAGAGCCTCTTAATGAAAGTGAAAGAGGAGAGTGAAAAGTTGGCTTAAAGCTCAACATTCAGAAAACTAAGATCATGGCATCTGGTCCCATCACTTCATGGCAGATAGATGGGGAAACACTGGAAACTGTGACTGACTTTATTTTTTGGGGCTCCAAAATCACTGCGAATGGTGACTGCAGCCATGAAATTAAAAGACGCTTACTCCTTGGAAGGAAAGTTATGACCAACCTAGACAGCATGTTAAAAAGTAGAGGCATTACTTTGCCAACAAAGGTCTGTCTAGTCAAGGCTATGCTTTTTCCAGTAGTCATGTGTGGATGTGAGAGTTGGACTATAAAGAAAGCTGAGCACAGAAGAATTGATGCTTTTGAACTGTGGTGTTGGAGAAGACTCTTGAGAGTCTCTTGGACTGCAAGAAGATCCAACCGGTCCATCCTAAAGGAGATCAGTTCTGTGTGTTATTGGAGGGAGTGATGTGAAGCTGACACTCCAATACTTTGGCCACCTGATGCAGAGAGCTGACTCATTTGAAAAGACCCTGATGCTGGGAAAGATTGAGGGCAGGAGGAGAAGGGGACGACAGAGGATGAGATAGTTGGATGGCATCACCGACACAATGGACATGGGTTTGGGTGGACTCTGGGAGTTGGTGATGGACAGGGAGGCCTGGCGTGCTGCGGTTCATGGGGTCGCAAAGAGTCAGACACGACTGAGCGACTGAACTGAACTGAATCGAACCAGGTCTTAGTTGTGGCATGCAGTATCTTTGATCTTCATTGCAGCCTGCAGGATCCCCAGTTACCACATCCCAGATACTTTGTTGCAGCATGTGAACTCCCAATCACAGCATGCAGGCTCTAGCTCCTGAACCCGGGATCAAAATCCAGCCCCCTGCATTGGGAACACAGAGTCCCAGCCACTGGACCACCAGCAAAGTCCCAGGAGTGGTTTCCTTCTATTTCTAGTCTGTTTAGTGTTTTTATCATGAAAGGTTGTAGAATTTTGTGATATGCTTTTTCTGCATCAGTTGGGATGGTCATTTTTTCCCGTTTATTCTATCAATGTGGTATATGATGTTGATGGATTTTGATATGTTGAACTATTCTTGCATGTCAGAATAAATTCCACTTGGTCATGGTTTATATTCCTATTATTATACTGCTAAATTCTATTTGCTTGTATTTTGTTGAGGAGTTTTGCATCACTGTTCCTAAGGGATATTGATCTGTAATTTCCTTTTTTGTAGTGCTTGTCTAGCTTTGATGTCTGGGTTACCTTATTAGACTCTTCACTTTTCTGCAATCTTATTTTGTTCTCTTCCTCAGACTCAATAACCTGTATTGTCCTATTTTCAAGGTCACTGATTCTTTCTTCTGCCTGGTTTAATTTGCCTTTGAATCCCTCTAGTCAATTTTTTTATTCACTTCTTCATTTTAGCTCCAAAATTTCTTTCTGGTTTCTTTTTAGGTTTTTTTAATCTCTTTATTAATATGTCCATTTTATTCATATATAGCTGTTTTTTAACTTCATCTACAACTTCCTTTAGTTCTTTGAGTATCTTTAATATTTAATGTATTTAGTGTATCTTATATCAGCTCTTTTTCAGGAACAGTTTCTGTTGATTTATTTTTTGCTTTGAATGGGCTGTACTTTCCTATTTTTTGTGTCTTGTGATTTTGGAAGAATTGAAAACCTGACAGATTGTATTATAATAATTCTTAATGTGGGTATGTGTATGTGTACTCTTATATTTATCCTTCTTTGTATGCATTAATATTCTTGGATATATTGGTGCATAATTTTTATAAAGTTTTGGAGATTTTTTAAAAACTTTTATTTCCTCAGACCTTTTTTTTTCTGCTCTTCCTCTCCTCTTAGGATTTCAATCACACATATATAATTTGGATAAATTCTATTCCTACATCTGTAAATTCAGTGATCTTTACATCATCTATAATACCTAATCTGACAATAATTTCATCCAATGAAATTTTCATTTCAGTTATTATTCAATAGCAAAATTCAGTTATTGAACTTTCATTTCCATGAAACTTTTTCATTTCAACTCTGGAATTTCCCTTTATTTTTTATTTCCTACAATTATGTCTTCATTATGTTCATATTTTACTTTACATCTGTTTTATACATCACTTATGTTTATGTTTTGTATCATTTAACATCCTTATTTATTAATTTTACCATCTCTTTCCTTTCCAAGTTTGCCGTTATTGGGTAATTTCTCTTGGTTATAGGTACATTTTTCTCCTTCTTTACCTGTCATATAAATTTTGTTTACATGCTGGACTTTGTGATTTTACCATGCTGGGTAGTAAATTTTCTTCTTCTCCTTGAAAGAATTTTAGACTTTTTGTAGCATGCAGTTAAGTTGATTGAAGATTCTTTGGACACTTGCTTTTTTTTTAATATAAATTTACTTATTTTAATGGGAGGCTAATTGCTTTACAATATTGTAGTGGTTTTGCCATATATTGACATGCTTTTAAGTACTTTAGTGAAAGTTCTAAAGTCATTCTAGTTTTAAATTATCCCGCTTCAGAAGAATAGCCCTCTGTAGTCTCTAGAGAATGCCTGAGTTATTACTGAGATCTGTGCACTCTCACTGGATGAAACTTGAATCATTCACACACCCAGTAGAAGCTGTCCAAACTGTCTTAGAATTTTCTGGTAATTTTTCTCAAAGTTGATCTTAGCATGCTTCAAAGAATTTTACTCCACAAGGGTATCCTTTTATATTTATTTATATATTGAAGGAAAATCTTTACATATTTCCATAACAGTCTTCTTTTTAGCATAGCTCAATCTCCTGTGGAACTCTAGTCTGCAAAGTCTAGCTGTCTTGACCTCTCCTTCATCTAGTTTTTTTCTCATTTCAGCACAATTTCTGGGTCCCTTTTAGGTTTTTCTTAGTACCACAGTCCAATATTCACCTGCAAGAAGAAGGCCTGTAGAATGAGAGAGGCTGTTTGTTTGTTTACCTTTTCTCCAAGGCCATCATGCTGTGCTCACTGTTGTCCATTGACTGAAAAAGTTATTTTCTTATTTCATCCAGTTTTCTAATTGTTTATGGGAAGGATGCTAAGTTTCAACCCTGTTACTCTCTCATAGCCATTACAAAGTCCTTTTCTTAGGTATTTTAATGGGAAAAGAAGACAGAGTCTCATAAAAGCAGAGATTCTTCAAGGAAAACTTCAGAAAACAAAATTAGGATTTTTTCTAATGATACGAACTGATGTGAAGTGTCTAGGACAAGAAGTACTCATGGCAGGTGCCTAGCTGGAAAATGGGTCAGAGAAACAGGGAGATTGTCTGGGTGCCTACTTTCTATGACGCTGAAGACCACAGAGCATTGCCCCATCCTCACCTCATTCACTTTACTCTCAAGTCACTACTCTACCTATCTTTCTCTCCATTCTAAAAAGTTCATGGATAGAGAAGTTATTCTTTCATCATAAACATTATACACCAGAAAAGGTTGATCCCTAGGGCATTAAAATATTGACATCAACTATGAATTACTGGTACCTTTGCTGAGATTGGGTAGGAGTAAGACTTGTGACCTTGATGGACTTTCTGAGAACCCTGTCTGCCAAGAGGACTGAATTCAATCTACTGACCCTTTCTCTTTTATTTTTCCCCTTTGCATGCAGCCTGGATGAGGTGCCTTTCCTCATGCATGATTATGACCTGAGAAGAACAACCAATATCTTGGAAGTCATGCCAAATGCCTCGGACAAACACAGTAGCTTTTTTTATTGGAATTTCCTGTCGACTCTGAATGCAGGCAAATGGTTTGCAGATTCACGGGTAAGACACATTCCCCAGGTCAAAAAATCTGCATTTACTCCCTCTTGTATGGTCATATGCTGCTCCTGGAGATAAGTACACTGTGTACAGTATAATTTTGATGCAAGTGTGAATGAGTCTACTTGAGAGAGTTGGAGAACATTTCATGCAAAGGTATCATTTGAACTAAAATAAGACCATTACTAAGAGGAACCATGGGCATTGATGGATTGATGGTGGTTTGTTTCAGAGATTATAGTATTCTGGAGCAAGAGGAGATATATTTGTGTGTGTGTGTGTGTGTGAATGTGTAAGAAAGAAGGGAAGGAGAGGTAGGGAGGAGATGGGAGAAACAGATGGAGAGAATGATCAGGAAAATATGTTATGAGGAGACTATAGCATTGCTTAAATAACAAGTTAGAGAGTTTAGAATTATCCTGAATATTTTAAATAGGTAAAACAAAAGGTCAAATTTGCATGTGATAAAAGTCAAGCCTACCTTCTCAAGAAAGTTAAAACAAAACTTACATTTCCTAGGTTGTCATATGTCCAGAGGGAATCTACATGCATTCGGTTTTATCAATCAGATGTACTCATTTTGAGTCTTTGATTTTGACAACAAATATCTGAGCAGGGCACACAGCAAGCATTCGCATTGCTACCCCCTGTGGGAGCAGAGCTAAGATAGTTGAGGGCAGCTGAAGTAATAGCTCTCTTATCAGGTAATTGTGTAATTAGGAAAACAATTTTCAAATACTTTTGATAATGTACTAGGTGGAATGGAATTTTATTTATCTCTAATGTTAATCTAGAGGGTCCATTTAATCTTTTTTCATATTAAAATAGTGAGAAGTAAAGAGCTATGTGAGAGTAAATTTATCCACTTCAAATGTATTCTAGTATGTAACTAGTGTTAACATAAGGAATAGCTAAAGATTGATTTGTAAGGACTGTATCACCTCAGAATACTTATTATCATACGAGTACATAGCCTATAAGCACTATTGCCATATATGAAAGTGGTGGGATCAATCTGATAGTCGAAGTGTCTATGTGTAGACTCTGTACATGTCTCATCATACATGAATAAATAGATGCATAGAAACTAGAGATGCCTTATTAAAATGCATATATTGGCTTAGTTAGTCATAGGTGATGTTTTGTCTAATGTGTGTTCCAGATGAATAGGCTGTTACTGTATCTGTTGTGTAACATATGTTTGGTAAAAGTCTCCATGGTAAGTGGTGTGATTAGATATGTTATTGTAACAAATTTTGGTGGCTTCTTTTCGGATTAACAGTTTTTTCTTAGCGTATTTAGATGATATGCTTGCTCTGCTTTGTTTTGCTATTGCTTTAGCTACTGAGGAATATTCTGAAACCTCAGGTTCAAATATGGTTATCTAAGCAGCTTTATTTTTAGGTTTGTTTGTGTTTTCTTTACTTGCATGCTGTATGTTCACTGGTGGTCAATATGGTGATGCACATAATTTTAAAGATTTGAATGTTTGGATAATTTTCTGAAGAAAAATTGGTTTTCTTTGTGAAAAGTACTCTGGGTTTCTCTTCATTTGGATAGGTATACTTATGGACTGATATGATGGTGAGTTGATGATTATTTGTTAGTACATTTGTTTTTCTTGAGATTTTGTGTGAAAATTAAGTAGTTAATCTGATCGGTAATAAAATAAAAATAGATAACAAAAATTCTGAGAGTTGTCTCTGGAAGCTTAGTTAAGTTCCTGTTTCTCCAGTAAAACCCCTTTCTGTGGAACATTTTTATATCCTTTTGTGAAAGTATAAATCTCAAAATTACAGGGATATAATTCTCATGCATATAGACAGTAAGCAGAGTACAAGTTTTATTTAGCATATTCATGTGGGAAGAAGCTGGATGACAAACCCCGCCCAAAAGAAAAGTGAGAAACATGCAAATACTCAGTGCAACAAAGAAATACTAAAATTGCATTGCTAAGTTGGATACAAATCTAGTGTATTATTTTGGTTAATATACTCTGTGACAATAAAGTTTACTTTTAGAGTTCTCTTCTCTATCAAAACTCATTTGCATCTCTACCACACAAAAATCTTTTCCTCTTTTATCAGTTTTCTAGAAGTCAACATTTAACTTTACATAGTCTGTCCCTAATTAATAATAAATAATTCAAAGAAAGATACATTCCCTTAAGAGATGACACTTAACGTGTGCCTGGTAAGAAAAAAATGTGCTACCATGGTACTGGAGGATTCAACAAGCCTTATTTCTGAGTTTTGAATAATTTAGTTCCCCTCTTGTGATCATAATCTTTGTGATTTGTGTTATTTGGCTTTATTGATTTACATCAGTGCAGTTAAAAGGGTTGGTTACTACACATAAGGTTCCTTGTTGTATAATCAGCAAACCTAGAGTCAGATTGTGTTGTACAACTACTAAGGCTATTAAATGAGGCTCTGTTTAGAGAGTATATAAGGAATCTAGAATTTCACTTTTAATAGTCCCTGTCATTCCAGAGCTCTTTTTCTCACTACTACTTTAAAAGTTAGAAGTTCACTTGAACCAGGTTTCACATCTATATCTACAAATATGTGCAAATTTCTCTTTCCTTTTCCTGCTAGTCATTGATCTTTCTTGCCTGTAATGTTGAAACAATGTACAACATCTTGACTCAACGTACAAGAGTCATGCCTGACGCTTTGAACCCCGTGGACTATACAGTCCATGGAATTGTCCAGGCCAGAATACTGAAGTGGGTAGCCTTTCCCTTCTCCAGGGGATCTTCCCAACCCAGGGATCAAACTCGGGTCTCCTGCATTGCAGGCAGATTCTTTACCAGCTGAGCCACAAGGGAAGCCCCAGTGTACAACAGGGGACACCAGATAGTTTGCCTAGGAAGGCTCCTAGGCATTGGTTCCAAATATTGATTATATATGTATCCTTAGTGGGGACTGATGGCTTGTCATATTCAATTGAATGACATTTATTCTCAGATATGATCCTGCAGATATGACCTTTACAACACAATCAGTTTTTCCACTTATATCCAGTGTAAAGGGGCACATATTTTTATTCAGTTTATGCAAATAACTGCATTGCCCTGAAACATAGTGACTCAGTAAAGAGAATTTGTACCTGAATTCAGAGGAGTGATG